>NC_133238.1:12094125-12398125 GCF_040436345.1 Pagrus major
AAATTAGCCCGTCAGCTCGGTGTACATTTGGCAGCAGGGAAAGGTATCCCTATATTTTTTTTTGAGCGGGCATACTGCCGACTCTTTTGAAGGTGTTTGTCTATGGAGTGTCAGAGCTGTCAAGCGATGTTGTCACATAAACATGTCACGGCGAGATCCAATATCTAGCCCCCGTCCACTCACTGACAGAACGACGCTTCCTTCTGTTAAATCCTCTCCTTTGCCGGCACAGTGTGACTCTTCATAAACAAACAAACGGAGACAAAAGACAGCCGAATTCTTACATGTCGACAATTCTGACTCTTTGAAAAGCCCAAAAAAAAAAAAAAAGGGGAAGGGAGCGCTTCCAGTGTAACATCCAGCAACTGTCTTCCACTTAACTACCCATAGCTTTTTGAATTGCATTAGAATACATGAGGACTCCTCGACAGCGAGGTGCTCTCCCCTGGTTCCTAATGTATGACTATTTCATATGGACAGGAGAGGGGGGCGAGCTGGGGGGGGGGGGGGGGGAGCTGTCTGTGGGGGTGATTGACACAGGCCCACATTAGGAGCAGCTTTTGGAAATAGGTCCGTGGAGACTCGGCGGATTGGGTCTGCTGAAGGAACGGTGTCTCCGCGAGGAGCCGTGCCTTCTTAACCCCACTCATTGGTATGCCGATGTGCGGGTAGCGAGCCGTGCTCCAAACGCCGCAGCCTTTTCCAGACTGCTCCCCCCCCCCCCCCCACAACCCCAACACACACACCGCTACGCAGACACAATCCCACCGAGGACCCGTGACGATATGCAGCGTGGAATACTGAATCAAAATAGACTCCCAATTAATAATCACATAGTTAGTTCATTTTTAGGCTCCCTGTGTGCACACTGTGGCCTGCAGGAGCTTCCAGAAGTTTCTGCAGGGAAAAAGTTTGCTTTAAATTTACACACACACACACACGAAGCGTCAAACATGTCAAGCTTCAACTCGGAGGGAAATAAGAAGGCACGGGCCCTCGAGTCCGTCCCTCCCACATGTGACAAAAAAAAACACACGGGGAAAATAAAAATGTTTAAATTTGGTTTCAGATCTCACTTCTGGTCTCTTTCCAGAATGAGACGAATAACATGTCAGCAATCGAGACGTACTCTGCTGGCAGGTAAGAAGACAGAATATCACTTTACCCTATTGTGACTTTGAACTATATGACGGTAAGCAGACAGATTGTTTTTGTCACAGAACTAAGTGACCTTGAACCCCCCGACGTTCTCGTTTCAAACTCTTCCTCCGTACATCTAAAAATATTCCCATCAGAAGCAAACTGATAGAATTTACAAGACCTAATGTCATTGCAAAGAAATATTACCACAAACATACGCTACATATTTTTTGTCTTTATCATTTCGAAAAGGGAGTTATCATTTAGCAAGCGTCGAGGTCCAAGGTGAGACAGGAATATTTGAGTACGCCTAATGAAAGGCAATATAAAAGGTGCCTCTCGTGTTTGTTTGAAATCATCTTGTTTTGTTTTTTGGGCTATGTTACATGTGCTGGCACTAATTATACAAGCTAGGTAGTCCTCGCAACATTCAAGAAAGAAAACTCGACCATTTTTGACATGTTCATTTAAAGTTACTAATCAGATGTAAATATGCAAAGCAGGTCCCGATGGGATTTCTTTGATATGCAAATTGAAAGTGCAAACAAAGGTGGGGGAGATGAAGGCTTTCTTTTTTTTTTTTTTTTTTTTCTTTTTTTGAAAAAAATCTCAGAGATGGTATTGTCATGACGTTCTGTTGGGAGAGAGGGAAAAAAAATGTGAGATACCACCTTTAATGGCGTTTTGTCAGACCGAGGCCGGAGCTGGTAGCCGGTTCTCCCGCTCCACCCGAGCCAAATTTCTGACTCTTAATCATACATCAAAACATCCGATATGAATCTACTCCTATTTGCCGTCCGCCCGCATCAGAACATGTAAACAGGCATGACAGTGTTCCTGCCCCCCCTCCTCCTATCATAACACCAACTTACTGGCCAGTTATCTGTTTGATGGGATGTAAAGGGAAGGTCAGTGTTTCCATAATTCACTCCAGAACCATAAATCACATTATATGATCTCCTCTGCACGGGGAGCCGAGCCAGCGCTGTTCACTCTGAATGCAGAGAACGACCAATCCACTGCCGTATAATACGCCACTTATGGGCACAGGTGGAGCTTCTTTTAAAGACTTGTTTTCCTCTTTCTGTCCATTACTGTCTAACTGTACGTTCGGATTAATCGTTAAAAATCCCACGCGATCGTAAACGCAATCACCATTTTCTGCACGTTAGCACAATATTAGCCCGTCCGGCGTCTCTGGCTGTAGCTGACAAAAGTCCCTTTGTGGTCAAGCGATGGGAAGCAATGGAGGGAAACTGACTTTTATTGACACGAGGCTGTCAGAATGGAGACGGCACCGCTGTTCATTTCCAATTTCAGCCCACAGATTGGAATCCGCCGCTGGGCTCTCCAGTGTCTCAAGCACCATTTTCTGAACCTATGGTGTGGAAAACATGATTTAATTCCTGTTCAATGCTTTTCATCAGATTCTCCATCTCTCCAAATCGTCTTTGTGTGGCATCATATTGAAGGAGTAATTGTGCAGCACTGTGGATGGTGGAGTGCAACATCCTCTGGTAAAGCCAGGGGTAAAATTACAGCCGGACAGCTGGACTGCAAAAAAATATCATATGAATGAAGTTGCAGCTTGATTACAAAATGTTGTGATGATGTTTTTAACGTTATACCCTGATTCTGACTGTTTAAAATGCTGTGCTAATGTTGTTTTTCAGTGGAAGTGACTCGGGCGCTGCAGCCACAGCAGTGAAAACAGCTGCAACTAATGAAAAGTGACTGTAAACCGATACCTGGCGATATGATCAATATTGTAATTACATCTTTGCGGAAAGTACCACAACGTTGCTCCTTCGCCAATAATATGTTTGTTCACGCAGAAGTGGAGGGTAAGTAAGTTGGATTTCCTCTCGCACTGAACTCACTGCAGAACACTGGACTTTTTTTCAGTCGCGCTTGAGAAAAACAAAACTTTCCAGCTGTTACGGATACATTTTCAGACTTGGAAGATTCACACACGCCCCATATCTGAATAAAACCCAGCTGATTCCTGAACGTAGGCTTTACTTTCTTGGCAACATCAGGAAGTCTCGTGTTACTAATAACTTTAAAGATGACTCAGAGTCCCGGTACGCCATGACAGAGTGATGGCTAGCAGGAACAGCAGCAGGACCCTGGAGCAGGACTGGATTATAGCCATCCTTAATGTCATTGTTTGCACCTGTGCTGTCATACTCTGACATGTCGAAATGTCTAATGTGAAAAGGGCCTCTCAGACATCGCTGATGTAAAGGAGGGCTGGCTAGCTAATGTTAAACCAGCTTTGTAGCGTTAAGCCAACTTGCTAATGTCAGGGCAGCTTGCAAACGTTAGGGCAGCTTGCTTAAGTTAAAACAGCTTGCTAACTTTAGGACAGCTTGCTAACATTAGGGCAGCTTGCTAACATTAGGGCAACTTGCTAACCTTAGGGCAGCCTTCTAACATTAAAACAGCTTGCTAACGTTAGGACAGCTTACTAATGCTAAGACAGCTTGCTAACGTTAAAACAGCTTGCTAACCTGAGGGCAGCTTGCTAACGCTAAGACAGCTTGCTAACATTAAAACAGCTTGCTACATTGGGGCAGCTTGCTAATGCTAAGACAACTTGCTAACGCTGAGACAGCTTGCTAATGTTAAGCCATACGCTTACGTTAAAGCCAACTAAGAGGACACAACAAAATAAAACAACTTACACCTCGCATTACTGGAAAAAATAACTGAAAGGTTGTACATTTAATATTCATAATATAATACACATACACTGTTGCTTCCAAGTTGCAGAATGACCTTTAAAGTTAAATTTCTTTGCTTTTTCACCAACATGAGATCTTTGTATATACACATTACTCATGAGTGTGTTATCACAGGCAGTTTAAAAGTAATTATTTCATTGAATAAGATTACAAAAAGCAGACACATCCTTTCTTCGCCATTTTTATTAAAAGGAGACCAAACTGTACATTTCAGAGGTGAAATGTTAATGCTCGAATCCTCGGTGAGTTCACCTGTAAATTAACTAAAACATCCTTATTTTGCAGATAATTGTTGGCACAGCTCGGTTTCATTACCAATGATGTGTCGACTTTGATGAATAAACGCTGCACTTACCCTCGCGGATGAGAAAACATTCATTATTGTGAAAGAGAACGCGATTCATTTAAAAAAAATTGGCTTTCAATATCATTTTTTAATGACTTGGCAGACGTATTAATATCTCAGTTCAGCAAAAATATATCATAATCGCTTCAGGACGAAGAGATTCATCACGCGGACGACAGAATACACAGAAATATCCATCAAGGCATCTGTGTTTTCCTACTTGTTGACGGGGCTATTGTGGCTGGAAGTATGGAGGGAAAAATAGAGAGAGGGATTTATTATCATGTATTGAAGTTCACCCCAAAAGAGCTAGCATTTCACAGGAGCCGCACGCTGACCTTTCCGACAGCCAAAAATGTCATTGAAGGTTTAAGGCAAAGAAATCCAGTCGTATTTAACCAAGCCTTCAAAATCTTTGACATTTCTTCTGATGTTGCCACAGGATGGCACCCTGAAGACTGAGCGCTGGCCTTCTCATACAGAGCTATAGCTTTTTCTACACATGCAGGCCTCACATCCAAGCAAACACCAGTCTTCACTATGAAAAGAGAGGATTTTAGAGATATGGCATCGCGGCTGATGGGAGATATGATTTGATCCTTTTTTTTTTTAAAAAAACCTCTTTTTGTCTGCTTTTCTCTCACATGAATGGGTTTTTAATTAGGAGCGACACGCTCGGGTCATGTGGCAACAGTTGCGGTTTATTTTAGAAAGATTATAGAGGTGAAGCCGAGATATCGTTCAGCTGCTAATGCGGCACACTTTAACTTATTTACGTCTTAATTTCTTTCCCTCTCTCTCTCTCTCTCGCTCTTTGCTGTTTGTTCCCACCTTCAATAAAACCCACACACAATGGCTCACGCACACACACACACACACACACTGTGAATCAGTATGGTGTCAGTCCGCATCTTCCCTGCCACTCACTAAATTGGAGAGAGAGCTGCTCGGCGCTCAGGCAGAACTAAACTAGGAAGTGCTAAAGCTGGAGGCAGAAACAAGGGACGAGGATGGGGGGGTGGAGGTGGAGGTAGGGGGGTCGGTTGTGAAAGAGAACACAGGGGTGGAGGTAGGGAGGGGGTGCAGTGTGTGTGTGTGTGTGTGCGTTGAAGGGGACACACTCTCGACACCACTGGATACCACCGCGGTGGTCCCTCACTGATTCACATTCCCCTAATGCCAGTTGGCAACCTCTTGGACAGGCACACTCTCTCTCCACACACACACACACACACACACACACACACACACTCAGAGACTCGCTCGCTCGCTACCCCCACAATGCTCCGACTCGCTCACTCTTTTTTTAGAGAATGGACACAATGGCGTGGACGGGCCCCGGCTTTAGATGCCGCCAGATTGAAGTCTTTTACACTCGCGTAGTCATCTCAGTGGATTGACATCACCTCCAGGAAACAGAGGCTGAGATGCTGGGAAGCTCAGCGCTAACCCCTCTATCAGGGAAACACTGATAGAGGTGGTTATTGAATCACTAAAGTGTTACGTTACATCATAGATTTTCGTATAAAACAATTAATATAAGTAAAGTTTGAAGTAAAAGTCAACACAAAGTAGTTTGAATACCTGAAATGCTACAGAACATATTCACACAGCCGCCATTTTCCGCTAACGTTACGCTCAAACGTTATTCTGCGTAAAAGTATATAATCTGACAAATTATTACGAATATGATGGATGATAATCGATAGTGTAAATCAGCATCATGCAATATTGCAACATAAAACAACATATTTGATTTGATCACTTCCTAGCTAACGTTAGCGTTTGATTATGTCCATTCAAACCCTGTTTTGGAAAATGTTCCATGCATATTACCCAGAATATAGTTCATACGTCACATCATTGTTTCAGAAAAACATTTCTTCCTGACAAATGCTTCACATCAGCCTAGTGCTTATGCCATCAAGCCTGCATTTATCTACTTTCTGACCACTTGGGGGCAGCAAAGCAAGCTGGAAACACGACACTGACATATTATCGCCTTATAAAACACTTACCTTAGCGTATGTTAAAGTATGTTAGCATGGGTCGTGTTTCTGACCGCTCCTCTTAGCTCTCTTTTTGATCACTACCAACTCCTCAGAAAAATACCTCGCTATTAGCTGCTAAATGCTCCGGTATGTTCACCAGCTAATTGCTAACTGTGTCTGTCTGCCGCATACCGAAATGTATGGACTCAATAAGTGGCCACCGAACTATATAACAAGTTTAATTCCAGTGTCGACAAGTTAGCTGAGCAGCTATTGGATTTCTCCAGTTCGAGGTTGTTTGCTGTTGAGGCTTTTCAGCCTGTTTTCACGACATGATGGGAAAAAAATCAACAATACGTGCAACAAAAAAGCGAAGTATCTCTGTTCATCATAAAGAAACTCATAATGGAATCGTAACGACATGCTTTTTCCAGACGGTGGCTATTATCTTTTTCAAGGTGGATACAAATAGTTTGCTGCTGGCCAGTTTTGGAGGACAAGAAAACTGCAGAAATATTCCATCCAAGGCTGAGTTGCTGAGGCTACCTGAATGACTTGTATGTTTAAACACTTCATGCCTGCCTTTTCAGTTAAAAAGCCCAGAAATGGAAAGAAAGTAAAACATTCACGTGTGTGTTTGTGAGGAAGCGCAGAATGAAAAGACACAGTGTGTGTTTATATTGTGGAGGTTTGTCTGTACATGACAATACTTTGTGGATTGAAGGATTAACTTGAGGTGTTTCTTCACACACACACACACACACACACACACACACACACACACACCTGTGTCTCTGGCTTCCTGCCAGGGAGTTGTGACACGCGGACTTGACTATACTTTTGTCCATCTGGCTGTGCTTTCACATTTCACTTTTCTTAACAGTTACATCTTTATTCACACTCAGAATCCCAAACCTCTGCGATTGTATTCAGGGCCCGGCTCGGCGCGGAGCTCTTACCTTGAATCTTGAGCAGCGTTGCCTAAACAGAGATGTCTATATGAGCTCGGGCGGGCAAGAAAATCTCCGAAACATAACTTGATTTTTTACGTGGTTATTTTTGATGTGTAATTTTGATGTGTCTGGTGTCCTTTCACAGAAACAATAGCACCTTTTTTGCTACGGATTGTTCCCGGCCAGTCATTTAGAGAAAGGGGGTGGTGGTGGTGGTGATGGTGGTGGTGGGGGGGAGATTTTCTATATGAATTAATTACAAATGCTTCGAAATGTCAAGTATAGATAAAGCTTAATACCCTGTCTCCTCCCTTCTGCAACAGAGAAGCTTTTAAATGGCTCTCTGCCAGCCCCTATCTGCCAAACGACACCAAGGTTACTGGGAGAAGCTGAAATATTCATAATATATGCAAAACCACCGCTGTCCATGGACAGTGTTCATTGGAATTCAAGAGCGAGCTTCAAACCTTTGACAACTGCTTAAGTAATTAGTTGCTGGGAGAGCGACACCCCCCCCAACCCTCTCCTCCTCCGCTCCCTCCCCTCCGCATTGCTGCTGAAACTGGCGAGTAAATATTAGAGCATTTTATCTTTTTCTGGTTTGATGGTGTAATTGAACGTGTTAAGGAAAGGTTGCTGGATTTCCTGTAATCTAAACTCATCTAAAGATCGTTTGATATGAAGTAGCCCGCGACACTAAAGCGATGTTTCACTCAGCTGATTGGAGCCACAAAGCTATTTTTCTTCTTCTTTTAAAGGGGCACTGTGTAGTTTTCATCCAAACTTTAATATTTACAATATTAACGAGGCGATGATACAAACTCAGAAATATAACAAGCTGTTCTCAGAGGAAAATAAGAAAGGTAGAAAGGTGGCAGGGTCCGCCACATGTAAACAAAGTAAAACAGTGTGAAATTGTGTTGTGCTTTAAGGTCAGTTTGTTTATTCAGTCGTGAAAACAAAGAGTTTGTTTATTAAGTTTGTTTAGACATCAAACATTGTTCTCCTCTGATTAAAACTCCTTCCCTAAAACTACATAATGCACCTTTAAAGCATTGCTCCATGTTGCACAGAAGAAATACATTTGTAAGTTAAATCAAGAATTTAAAATCTTGCCTGAGTGAAAAAGTCCCACTTGCACGCACATAAGTTATGTAACGCTCAGTTAAAGGTTTCTCAACAAGGTGCCTGATGCCAAATCCTGCAGTATTTGACTTACAGATTTCGGCCGATGTATTATTAATAGCAGACAACAAAAGAACAACATGTTTTGTGGTGAAACAATGGGAGAATTCAGTGTTGGACATGTGCCTGCGCTGCTTCCTCTGCTGTATCTTCGCTCTCCTCCCTCTGCAGCCGCTACTCACCGGTCAGTTTCGTCAAGGCTGGGAGCCGCCGCACAATGAGAATCATGCCCGAATTGGAGCCGAGCCAAGGCCCATTCACAGCAACTCCTCGTGTCTAACGCATTACCCCCGGCTTATTAATCTGAAGAGACCGTGTTTTTGTGTTTACTAAGCATGATTCGCTTCTAATTAAAGCAAAATAATTATACTTCAAAGGAGCAGGGAGGGAGGCAGGATAACTGTTCAAAGACAAGAGCACCTCCTCGTCGCGGGGAGAATTTGCTTAACACAACAATGCAGGACGGGAAAAATTAATCAAATGGTTTGAAGAGATATTTTATTTTAACGTGTCAAAGTGCTACATTTCACCTATAAGACGCCACATGTTAATTAACACCTGTATATCGCACCTAAATGATGTGATTTCACTTGGAGTTATTCATAATTTACATTCTTATCAATGATTGGAGAAATATTCAGCGCAGCAGACGTCCTCTCTAATGATAAATCATTTATAGATTCGCACATTTTATCCTTGAATTTGTGCAGTTGATTGATGTATTCATGCATGAAAGATGGCTGATGCATCAAATTAACTAACTTCTTATTTAAACGTGTTTCTCCGAGACAATCTGTGTAATCTGAGCCGGCTAACTGAGTCTAATATCGACATATAATCCTGACTCTTGGTTCAGCAGCCAGGGCTGGTGTGAGCAATCGGACCACCCCTTTTTACGAGCACAAGTGTCCTTGTCCTTGGTAAGGCGAAGGTCGATGCGTTCCCCCCTCTCTCTCCCGCTGTGGCGCTTCCACCGGCCATTCATTTGGGCCTGTGATGGCTCTAATAACATCTCCATCACATTAAAACCGAACCAGGCCGAGGAGATGTTAATACTCCCCTGCACTCGCTGTCGGGGAATTGGTCATGTATTACAACAAGTGCTTTTTAAGAGCCTGCGTGGCCAAGTCTATGGAAACGGCAGATATTCATGGCTGCCTGCATGTGAAGCTCTTAACACGGTGGATTTTCAAGTTGTGACAGTTCAAGGGAAGCGGCGCTGTTAACATATTCAGAATGGTCCTGTAGCAAGGCCGTTCCTCCAATCCCTCTTTGCATCTCCACTGCTCGGCTGACAAGGTTGCCTGTTATTCTATTTTTTTTTTCTTTTTCTTTTTTAAAGATGGAGATTAGAGAGGAATGCTGCAAACACTCAACTCAAAAGCAGGGCTTACTAAAAGGATCATACTGAATTCAAAACGCTGTGTGAATAGATGGGAAAACAGGCCCAAGATAGAAAGACAGATGTTGGAAATCGTCTTGAATGCTTCATCTTATACTGCCGGCAGACAGTTATAAGTTCACGGCTTTCTGAAAAATACAGATAACATAATATTTTAACCATGTAATTAAATTAATGCAAAAAATGAGTTGTCTTTGACTCCCATCTTTTAAATAAGCTTAAACTGACTCTGCTGTGTAACTTTTAAATGCACAGTATGTCATTTCAGCCACAATCAAAACAAAACAAAAGACATGAGTAGTGTTGGATCATGGGAATTGTAGTTTTCCTTATAAAACAAGCATTGGTGAAGAAAACTGTTAACGTGACTCAGGCAGAGATGATCATGTATTAAAGCTTTAGTCACGCTACGTTTGGTAACGTTCACCGACTTCCTTCCTCACGTTTACGTAGAAGGGGGCAAAATGAAAGTAAAATACTTTTACTCAAATATAAATTTCTCTGGGTTTGAAAATAGTTGCAAACACTCAGGATAACGTAAGTTAACGACTCAAAAGATACATGTAATACAAAGGTCTAGTTGTTTTAAGACATTTTAAGGCAAAAATGTTAAATATTATACGTTTAATGATCTGTGTAAGAATGAAAATGTTGAAAGGGGAAAAAAAATGTATTCTAGTGTGTATGACGTCTGTGTGTTTTGAGTCAGGACACTGAGATGAAGTAAAAACAACAAACACTTCTTCAAAAATGATTTTTCCACATCTGAATAATGTATTTGTTTACATCCATAACAGAAAAGATAAAGACAGATGATAGTTAAATAGAGGCTGTGGTCCTCAGCTAGCTGTCACCGCCGGTCACCATGGTGAAGGAGGGATTGATGGCACCCATTGGCTGGAGAAGATGTATACATCATGTTGGTCCAGGGCTGCTGCATCCAGATGGACCCGGGCCATCCATTGTCTGTCAGGGACACAGCTGTCTGAGGAGAGCCGTCCTCCCTGTTCCTCCTTTCTTATGGCGCTAACGAGTCTTTCACCCGCCACATACTGTACACTTCTATAGGGGAAGGAGGGGTTTTTCTGTCAGCACACAAGGATTTTTCCAGAAGCAAGATGAGTGCATATATGCTTTTTCTGACATCACGTCAGAGCTGCAAAGCTCACAGTGATTTGTTATTGCCTTTTGTCTGCGAAAAGGAAAAAATGATTTTCAATGTAATATTTTGAAGAGTTGGGACTTGAGAGTAGAAAGGGAGTAATGTGAAAGGGTGAAGGATACAGTACAAGGTGCAGCTCAAGTATCAGTCATTGATTTTTTTTTTATAAAATACATTCTTCACATAATGGCACGTAAAAGAAAGAGTAGTGTTTTTTTTCTTCCTACGCCACTTATGAATAAAAATACCAGTAAATGTTTATTTAAAGTTGGTATGTGCCTCACATTTCATGCCCCTGTGCTTTTTACAAAATGTCGCCTTTTAAGAAATAATGGTGTTTTTAAATCCATAATCCTTTCTTTCAATTTCAATTCACACACTTACCCACCTCTTAAAACTCTCCAAATTAAATTTAGATTTCGACTTGAATTTGATTGGATTACAATTGGCTGTGGACTACTGTTGTATCTGTGTTCATTTCAATTTAATCAAACTTACTCTAAGTTAACTGAGGAACAAGATGTTAACGAGGAAGCTCCTGTAGTCGCTGCTCTTCTATGCTAACGTATAAGTGAAACTCTGCCAGCCTACAGTTGGACTTGTTGAAGTGAAAGTTTTATGATATGAGACTGTTTCACCTCCAAAAAATCAAGTAAGGAAAGAAAAAAATGGTTAGCAAGTGCCATAAATGTTTGTTATACAAATGAGTAGGTAGTTTGCTAGCTGGCTCGCCAAACAGCGGAGTTGGCCAGCTGGGAAAGTTGCTCCTAAGCGTATCCCTACACAGTTAGCAACAGTAGCTAATTTGCCGGCTGATTATGTGTTTACTCTAATTTTGCAAGATTAGCCTTTCCATGGAGCCAAGCTAGATTCTTCAAGTCTTTGTGCTAAGCTAGGCTAATCATCTCCTGACTGTAGCTGTAACTTTCTGCATAAAGACAGTTGACTGTTGAGTCTCTCTCCATCCATCCATCCATCTGGGTACTGTCACCACTAATCCTTTGCGGGATTGCGGGGTGATCCGAGCTAACATCAGGCAATTGACGGGGTATGCCTGTCTCATACCCAGATTGTCTTTGGCGTTGGACCCATTAACCTAAACCGACATTTCCCAAAATGCTGAACTATTCCTTTAACCAAACTGGAAGCAGGTGTGACAACTGCACACACTTATCCTCAGACGTACATGCACACACACACACACATTCCAGCCAGCCAGCGAGCCAGTTCATGGCTTCCCCCTGAGGTGTGAGGTGGGACTAGGGAAGCATGGAGTTATTCACTGTCTGCCTACTTGGTCCTAATAGTCTGGCACAGCGTGACTGACGCTGCCCCTCTCAGCCGTGATTGAGTGTATTGATCCTGAGCCGCTGCCGCCGGCATGCTCCCTGGACACCAGGCGGGAGGAGACCAACAATCAGATCCTTCACTGGGGGAAAAAGCCCTCCTCATCTGCCTTAATCATCCGATCGATGATTAGCGCGCCGGCCCACTCATGTCTTTCTCTCACTGACAAAGACATCTCCTCAGTCGCCGCTTGCAGTTTTTAATTCTCACTTCCTTCTCATCATTTCTTACATTCGTCTTGCACCGTGTGTCTTTCCTGTGTTTGAGTGCTGCATTAGATTTGATACGAGTATGTGCGTTTACGCGTGACTGAAGCCAAACAGAAATGCTTCAGCAAAAAAAGGGCCTTCTGCTGACCGTCCATATTTTTGAGTGAAAGTGAGGAAGACAGGGAAAGAACTTGATTAGAGGCCGAGAAAAAGAAAGACAAAGACAGAGGGGATGTAATGGAATCTGACAATAGGAACTGTTGAATCACCAGCTGCTTTTTGGGGTTGGGATGCGGTCCAACCCTCTCTCCAAGCCCCTGTAACCCCTCCCTGCTGTTGTCAGTAGCCAATAATGCACTTCCCCCTCCTTCGTTCGCCGTTGATTGGGCAGCAAATTGCTCCCATCACCTGGCATTAGTCCAAGTCTCACCAGTCAAAGCTTTTAATCTGATCATTATCCCGGTGCTAAGCGGCAGCACCACAGCTTCTGTTTGCTGGAGCAAGATATTGTGGCTGATTGAGTGAGGCGGGCGGCTATAGAATTTCAGTTCCATCGCTGTCGAACCGTTTAAATGTGTGGATTATCAGAACTGGAACAGGATCATGTGACCTCTGTCTGTGCGCTCCACTTCTCAGGGAGCTCCCCTCACTGTCTCCTGCTCCTCTCCTCTGTTTTTCTCTCCTTTGTTAAATGAAATTGTTTCCACTCCCAGTGTCCCCTGTAAACAGACTGTTTGTACTAGGGCTAGGACAAAATATCGATACAGCAATACAGCGTTATTGCTTCCTCTTGCGATTCACAAGCACCAAATATATAATCAGGTCAATATTCAGCATTTTTCCTTTAATGGGTATCGGTTATTTGTCAGCCAGATAAAATAAACTAATTTAAAAATGTGCTACTTTGGCTCTGATGCAGCATCCTCTCACACAATCTCCTGCCCACTGCATCTGATTGGTAACACGTCACGATTACTAGCCCATAAACACTGAATAATCTGAATCTGCAAAGTAACTGGTGACTAAATTTATCAAATAAATGTAGTAGAGTGGAAATACTCAAGTGAAGTACCTGAAATTGTACTTAAGCAGAGTACTAGACTTTATCGTGCTGCAAATGAATGTCGGTCCCAAACATCGGTTCTGGAAAAGCCACATTGGTTGAGCAATTGTCCTTAACGTGTAAACTTAATTTTCATGGCTTGAACAGATGTAAGGTAAGCATTGTTGTATCCTCCCTTTAAACATTTAAACTCTTTAACTGTTCGTTATAATATTAGGCTCTCCAAGTACCACCATTATGACTGGCGCCAAGTCATATATCCTTACTGTTTCCCGCCATTTGTTGCTAACGTTAGCAGGTGCTGCTGAGACTTCCGCTGCACTGCTTAAGGTAGCCACCGGCTAGGTTCATTGTCGTCAACTTCACTTTCAACAGCTCAAAATATTACTTCTCTTCTTTCTTCTTTCCTTCAATTTTACCTTTGCTCACTATGTTACCAAGTCACAGTGCATGAATGACGTAGCAAGTGGCTACGTAGCCTAGCATACCGAAACAAAAATATTGCAGAAAAGACCACGTACCACTGAAGGGGGGTCGCTTACGTCGTAGTTTGAGAAACAGTGTTTGTAGATGATTGTCTAAAAGAATCACAGTGTTGTTTTATCTTGACACCGTCATTGTTGTTGGCAACGTGACGCGAGTCCGACCAACACAGCCTCGTAGAACACACACACACAAAAACAACCACACGGCAACTTTATTTTTAATGATGCATTTGCTGAAAGCCTGCAGCGACTGCTCAAGTTTATCTAAAGGTGGCAAAACTAGGCACCTATTGTCCTCAAAGCCACAGACAGAGACAGCAGGAGAAAGACGGCCAGAGAGAAAGTAAGAATACTGAAGTGGCGGCTCTTCCTGTGAGCCATCCACTTCACATCCTCAAGCAGCCTACTCATCGAATTTTGTCATATTTCAGTAAAACTTTTCAAGGCTGCTGCTCTCTGCCCACCAGCGATAAGAAGTTCAGTCCAATATCTGCGAAAGAAAATCTCTCCGGCAGGCAGCGAGCACATGATGTTTCTTTGAGCTTTTGTGTGCGTGAATGTACGTTGAACTCCTATATGATGCATGGTATCCACTAATGAGCCAATCCTTTGCATGTTGAGTACAACAGAGTCTAGCACATGATTACAGCAGCCCTTCATCGCGCACCAGGAAAATACCAGCCAACGGCTTCTAAGTGCTCATTTCAATTACCTTCTATTAGGAATTCCAGCATCTACTGCCCCTCGCAGAGAACCCACTCCTGCTGCCCACCCACTAACCTACACACACTCAATCCAGCACCCGAATGGGCCAAGAGCCTGCAAAACATGCCAGCCGGCGAAACAATGCGTGATGTAAGTTTTGAGAGCGTCGAGAGGCACTTCAGGCAGAGAATCAGCCCCGCACCATCTCCTCGAGATGTAAGGGCGGGTGTGGGGGGAAGACGCGGAAACAAAATGACTGTTTTTAGAAGATCCACTTCTTCCTGATGAAGCAAAATCATTCTCCCCCTTTGTGGAAATGGCTCTTGTGGATCCAGAGGATAACTAACACTAGAGATGGGTAGTTATTGTTCAAGTGGCATTCTCTAACTTGCAAATAGCCCCTCAAATCTGCGTGGAGGGCTTCTCTTTCATATAAACGCTGGAGGGTTCTCCCTCAAAGTAAATTAAGTAAAGGAATTAGAAGCAGCGTTAGACAATGGAGACGTTTCCTGAGTGTGAGAAGTTAATCCAGCACATAAACAACGATTCTTTTTGTTTTATGATAATTGAGGTTTGTTGTTTGTTGGCTCGAACCCAAAGAAAGAGGAGGCAGACATGGATCCCCCTCCTGTAAGTGACTAATGCGTGACATCAGTCTTCACTAATGCCCGACCGACTGTCAGTCTATTTGGCGTGACACGAGACAACCACCCTGTTGTTTCACCTCCCAATTCTGGAGGAGTTGATGGAGGGGCGTCGATTGTTGTGTTGTTCCCATGACAAACAGGAGGCAGGGGAACCAATTAGTTGCGACGGCTTTTAACATTCCCCTCAAACCAGGAGGAGACGTAGAGGTTTCAGCTCGCGTCTGCCAGTGGCTTAATTATAAAGAGGGAATGTTTTCCCAAGGCCAGCGCATGCAGACATATTACTAATTCATTCACCCAGCTTGAATACATTGAGCTTTGCATGCAGTGTGCTTGAACACATATAAAGCATATTTTTTTTGTAACTGATGACCGTGCATTTGTGTATGCAACACTCATGACGGCAAAAACGAGACTTGTTTTATTATGAAAGCCTTCGGTTGCAGCACTCCTGCTCTTCATAGTCCTTTCCTCGCTCGGGTCGGAGGTGGCTGAGGTCTGCATCAGCATGCTGTGTGCAGAAGCAAGGAATCTGTCACAGGGTCAATGACAACTCCGTTCATTTCAATGATCTATTTCAATTTATTCCGAAAATATTGAAAGTAGCCTGACCAACCCTGCTAGTGTTTACAACTCTGTATATGCTGTTACCTTGAACTCTCTGTTTGCATGTTATGTGTATACAAGAGGAATCACTATTCAGTGTAAACTCTTTGGATGCTGTCTGTGATCTGCATCACAGAAAATTAGCTTCATTTATCTGTTAATTGTGGGCTTTTGACGAAGCCCTTAACTAACGAGCTTTGTCTACTTAAACTGTTGTCTTTCCAAAGATCCCAAGGAACATGACTGAATCCAGAGGTGGGTTTTATTTAGTGATAATTTCCTCAATGCAAAATATTTGTTGTACACCTATTTTCCACCACAAATCAAGGCCCAAAACGAAATAAAAACTTATTTTTGGAAACTAAAACTTTGGGCAAATACATCAGAAGTTTTATCAACTAATGGAATCTAACTGATGATATAAAAGTAATGTAGTATAAGTCTTTTAGTCTTGATTAGTAAAACACAAAACTTTAGCTTCCTCAGAAGTGGATCTAGCTGCTTGACGTGTTGCGCTAATTAGCAGTAGTCTGCATTTAAGGTGCGTCTCTGCCAGTAAAGTTAGTTAATTTCTAATATGTTTACGGAATAATGAATCTACGCGCCCCCTGACACGTGAACAAAGATGACAAAAGAGCCAGCATGCTAACATTTCTAGAAAGATAAGCTAACGTGACATTTTCAGCCAGCATGTTAACATTTCTAAAAAGGTAAGTTGAAGTAACATTTTCACAGGCTGTGGATCAATGTTACCTTCAGGCACCTGTCTTTCGTGTTTGTAGCCAATGGATAGTTATGAATGCAAGATTAATGCGAGCTGCCAACTGTCAAATATACAAAATGACTACTACTTTATTTCATTATGTTGATTTTATGCTTTAAGTACTCGTTTCAAGCTAAACCCAGAGAGTGAATATTACATTTTTGTCAGCTGTAGCCTCGGAAAGCAAAATGTGCGTTTCCATCAGAAGAATGAACTGAATAACTATCTGCTGTCAGACTTCAGGCTGTATCTCATGTAGTTGGAGAGACTGATTTCCATGTGATTGTTGAGTATCATAGTAATAATGGAGCTTTCACGAATCCACTTGCTCTTTGGTTTCAGAGTGAATGATAGTTGAAAAATGTCTTTCTTTCAATCTTTGGTATCTATTAGAAAATAAAGACACCACCAATCAAGAAAAGTGGCCCGGTGCGGCACTATAAGCCGTCTTTCTTACAGTGTTAAGTTGTTTAAGTTTTTATGATTGTTTTTATTCTCTCCAGCAAATCATCTGTCGGGCTTCTGCTGACTTGTTGGACTTCACTGTGCAAATGCTTCACCACATATGGCAGCTGCAAGCTTTCGGGCCAACTTGTTGAACTTGATGGATACTGAAAAGGCCTTCGGGCTGCATGTGTTGGCCCTCCATACCCCATGCTTTCTTTTCCTTCTCTCCGTCTTTGTTTCTTCCTCTCCGACTTACTCTCTGTGCCTATTGATTACAAGAACTTCCTCTCCACACACTCGGTTACATTACCTCCTCTTCTCAGCGTGTCTTCGCTGCTCTGACTGTTGGAGGTTCTCCAGCACTCTCCAAACAGGTCTGATCCTTAACAAAGGTGAGGGGCTGCAGCTCGTTGTGTTCCAGCACAGCAGAGGTGAACGCAGAGAGGTCTCTGTTCCTGGCACACGATTCCTTCAGCACGCTGTCACGTCTCTTCAACTCTCCCCCTCTCTGATGGTACCTGACAGGTGAGGGTGTGTGTAGGTGTGTGTGTATGTTGGTTCATGCATTGTGCAGTTGGGGGAGGAAGGGGACGAGGAGGTGAGGAAGGAGGACAAATAACAGGATATGGATAGGGTCGAATTGAAGGGGGCACGAGGGAAAGGATGCGAGGAAGAAAAGAGGTGGGAGGTAAGTAAGTAGGAGACAAGAGGAGCAGGATGTATATGTGCAATGTGGATCTATGTGTGTCTGTATGAATGTGGGCATCTGTGTGTGTCTATCGATTTGTGTGTGTGTGTGTGTGTGTGTGTGTGCCATGGACAGGGAGGTTGTGTGATGGCAGTGCCTTCAGGCTCCTCCAGGCGTAAGAATCAGTGAGCAGGTGGAGCGCACCGGCATCGCTGTCTTCTGACGAGTCCCCGCCGTCTCCTGTTTTGTCAGGACCCCTGGAGCGAAGACCGGGGAGAGTGTCTGCAT
The DNA here is from genome assembly GCF_040436345.1 of Pagrus major. NCBI lineage: Eukaryota > Metazoa > Chordata > Actinopteri > Spariformes > Sparidae > Pagrus > Pagrus major. Next base: position 12,112,300 of record NC_133238.1, read on the forward strand.
GTGTGCGTCTGTGTGTGTGTTGACCGGTTGGGATGCACTGTGATCATTAGGATTCACAATGGCTTTGACAGCGGGGCTCTGGAGCAGCGGACACAGCATATGCCCAGGGAGATAACTGGTTGGCTGACTGGTTATCTTACTGGCTGGCTGCTCCGCTAACTGTGTCCAGTCTGCTAATAAATTCAGATGGTTTAATTCAAACAGACTCTGCTCTGGATATGAGGCCCCAGCCTGTGTAGCAGACCTGTCTGTATTGCATCAGGCAAGACTACGAGTCTGAATTATTTGTTCGCTCTCAAAGTTGTGATTAATTTTGCAGCAGTCTTGCTTCATTTCAAGTGAATCTATGGTGTCAGAGAGAGAGCATGTTGTTGATTTTGTAATGTGAATATTTGATTTATGTTGTAATAACTGTAGACATAAAGCACGTTTCCCCACAAGCATCATTCGTTCGAGCTCTTTTGACCGAGGAAGGTTTGAACGTACGTGTGTGTGTGTGACTATCCTAAGTGTGTAAGTGGCTCAGGTGGTAAAGAAAGGACGTCCTAATAATAGCCCCCTGTCTCCACACTGGTCCACAGGCTGTAGCCGTATCGATTCTGCCTCTCCATCTTCTGCGTTGCCCGGCATCGTTATAGACCAGATACCGAGGGTTTAGTTTGGAAATCTCGTGCAGCGCAGAGCAGCGATTTCTCCGACCCGAGCTGGATAAAGCCGAACGCCCTGGGGGGAGGCAGCAGTGGTTTTTAATTGTTTGTAGTGTTAGTTGGTCACGCTGGAGGCAAGCTCTCCGGGGACAGGCCTCCAGCCCAGGTCCTGACCTCGCTACTTGCACACAAACACTGATGACAAAATGAACGCACTAATGCAGCCTCGTACAGGTAGACTGAAGCAACAGTGCCTGAACGCACACAAACAGTACATGCGCGTACATACATGGGAGCTCCTGGTTTGTAATGAGAGCCCCAATTAACATGGTTATAATGAGAATTCCCACAGTTTTTGATATATTAACTTGATGTTGAGTTTATTTTCACAACACAACACAATTTAAAGGTGCACTACGAAGAAAGAAATGATATTTAGAAGAGAAAGATCGTCTTGATTTATTTTTTTATGCCTAAACAAACTAAATAAACAAACTCTCAAAGGACAACACAGTTTATACTGTTTAACTTTGTTTATTGTGGCGGACCCTGCCACCTTTCTAGCTTAAACAGTGCTCCGGGGACCTTATTTTGATCTTGTTTGGAAAAAATAAATATATCTGAGTTTTTAATTAACTTCAAAATTATTAATGCTAAAGTTATTTTTTCTTTATATTTTATTGAGCATAAATTGCAGGATTAAACAGATCCATCTTTCTTTATAAGTCCATGCAATGCATACTGTATTTAATTTGATGAAATGTATGAGGTAAGCTACACAATAAATGTTCTTTGATTTTCTGCTTAAGTGCCTTTTAATCGTTTGCCAGACGGTAATCATTCGTAACCGTGAGAACCCAAATGGACTCCTCATAAAGGAAATCAAAAATCTTCTCTGCACTTCAGGTTTTTTTCCCCCCGTCTGCAGAAGCGGTTGTTTTATCCTTTGATCCGCAGTACATTAAAGTAATACTGTGGGTTTGAAAAACCATTAGATGGCCTTTTGCAGGGCAGCAGGTCTCTTTTAAAAGCACAATGAACCTCTATACAGATCAGGTTAGAAACTTAGTTAAAGGCACAATAACACATAGTCTCAAATTAGTCTTAAATGGTGTTAGCCCTCAAATAAGACCGTTGACTCCTGACCTGCGCTGCTGAGGTCCAATTACACCTACGGCTTTTTCCTGTTTTCAGCTGTTTGGAGCGAGACGGCGTGTTCTCGGATTCATTCGAGAGTTAAAATATTCACATGCTGTGTCTTTTGTCTTTCTGCCCGCCCTGTCTTACTGTCCGTCATGCTCTCTGTCCGTCCGTCTGTCTGTCTGTCAGGGTGGCAGGTCTTGTTGAATAGAGAGTGGGTCATCTCCCTGACAGAGCTCAACTGGTAGTTATGGCAGCCTCGCCACGGCTGGCTGGCTCCACACAGTCACCAGGAGACAGGGGATCATCAAGTCTGTCCTCCTGCTCCGCCACACACACATACACATCCATGCTCTACACCTATAATAATAATGGCTAGATAAAGTTGTAAGATCATTATGACAGACAAGGATATATTTGTCAGCTTCCTCACCTTATTTGAAGCTTACAAATGGTCAGATTTGTATTCTGTCAATGCAGAAACCTGAGAAATCTCTATATTTCCTCTGTGTTTGTTCCTTATTTCGTCAAAACTGTTTTATTCACTTTTATTTATTTTCCTGCAGTAACATTTTAGCATTTTATTGAAGTGGTTGCCAGGGGGTGTGAATTTTTTATATCTGTTGGTACTTTATCGGTTTAATAAGATAGTTATTAGGTGAGATAGTTTATTTTTAATTGAATCACTCCCATAGGTGTCATTTACACTGGGCACATGTCCCCACCATTCTCTGAAATGACCAATTTAGTGTACATCACTTTTTAAAAGCATAGTTAGTTAAATACAATTTAATACAATTAAATTGTACACAGCATTGAGTGTACAGAAGCTGACAATGACTCAGCTGGTGTTGAAATAACACGAGTAAAAAGTGACTGCTAGTGGGAATCAGCACTAACGTTAGCAAGCTAGGCTAACTGGCATAATGATAGCAAGCTAGGTTAATTGGCGTCCATTTTAATGACCAATTTTGTCTTTAAAAGCATAAAAGCATTGGTTAAAAATGTGGTAAAATTATCTTGCACAAAGATAGTTTGTCTAACAGTTGGCATTGAATTAATTTTGATGCAATTATTATCCATTTTTTTCCCGCCATAATTATCTTCTCTTTCCAAACAGAGACGTCTAACATGTACCTCCTTTTGTAACACAGTTTTGAGTGTGCAGGAGCTGACAGTGACTCAGCTAGTGTTGAAATAATAGGAGGGAAAAATAACAGCGAGTGGGAATCGGCATTAACGTAAGCAAGCTGGGTTATCTGGCGTAACGTTAGCAGGCTAGGTTAATTGCCGTCCATTTTCCAGTCTTGCTACCAACAACTTTTTGACTTGAATGCAATCTTAACAACCCCATGGGTCCTTACAAAAGTTGTAAGACGTCTTCTGTTCTTATTGGCTGTCAGTAAGTCCCTTAATACATTTTTGTAAGCTTTCCAGTTAGCATGTGCACTGCTACCATAGGAAAAGCATCCCACAGAGGCCTCGACAAACATTTTTATCCTCTTTAACATTTTATAGTAATGCATATTAGCTGCGGCAATATTATAATTTATATTCCCTTTAATAAAAAGCGAAGAGAAATCGAAATGTAGTTCGACTTTGATATATTTGCACTGCTCAGAACAAGCAGTTATCGTTAAAAAAAAGAGGTATTATATCCCACCAGTGAACGTCCCAGTTATTCCACAAAGCCAACAGTGTTTTAATCTTCTACGCCACTTAATGTCCCATTTAAATGTTCTGCAGCCTTCAAATATGAATCATGAATATCTGCACCCGGGGGTTGGCCAGCACAGTCTATTAGAATACATCACTACCGTACCAGGGGACCACTTTGTGCATCCCTCTAAAATGTATCATATCTCCACTGTAGAGAGGGAGACATGACTTCATGTGTCTTGTGATGTAAGTATTATTACAATTCATGAAATTCAAACACTTATGGCAGGGCCATTAATTTGAACCATAAGCCGTTGGGGAGAGATTTACAGTGGAGTTAAGGGCGATCACACCATTAAAGGACTTGGGAGGAAGACAGAGAGAGACTGCGAGAGATAACTGGTTAGAGCTGGAGCTACAGCAGCCAGCCGCTGTTTGAATTTCTTCATGTTTAAGTGCAGCAATTAATATTTCTGTTTCACGCTCTCAGGTCAAACTCGCAAACATTTCCGTCAGAATTAGAGAGGGAATAGTCGAGTTCTGAAGGTTCGCCAGTTAAAACATAACCCCTGCCTCCTGCCTTGGCTCCGTCTCAGTCTACATACAAAGTGCTGAATTTTGCATGAGTGCCTGAGCGTATAGCAACTGGAACCCTATAGCGTTGTTTACTGATACTTCCTTGAGGCGCCTCACTCCACACAGCCCATTCTGATAAGAGTGCGAGCAGCTGAGACCTGTCTCCCGTCGGTGCTGTGTGATGGTCTTGTTATACAGCAGAGCATGAAGAAACAACGGGCAGAGGTCAGGACATGCAGACTTACTTCTCTGCTTCAAAATGACCAATCAGGAAGTCTGCTCCCAGCCAATGTTCATTTCTCAGAAAGCACTGGTACAAATTGACATGTGACTCAAAGGAGAAATAGTTTGGGTCGTCCTTCACGCTGTGAGTGCAAGAAAAGTTATTTGCCTATTCCCAGGAAATCAATATTAGGATTTTACTGTGTTATAGTATGACAAATAGACTCTTTAGTTTAAGTCCCCCAACAAAGAAAAACAATCTCATGAGTTGTTACTTACTCTGACAGTAAATCTCTGTCATACTGTATCCGTTTGTTAAATGGTGCCAAAGGCTCTCTGGCTCGTTGTGTTAAACTAAGCTAATGGTCTCCAGGCTGTAGTGTTATTTTTAATACATAGATCTGAGAGTGGTGTCAATCTTCTCATCTTACTTTCAGCAAAAAAGTGCATTTCCCAAAATATCAAAGCTTCCCTTAAGGTTACTTGTATCTGTATGTCAAATATGATACTAGGAGATTGTTAGCGCAAGAACAGAAGCCAAACAGCTAGCCTGGCGCTGTCCAAAGGAAAAAACAAATAAAAAAACAGCTTTATACTTCTATTTTACAGATTAAATGTATTAGTTTGTGAGCTTGCAAGGCTTTGTAGAAAGCCAGGCTAGCTGTTTTCCCCAGGTTAGTCTTTATGCTAAACACAGCTAACGGTCCCCTGGCTGTCGCGCCACATTTATTGGATATATCTGCGATCATCTAACTTTCTGAAAAAAGGCACATTTCCCGAAATATTAAAGTAATCTACCACTATTACTACTGCTGTATGTGAGATGACATGACCAGGAGATTTTTAGCATAAACACAGAAAGCAGGGAGATAGCAAGCTAGCCATGGCTCGGTCAAAAGGTTAAAAAACAACGACATACAATTTATACTTCATTTGTGTAGATTAAACAATGTATAACATGTTAATTGTTTTCTTTCTTTTTTTGAAAGCCAGGCTAGCTGTTTTCCTGTTCCTGTTTTTATGCTAAACGCAGCTAACCTTACAGTTCTCCTGGCTGTAGCGCCATATTTAATGGATAGATCTGAGAGTGGTATCAATCTTTATCTAACTTTCTGCAGAATAGCACATTTCCCAAAATATCAAAGTATTCCCTCAAGACTCTTGTATTGACTCTACAGCCAAGAGATTGTTGGCATAAAAACAGGAAGCTGGGGGAAACACCTGGCCTGGCTCTACCTAAAGGTAAAAACAAATATACAACCTTGTTACACTTATTTGTAAGGATTACAAAATCAGAAGTAAAATGTGTAGTAGATGTATTTTATTAGTAGAAAACCAAGCTAGTTTCCAGGTTTTCCCCCCTTGCTTACCATCTTTATGCTAAACTAAATTAAAGGTCTTGCTTTGTCACATTTAACAGACAGCCTTATCAATCTTTTAATGTAACTCTGCAAAAATGCTCTCTATATATTACAATTTCCTTAGGGTTATTTGGTTTGAAGGGTTGTTGAAGAAATACAAATAGGTTGCTGTCACCTGAACTGGGCTAAATAATGATTGCAAACATAACATGCACAGTGAAAACCAACAACCAGGGAAAAAAATGCACCTTTTTTTGAGTTTTATTTGAACTCGGCTGACTATAATCTTCTCCGAGTGGCTCAGGCTCCGTGTTTGCTATCATTTGTCACATGGCCACAGTGTTATGGGTTCAAACAGAAATGTGCAATGGCTCAGTGCACTCCAACAGCACAGTTTTCCATCTCCGCTCTCCCCTGGCCCAGTTTCATTATCCTCAAGGTATTCAAGGAGTAATGGCTTCTAGGGCCAGAAACCCTGTTGGCCATTTCAAGTTCTTTGCCCAGACCTTCTTAGTTATTGTTCAGGAACTGCGTGTAAGTGTTTGGAGAGACGGAACAGAATACTGATTTGTACAGATTTGTACAGCGAACTGCAGCTGTGTCTTCTGATATCCCTCCGATCCTTTTTAAGCTGTACATCTGTTCTAAATCTGATTTTAGGATAAGTACATGATGTGATCTCCGCGCTACGCCTTTGAAGACTTAAATACACATTTGAATCTTTTTGCTTTAAATTTGTTTTGACAGTTGGAAAAAGTTAAAAAAAAGTCAGAGAGGATTTATTGAAAGTGTAGCTTTGAATCTCAGATGCTTCAACCATGCAAGAAATCTTCCATGTTCACCGTCAGCCAGGAAAGTATATGAAGTAGAAACCTGCATATGAATATGTTGTTTGTTCCAAAATGTAAAATACTTCACCATGCCAGCGACAACAATTAAGCAATTTAGCAGCGCTGCTTCATGTCAAGTCAAAATGGCTTTGTTTATGCACTTAAAATGCAGGTTTTCTGTGGTTTCTACAGGGATAAGAAGTGTCCATACATGTAAACATCGTCTGAGAACCAGGCCGTCTTTTCTCTGAGGAGCTGCTGTAGTGTAACTTCAGCTCCATTGAGCATCACCCTTCACTGGGTTTGAGGTATCTGATTGAGTCCATCCATGTGGAGCGCTATTGAATCAAAAGAGTAAACCTCAAGGACATGGTCCACCACACACACATCTACCGCGTGGAAGGTAAGAAAAAAATACATGTACCAACGACAGGACACTAAAATCTGTTGGAAAACATACACAAGATTTAAAATCTCTTTAAAGAAATGTCTGTCCGATCACATTCTTTCACCAAAAAAGGAAACACAATGCTGATTAAAGGGGCTCTGTGTAACAATTTGTACCAATCTGCATGTATTACTCACTTTTTATTGGCCATACGTGAGCAGATTGTAATGTAACTTGACCTTCTCCGTCTCTTGGTGCCTATACAAGCCTCCGAACAGTTAGTTTAAATTGTTTAATGCTGCTGGACTGTTGATTTCTTTGTGAAGGACTTGGGTCGGATTTTTCCCATGACAGTCCAAAGAACGTGACTTTACGTGCGTTATCGAGTGCCTCGTCTCGGTGCCTCTCTCCCCTCCGCTAACACCGAGCAACAGTAGCTAACGTTCTTCAGCTCACCTGTCTGAAGCTGTTTTTTCCAGTTTTTGACGTTTGTTTTCATTCGGGAGATCGCTGTTCATGTCCAGTGTGAAACCACAACTCAACCGTGAGTTCTTTTAACTTAACGGAGTGAAGTCATGTCACGTACATAACGTAAGTTACTTCAGTAATGTAGGTACGAAGTAACAGCAGTAACGTGGTGATTTTAACCCAAACCCTGATGTTTTCCTACATGTAAACCTAACCAAGTTGTTTTCTAACCTAAACCGAAATGAAACTGTGACTGCAACGGTGGTGTTGTCGCGGGAAATGCGGACAAACGTCCTCTTCAGTGGTTTATTTAGGTATGAGGATCAATGAGGACAAAAAGATCAATGACTACAGACGATGAAACTTCAAAAGAAAAAGAAAACATCACACAGGCAACACTGTTTGGATCTCTTTGAGGTCCAAAAACACAGCTGCAGTTACAGCTTATCGCCACAGGTGCTGCCAAAGAGAACAAAATGGAGACCTTCGAGATTGTTACTTTTAAAATGATACTAATAATAATGGTGAACATGCAATTTGTCACACATACCTTGTTTAAAAATATGATTACTAAATTGTTTTCATTCAGAAATTTTAATCTGTCGTATATAAAGTTAAATTTTATTGTCCCAAATCAGAGGCTGTAATGGAGAAGAGCAGCCAGTAAATCCCAGCATGTGTAATCTGTTCCTCCACAACCCCAGTGAGATGTTTTCCTGATAATTATATTGTTCCTGGTTGTCAGATGTTGATTCACATTAGCGGTGGAAAGGCAAATTCTTGCTCGGAGGGAGATTTGTCTCATTTTCAAAGAGCCAGCAGAGAGAGCTGCAGAGAGCTGCTGAGAGATGGACCGGTCAGCAACAATAACCCTGCACTCACCACTGCAGGAGACAACGCCGGACTACTGTAGACTCGGCTACACCTCTCAAGTGGTTAATTAAACGAGTCCAAGCATGGAGCTACCACACAACGCTTGGTTTACCATAAACAATGTGATTAAGGCGGCCATGGGCCAGCCAGAATGTAGAGATGAAAAAAATAATTCAGATCACCATGGAGATGTGTGAGAAAAAGAGGTCTGAATACAGACAGGGATGTCATTATTACTTTTTTATTCATTATTTTCATAATGACTGTCATTATGCGCGGGCTCTGATTGAATTCCATTTTGCTAGTCAGGTTTGTGGCGAGCAGAAATAATTATCGCTTAAGTGATGTTAAGATTCATACTAAACATTTTCATGGTCAGAGCCTCTACATGTTTGCCAAAGGGACTCGTTCATGTTTGATTATAAAAGAAAAAGAAAGAAATATTTTTCCTTTGCTGTAAAAATGTGCTCTGAATGATTAGAAAAGAGGCAATTTTGAATACTAACAGCCATTTTTTCAACCTCAATTTGCACGGTTGAATACCACACATATGTATCTATTTAACACAAATGTAAATACATTGTTCTGGCAGATTATATTCAGCGACAACATAACCAGCCGCTTCATTTGTTTTAAATTCAAATGCAGTCATCAACTCATATAAATAAAAGGGATGAAAAACCGATGATTACATCACTGGAAGTGTAATCATTAAGTGGAGTAAATCATTTACAGCAAGTGAAATAGAAGAATTGATTAAATCAGAGCAGCCATTAAAAAGTCTCTTTCTTGTAAGATGGAGGATAATGTGGGCTGTTAGCTGCACAGACACTCGCCCCTGTCTGTATTTCATGCTCAGACAAAACTCTGCAGAGAATCAGATGAAGTTTGGAGGTCTTAGCATCACGATCGTGTCACTCTTTACAAAATGTAAAGTGTAATAACACTCCTCGACGCCCAGTGTCTGCTTCTTTTATTTCCCTTCAGTTGCTTCAAGGTTGTCTAAAATCAATCTGACAGTATTATAAAGCATATACAGTGGTGGGAAGTGATTGAGCAGATATAGTCAAGTATAGCACTTAAGTACCATCTTGAGGTATATTTCACAGGGAAATATTGTTCCCTTATTTTAATATATATATGATTAACGTTTTAAGATGACTGAACTAATTAAAAGTAGTTATATTGAAGTAATTGTGGTTAGTTCAGATTATCTAATAAGACATTTTATTTTGATACCTACCATTTTTTGCTTAACATAAATTTTTTAATGTACGACTTTTACTTGTTCTCGAGTATTTCCACTTTCCCTTAAGGATCTGAATACTTGACTTTATAATAACCATCATTAATAAATGTTCAATCAATAGTTAATACACATTAGTTAAAAGTAATTTCACTGTTAACAAGCAATGAAATGTTTAATAAACCATTTATTAAACAATTGACAACATCACTGTAAATGGTAAATAAATACTGTGCAGTTAATCTATAAACATTATTTGGATGTGATGCAGTGATGTTTATAAACCTTTACAATTGCTTAGTAAATGATTTAAAAAGCATTTAATTGTTTGTTAACAGTGAAATAACTATTAACTACAGTTTAATTAACTATTAATTGATCATTTATTAATGATGGTTTATATAAATTGGTATCGATTCATATTTTTTAAAGCACTATTCCATCACAATGTCCTGTGGACCGTTTAATACACATATTTGGTTTTGGTAGAAACTTTTAACTGGGCTTTTAACTAGAATGTTAAATAAAGTTTTGTGGGTTTGAACAATGCTGTTTGTAATGACTCACCTATTGGGTGGTCAGTGGGATTTAACCCTGACGTGTCTGTTTGGGATCTTCTTAAAAATCGTAATATTTGCTTAACATTAACTTATTTTACTGCGAAATGACGTCTTATTTCATGTACTGTTTACGAAGCTCTACCCCTCAAAAATCCCAAATAACTACAAATAGTTGGATCAATGTTTTGAGTTTTATAACAGTTTGTTCCTCACAGGTCGACTTATTGACCCCAAACATAATTAACGTCACTGTTTAGGACAACATGGTAGATTTTGGATGTCTGTGGATGATTTCTTGCCGAACAGAACGGATATCTTTTTACTGTATATATTCACAAAATGTTCCTTATATGGTGTAAAAACAATAAGACTAAATAAGGTTAGAAGAAAAAAATATATTTAAAGGGAACAAATGTTTTTTTCTTGATATATTCTTATGTTATTGGATTTTATTTTGAAATGGATCCAGCGTTACCTATTGGATTCTTATACGTACAGGTGAACTTTGCCATTTGAATTGCTGCTGACTTGATGTAGACACACACACATGCACTCACACACTCAGCAGAGCCATGTTTCTCATCTTCCTGTCGTTCCCTCTCTTTCCTGCATCTCTCTCTGCCTCACACGGTAGCAGGCGGGCCTGCAGCCTACCAATGCGTTCAGTGAGGGGATTTGGCCGGGCTCTAATCAATCACTGACAGATTACCTCCAAAGCCACTTCCACAGCCATTAAAGCAGGACAAATGCAGAATTGCAACTGAACAAGTTGGAGTTTTTAAGCCAACACCAGGACTTCCTGGTTATTTGTCAAAGTCACTGCCGCTGAGCCGCATGAGTGGCTGCGCGAGTGTGTGGTGGCTCAGAGGCAAGCCGGCCAGGCGTTCGCTTTGTGTGTGTGTGTGTGTGTGTGTCGAGGAGAATGAGGGAGAGAGCAAGAGACAGTAACAGAGTGAGTGAGTTATTGTTAGTGTGTGTTTTTATGCTCTCAGGTGTGTGTGTGTGTGTGTGTGTATGCACGCACGCCGTCGGCCGCGTCGCTCTCGGCCCACTGGAGCTTACAGTAAATCACATTCCCTTTATTGCCAAATTTAGCAGCTTATGCTCAATAGGCTCCGCTCAAATCTACGCCGTGTCCCATCAGGGCGTTAGTCTGGGCTCATAAAAGTGGATTGGCCACACACACTGTTGTAGCCTCTGAGCGAAGACGACTCATCCCCGCTTCTTTCTTTTTTTTTTTTCTCCCCCTTCTTCTTTTATCTGAACTGGAAACACTGTCTGGGCTTTCTAATCTCCCCTTTTCTCTCCCTCTGGATTTCCTGCTTTGAGATTGTCCCCCATTCACTGGGGCTTTGTTTATATCAGGGGCATATTTGATAGAAATTGGATATCATCATTTTCATAGCGTGTATTACCAGGGGAACATGTTCTATTCTAAATGTATTGTCTCAAGAATGGACACTTTATCCTATAAGCTTTCTTCTTCGCCCAAATTGATTCTGACGTTTCTGCGTCTTGGCAGACACGGCGGGTTAAGTGCTGATAATTATTTGGAAGAGATGAATAAAAATATGAAATGTGTCTGGAAGAGGTGACATCAAAGCGGCGGGGTTTTTGTTGCATGTTTTCTCCCTCTTATACCGCCAATATGGAACATTTGGAGTTTGATTAGCGCGACGTTCAATGGCTGCTTTGATTAGACACTTATTGTGGAAAAACCTTTGTGTTTTTTTGTTGCTTGTACTCATTTAATAAACAACACATCAGATGTGGTTTGTTCGTGCTCTCGTTTGAGGGGTGGGGAAGAGGCACCAAAAAGTGCAGCGGTGAAGTGATGAGGGCCGACACTGAAGTCCGCAGGCGCTGGAGTTGAAATTTAGCTGGTCATGTGACTCTGACTCCCCCCCTTCACATGACCCCGGAGAGAGAAAACGGAGGAAAAAAACACCCCATGCCAACACAGGAGGCGGTATTTGTAGTTGCATCCTTTTGTGCACTTGTGTGGGTGTCCGTGCATGTGCATGTATGTGTGTGTGTGTGTCTCCACCCCCCCCCCCCCCCCCCCCGCCCCCCCCTCCTATTCAATTAAGAGCTTAAGCTCATTAGTGGCAGACTTACATCATTACCTCTCCAATGGCTAATGAGTTAAAATCTATTTAGATTTATGTTGCCGTTAAATCTCCTCCACACACACTCACACACTCTCTCTCTCTCTCACACACACACACATATGCGGTTGGTCACAAATCAGAAAACGTGTCATGAAATTAAACCTGAAAGCGTCCTGTGTGACTCTACATAAGATTTTCCATATCAATGTGGGCGCCTTTTATAGCAACACTGCATATTCAACACACTTGAATTATACCTTTGCCTTCGGTATGTAAATCAGAGAGCAGAGAGAGCATGCTCGCCACGCTGTGTTATACCACAAAGCTGTGTTTTTTACTCACTTAAACATAAAAGACGCTAATTTAAGGCTCTTTCTAATTACTAACTAATAATTAGCACCGCATAACAACCTTAAAAAAGACTTCTTTACAGGGCTATTACGCGGCGATTAGGTGAGTTTTCAATCAATTCTAATTACGCTAACAAATCCTTGATTGCGTTGCAGGCTTGACAAATTTAATGAATTGATGAGGAGGGAGGGAAAATACGACAATTAATACGAGAGAATAGAGAGAGGGAAGTTGTAGCTCCCCCGGCCTGCAGGAGTGTGTGATCTGCTGCAGCCGCTGTCATAAACAAAGACCGGGAATAAGAGCAGGTGGAGGATAAGGGAAGAGGAAGAGGAAGAGGAAGGATCCACTTTTCTACCTGGTGACTCGAGGGCAGCCTGTTTGACTGCGCACGTGACCTTTCAGTTTTTTTTATTTATTTACACCCTCAATCTGATTGGAGGGTTTTTTTGAAGTGCCACGTGCCTGCTATATGAACTCATGGGGGTGATTAGGAACAATGAACTGACAGTTCCTCCATCTTTGATGTCTTGTTTAAATGTGCTCTCCCCGCTGATGCTTTGATACCTCGCTAACTGGGACATTTTCATTCTAATTAGGGCTTCAATTGCTAATTCCATATTGCTACTATAATTATCACTGGGAGATACGCGGACACTGCGGCGAGATTTTTCGGGGGAGATGGGGGAGAGGCGGTTGCGCGGGTTTGCCCCCACGTTGCACTTGGGTGGGTTTGCCCCCACGTTGCACTTGGGTAGGTTTCCAAACTAGGGCCGGGGGGGCTTTTGAGGGTCGTCGGTGCGCTATAGGCGGACTGTAGCTTTACTTAGAGAGCTAAAAAAAAATAATAATTTCCAAACATTTAACAACTTCCTGGTGATAAAATGACAGATTAATAATTGTTTTTGAATTATTTTACGCACCCTACCAAAATAAAATCCTCATTTTTTCTCGTTTAGCTACAAATGTTAGCCACAAATGCTCTTAAAGGGGCACTATGTCATTTGGAGAAGAAATTCAAACGCAGAATTTAAATGTTTACAAAATAATGAGGTAATAATACAAACTCGTAAATATTTATTTTTCTAATAACTGAAGAAAGAACAAAATAAGGTCACTGTTGTTTGAAGCTAGAAAGGTGGCAGGGTCCGCCACATATAAACAAGGTAAAACAGTATGAAATCGTGTCGTCCTTTAAAGTCAGTTTGTTTATTCAGCTATGAAAACAAACAGAGTTTGTTTATTTAGTTTGTTTAGACTCCCCAAATCCACACAGTGCCCCTTTAAAGTAGAAAGAAAATCGACTCTCTCACCTTTAAAATCCCTCATTCTGTCTCAACACTTCATCTCTTCACCACTCGGACTCACTGTGCCACCCTCACCACACTCAACCACACGCCCATAATAACCTTATGGGCAGTAATTGGGAATTGAGGATTTTTTTCCTCCCTCTCTCTCTTTCTCTCTCTCTCTCTCCTCTCCCCTCTTTACCCCTCCGGGCGCATGCGCAGTGGGGAGCGTGCTGGTCAGTGTGAGAAGCAGCTGTTCGGGGCTGGTGAAATTCCAACATGGCAGTGGCTGTGGTCAGTGTTTCCTGCGTTAACTTGGGATGGTTTCAGCTCGCTCGCAGCCCGGCTTAACCTCGGCGCCCCCCGTTCATCAGCAGCTACCCGGTCCCCGGGATCGATGCGACCCTAACCCCCGCACGTGAGAGGTCGACCTGTCGCTAAAAAAGCAGGTAAGGAGGGAAGGATAGTCTGGAGGAAAGGAAAGGAAAGGAAAGAGGAGGGAGAGAGGGAGGGGGTGATCCGCTGCGTCTGCAATTAGACAGAGTGGACAGAGCAGACGGAGGAGAGGAGAGCAGAGGAATAACGCGCACTTTGTGGTTTTATTGCGTGAATTCCTCCGTGCGCTTCTTTCCCCCCTTAAATGTGATTTGAAGGAGCGCACCTGCGCCAAACCGCAGAGAGGCACGGCTGCACTGTTACTGTAGGTTTCCCTGTGTGCGCGGTGCTGTGCGCCACTCTCTCTCCTCTCTCCTCTCTCTCTCTAAATCGGGGGGAAGAAAACACACAACTTGAACGCAACACGCAGCCTCCTCCAGCCTCGCTGCGGCGATACGGTTACAACAAGTTGCCCTTACGCGCGGATACAATGTCACCGCGGCATGTATTTTTTAAGAGCCGGGACGATTTAGGGCGTTATCAAGAGATTTAACTTTGAGCTGCTCCTGCACCAGTTGATTTCAACCTCCTTCTCCTCCTTCTCCTGCACCTCCTGCCCGCCTGCCTGCCTGCCTGCCTGTCATCCCGGGCTCCACTTTCTAATGACATGCATGTAGGTTACATGTGTCTCCTATTGAGTTGCTGTGGGCCCCGTGAAATCTGAGCAGTGCTGGACACAGACAACAAAAAAACAAACAAAAAAAGAAGTGTGTGTGATGTAAAGCTTTCCCCCCTTTTTGCTCTAATTCCTTCCTCTTGCTCTCCTTCCTCCTCCAGCACGAGATGATCAGCAGCAGCAGCGTCTATGGTAGGTAGATTTTTCTTTTTCCCCATCAACTTATTACACTGTGTTTAAAAAAATCCATGCACAGATGAGTTTCAGGTGCAGGCGAAGGTGTGCAGAGTGTGTTTGTGTGCGAGATCAAGCCTGTCTGTGTTTAGATAATTTGCATTTTATAGGATAAATCTCCCCAAAAAAATGTTTTCCATCTTTCTCAACAGCCACAGCAACTAAAACACTAATCTGGCTGCATTGTACACCATAATTTGAATTTTTAAAAGATTTTCAAACCTGCTTTTGAACACTGTTTTTGAACTTTTAAAATATAATCAAACCTGTACATTATTATCAAACCTGCACATTATTAAGAGAGATTAGTGTTGTTTTTTTTTTGCACATTTCTCTCACACAACCATGTGCAGAGTTTTATTTTGATTCACATTTTAAAAACACGCTAACACACTCGTCGTTTACTGGACCAGGTGTCACGCTAACATGTGATTGGAGGCCACGGTGCATATTTACAATCAGGATTTATTAATAAGCAACACTTGATGTCATAATTCTCGCTTAATAACATTAAAGCTAGATCCGCTCCTGATTATTAACATGACAGTGTGAGGGGATTGTGCTGTAATGGCAGGAATAAACAGAGTTTATGGCAAGGGAGCACAACTTGCTGCAGGAATATTCCCCCACCAGACTCCATTCAGATTTTTAGGTATTTAAAAAAAAACAAAAAAAAAAACAGATTTACACGAAGCTGCAGGAAATGTTCTTCAACATTCACGCAGAACAATGGCGGATTGTTGCAATCGAAAACAACCATCCCACCCCTGTTGCAAGTGAGACCGGCAGCGGATAGTTTTCTAATGAATAATCACAATGTCTTTCTTTCTGTACACACACACACACACACACACACACACACACACACACACACACACACACGGAGAACTTCCACGATTGCACATTCTTGGTTTTTGTTGCAGTTATTAGCGAGGACTCGACCTTTCACCTTTGATCTTTGGCACTGCTCGCTCTCCCTCTCTCGCTCTCTCACACACACACACCACACACACACACACACACACACAGTTATTTGCTTCGCATCATGTGCTGTTTCCTTTTTTCTACTGCTGATGCACTTGTCGGTTTTGCGCACACACACACACACACACACACACAAACGCGCGCTGCATTTTTTACTACCTTGTAAACGTTTCTGCCTTTTATAGGTGTGTGTGAGTGTGTGTCCATATTGTCAAACTTTAACTGTGATGATATAACGCTCAGGTGCTCTGATTTAAATTTATTTCAACAGCACACAGGTGATGCATAAAATACGACTTTTTTTTGCAGCTCGTTTTGTAGAATTTGCTAAAAAATGACTGAAGTTTGGTTGCACTTGAATCTTATTTTATTAGAGATATTTGAAGGAAGTTTCCTCAAATTGTCAGCTTGCTCTACTGCTGTTTTGTGGTTAAGTAAGAGACTCTGGATAAACATACTGGGGAAGTGATGGGGATGCGTGAGTTTGTGTGTGCGTGCAGGAGTCGAGGAAGCCCGGGCGCAGCCGTGCGCGTGTCATTTTTGTGTGTGTGTGTGTGTGTAATGTAAATAATGTAGATACTCAGCGGTTTGTTTATTCCTCTAAGTCTATTTGTTTGCTACAGTCCCCGGCTTAAGATCTGTCCCTCTGCATCCGCTGTCTGCGCGTGTTGCAGTGACAGTAGCAATAATCCCCCTCATTATACACATAACATATCGCCTCACATCTCCGGCAGCCCCCCCGATACAGCTAATAGGGACAGAGAGAAGGGGAGATAATAGGAGCAGAAGAAAAACTGCTTTACAAACAGGCACCCCCTCTTTTTACTCTCGCCTTTATTTATCTAAATACAGACTTTTCCCTCAAATGAATAGCGAGAGCCGCTGTGCTGCGAAGGTGGTTCAGCTACTCCCGGTGGGACCGTATAAATAAATTATCCTGACACTTTCTATCAGTCTGTAATGTTTACCATTAAAAGCTGTTTTACCGTCCCGGAGCCACCGGCGTGCGATCTAGCCCGCCCCCCGTGGGACTTCTGCCAGATGTAAAGGCGATGTGGGGAAATATTGTGCTTTCTACACACACACACAGAGAGAGAGAGAGAGAGAGACATTTGTGAGTCTCTGCTGCATCCATATCAGTGGATTTCTCCTGTCTGCACGTCCTGACAAAGGGCCTCTTCAAACGAGATCCAGCCAGGGTTGTCATCTTTTAGCAAATATGTTAAGTGTTATCTTTTGTGCTCTGGGCTCGCCGAGCGGAGCTGGACCCCATGGGAGCCCGGCGCATGCAAATAGAACAAATCCCTCTCGGACCTGTCTGTCTGTTTCACTCTCTCCATCTCTCTCTTGTCTTCTCATCCCCCCCCCACACCACCGCACACACCCCCTCTCTTTTCTCCACGTTTGCTCGACAGTGCGTCAGCCCGTCTTGTCTCCCTGCTCTCTCATCTATTTCACTCTTTGTCCACTTATTTCCTCCCTCTCTCTCTCTCTCTCTCTCTCTCGCTCTCCATCCTTCTCTCTCTCGTTCGTCCCACAAGACAGTGCCGGGGCTGTGTGTGTCAGCTAACTGTAGCGAGGCCGTTGTAAGTCTTTGTGTGTCTCCCTGCGTGCTCGCTGACAGCCCCTCCTCGCCGATCTGAAGTTCCTCTCCCGGAGACGGCAGGCAGCTGTCGGTAGCGCCGCTGCCCGAAACGCAGGCTCTCTCCGTAGATGAGTGGACGCCAATTCCTTAAAATCCTTGACACCGTGATCCACTCAATCCTCCTCCTCCTCCTCCTTCAGTGTTGGTACACTGGCTGCATTTTTTTGTTTGCTGTGACTGACAGTTGCCGGTTGATGGATTTTTTTTTTTTTCTCCTCCATGTTGCAATTGAAGTTTTCTCAAACACACACACACACACACACACACACACACACACACACACACACACACACACACACACACACACACACAGCGTTCGCCCTCACACACTCCAAATTATATTCACTCTGCCCTCACGTCTCTCGCCCAGTGCTGACTGGTTATTATCCAGTCAGAATCTGATGGGTGTACTTAAGGCGAGGGGGTATCCACACAGGACTGACTCAGGGGTGGAATAATACCTGCAAAGCTTACTGCTGCTGTAACCTGTGACGCTTAATACCAAGACGATGCTTTTATGTATCCAGGTAACACTTGAAAGATCACAGGTTTGATGAGGGTTTTTTTTTTTCAGGTATTCTAGAAAGTCAAATCCTTACATTTCAAATGATCGAACGGCAGATTTTAGGTTGAAAAGAGATGAAATTGAAGTGAAAATAAGAAGCGGTCAGTTGAGGGAAAAGCCCAAAACTGATCTAAGATCAGTGGCGCCAAATTTTCCAGACTTCTCCACCTCCTTTCGAAAAGAGACATCCGGCTAAATTCATTTCCATGTTAATTCCAGCGTTAAAAAGCATTATCTCCCTTTCTTTGAACTCCGAATCCACTCAAATGTTTGAAGTTTCTTTTGGTTTATGTAATGCGTCATTTTCATACGTTTTAATCAAATCAAAGCTGTAGATTTTTTTTCCCTCTCTCTCCCTCCTACCTTCCTTTGCAATCCGCTGCCCCCTTTCTCTGAATTTTAAGCAGACCCCCGCTCACCTCTCTTTACTCTTTACCAGCAATCTCCACCACCCATGGCCCGGATTCTCTGGCAGATATTAAAACATTCAGCATGTGGAAGCGTTAAATATGCTAAGGACTTATTAAAAAAAAAAAGAAAAAGAGAGAAAGAAAAAAAAATCTGACTTCCACTTTGGAATATTCCGCACCATTAGACCTCAATAGACATGGCGGCACACAGCTTATCCTTTACATTGTGCCTTCAAATGAGAAGGCGCCGTTTCTAATTAGGTTATTGCCATGGAAGTCTTAAGTTAAATTGTGCATTGATATGCGGAGACGCTCGCCAATCATTTGGCCCGACGATGGAGAACGCAGATGAGGCAGACGAGGGCCTTTTTTTCTCTCCCCATCCCCATCCTCTTTCTTTTTCTTTTTTTTTTTTTTACAAGGGCCAAAGAAAATGACAGCGAGGAGAGAGGATGGATCTGACTGTAATCTCTCGCCGCCGCTGCTCTTCTCTTTCTGGCTCTGGCTGGATGATCTGATTTTGTTAACAGCGAGCCTTGGCTAGATAGTGGCCGTCTGCTGCCGCGCCCCCCCACCTCCCTCCCCTCCAACCCCCACCTCCCCCCCGTCTGCGGCTCAGTTTGAACGTCTTGATTAGCGAGGCATCTTGCGCAAGCGGCAAGTAAGTCAGGACACTTTTTTGTCTGCGCGCCGGCAAAAGGTGTGCGTGCGCGCTAATGAACAATGGCTCATTGGGTGCGAGGGAGAATTGGTGTGTGTGTGTGTGTGTGTGTGTGTGTGTGTGTGTGTGTGTGTTTGAGCTTGGCAGGCTGCCAGGGGATGGACACAAAGGATGTTGAGTGGCTGGGCGTGTGGCACAGCATCACTGAGCTGCCTGTGGCCTCTGGGAGATGGGCACAAACTGGGAGCGAGAGGGAAAAACAACTGCTATCGCTAGTCGCTACAGAGCGTCACATACTGCAGCGGCCATTGTAAGGCTGCGTCTGACAATTATAGTCATTATCGATGAGGCTGCCAATTCTCTTTTTCGATCAGAAAATAGGGAAGAAATACCAAAAACAACTTAGAGTAGCAGCAAATAATCACATTTGAGACGCAGAAAACTGAGCAATTGTTGCATTTTTTCATTATTTTTGCTTAAAAAATTACTGATTAATCATCATTGACTAAAATCAATTATTTTTCTGTCAATCAATTAATCGACCAATGGTGCCGGGAATAAATATAAACTGAATAAATGCATTGCCAGATATACCTGGGCGCCCGGCCGGCCCCAGTAAACTATATGTGTGGGAAACACTTGTCGACTAATGGTTTCAGCTCTAGTTGATTGTCTTACTTGAATCAGTGCTCATGTTGAATTGAAGTATTTAATTTTGTTATTGATAAATCTGCCATCCCAGTTTCACAAAGTCCAAAGTGACACCCTTTAAATATCTTTAACCCACGGATATTCACTTTACAGTCATTTAAAGAAAAGTAAAGCAGCATCGTCACATTTGAGAAGCTGGAAGGTGAGAAATTGTTGCATTATCTCAGTATTTTTTGCTTAATAATTGACTGAAACAATTAGTCGATTACTAAAATAGTTTTTAGTAAAAGATTATTTTTCTGTCGATCAATTAATCAACAAATTGTTAACATCTAAACCAGAACACCCAAAGATATTCAGTTTTAAGCCATATAAAGAAAAGAAAAGCAGCAAATATTCACATTTGAGACGCTGGAACCTGAGAAATTGTAGCATCATTTCACTATTTTTGCTTAAAAAGATAATTTTTCTGTCAGTCAATTAATCGACTAATGGTTTCAGGTCTTGACAACTGTCCGTCTTGCGTCCGTGCTGCATCTTGTATATCTCTGTATGTGAGCCACGACTAATAATTTGATTATATTATCGATCCCTATTTCCCGGAGTCCAAAATGACATCTTTAAAAATCTTCCTTTGTCCGACAACAGCCTAACAACACAAAGATATTCAGTTTACAGTCAAATAAAAAAAAGAAAAGCGGCAAATCCTCATCTTTCTGTCTGAAAAACAACTTAAAAATGACTCGAAATCTGTGTGCGCCGAGGCCTGCTGAGGTAGGAACGTGTTAGTATGCTCACCTGTGATTATTTACATGCATACTTGTACCGTGTGTGTGTGTGTGTGTGTGTGTGTGTGTGTGGGCCAAGTTTCCCCACTGGAAGCAGGCGAGAGCATTAGGGTGTTTCTTGTACAACTCTGTTGGCAGGATGGACACATGTGGTAGATAGCTAATGATAGCATGCAGCGTATAATGAGATCCTACTCTCCGTCTGTCTCCCCTACCTGGCATCATGCATTAACCATACAAGAGGAAGAGGAGGCACGCATGGTATTGACTTTTGAGTGGGTGTCTGCTTGTCCGTTGTTGGTTTTGTTTAGCACTCAGAGGTCAGCATGGCTGCAAGCGCCGCACATTTATAACAAGTTTTTTTTTTCTGGTTTTTTTTATTTTTTTTTTTAGGTTTTTATTTTTGTGGCAGGAGTTCGTTCTTTTTTCTTTTTTTTTTTAGTGAGGCGAGAATCTCTCCTCATCTGCACCTCTTGAGCTCTGTTAAATGGTGGTAAATTGATTTTGGATGTGTTGCGATGTATACGCTTAACAAGCCAAATGGGTTCAGTTTGTGGGTTAGTTTGTGTGTTCAGAAGATTAATCTATTAATGTATTCCACACACTCATAATCCACAGTATGTAGAGTGATGGAGGGGAGGCGTTGGCAGCGGTCCATCTTTTAGCCCTGTAACATATATTTATCCTCTTCACTACACAATCCTCTAGGCTGCTCAAATCCCCCAGGGGGTCCCAATGACATGCTTACTAATGTGTGCTTTGGAAACGGAGTGCTATTGTATCCCCTAAATCTCACAAAGCACTGTATGATTTGCCCATTGTCGTTAAATCGCTTTGCTTGTGCCAAGTACTTGCATCTCACAGAGGCTTAATGCTTTGAGGGTTTCAGGGACAGCTTCGAGTTCCTCTTTTGTTGATTTCGGGGAAAAGTGCCAAGACTGCTGCGCTGAATATTGTTTTGAGTATGGAGGAGGGAGGGGAAGAAGGGCCATTGCCAAGCGACTCCATTGAGCCTCGTGAATGGGCCATTCATATTTAGGAGAATCACCCAGATGCCATATTGTTGGCTCAACAACGCTAAATATTCTCCAACAAGGATGGGATTGTAACAGGTTTTTGAATTGTGCGAGTGTAGGGAAGGACGTTGGGAAAATTGGGGAGAAAAAACAGTCGACCCTTCAGCCACTGTGAACGGGGTGAATAGTAAAGCGGAGACCCCAAACAGCAGCAGCATTTCTTTTTACTTCCAGTTATGCGAGAATGAAGTTGTCCTCACAGTGTGTGCGTCTTCCTTCTCCTCATGCAGTCAGTGAAATTACAGATATTTGAAAGTGTACAGATTTTGCATCAAGTTTAATCTAAACATTCTTTGGTACTATTTGCCTTTTTTACAACGTTAAACAGCTGTTTAAATTACTTTTTTTATAGATATATTCAGTAGCACTTTGTAAAAACTTGTACCATATTTTTAAATGTTCATATATTGCTTATAAATGCTACAATTATAAAGGTGAGCAGTATATAACATTAGCCTCTGCAGTTACTAATATGTATTTTAAGCCTATACCAATAACACATTTTAATGCTATTGATTTACAGATATATTGATTCCAATATGCGCCGATATTAAAACTTTGTGTTTAGAGTTTATAATGCAGAAAATAGATGTTGGGGATGGTTTATAATTGTTAAATTACCAGTGAAGTTTCGTTAAACTGTAAAATATCCTGCTTCCATAACATATCTTTGTGTCTGATAAGCACATAACCCACGTATATTGGCCAGTGTGCTGGAAAAAAATTGAATTTTTTATTTTAATATCAGTATCTGCCTCGGCCCAAAACATCACGCTCATTAAAATGACATTTAGAAATATTAATGCCATGTTAAGTAGTAACTTGTCTGTATTCTCAGTCTTTAGAATGATACAATCTAAAGTGCAAATATATAAAAAAAGTTTAAAATATCACAAAAAAAGATCAATAGTTTTGTTTGAGGGCACATCCCCGCGATGGGCGTCCTCAGGACAGCAGGTGTTGCTGGGATTCGATCCGAGTCCTTCAGGGACGGACAGTATGTACTGAGGACGGGGCTCTCTTCAGGTCCGTCCGCACGCTAAACAACCTTGAAACTGCCACAGTAAGCAGCCGAACTCTTGTCCCGGCACCGTCAGAGGGTCTAAGACAGGACTTAACAAAATGTCATTGTGGTCTTTTATGTCATGCATGCACTGAGTATTAATCACGGCTGGATCTGCGCCTGAGAGGCTGATCAAATTTATTGTTTGGCTGCACGGGACAGTAATGGGTGTTTAATTACTCAATAAAAGCCCTTTTATAGATTCCCAGGCCTCCTGTGTGTTGAGCAAATGGTATTGATCCGTCTCCGGGCTGCAACATGATAGCCTGTGAAGGAGAATTAGAGCCGTTAGCCTGCTAGCGCTTTCTCATTCATTAGCTGCATTAGCCAGAGGGTGGTTAAGACGTAGCATCATTGTTAATACCGGAGTCTCAGAGGTTTTTGTGTCTGCCTTGTGTTGTGAAGCTCCGTGCACCTCATTTACACAAATATGGATTAGATGAGCAATGAATAACATTGACCACCGTGGAAAGTGTTTCAATAAGAGTCTCCAGGAGAGTCGTTTTTCTTCGCCAGCATTTCCCCCAGCGTGGTTCGTCAGTGGACTAACCACAGTGTAATCCACAGGACTAAATTTGACAACGCCCTCAGCCGAGCTGTGAGCTGTATTAGTCGGGCTACCATCTAGACCGCATGCTTAATCCCACCACTTCCCCACCTTCTAATCTGTAATCTGACGGCTCCTCCTCCTCCTCCTCCTCCTCTTCCTCCTCCTCCTCAGACACCTAATTCTGGATCTCTGTCCTCCTGCTCACACTGCAGGCTCTCAAAGGGAGAAAAGGGCTGAATGACAATGACAGTAAGCCTTACTGCGTCTCCATCCTAGCAAACATGTTGGGTGTCCATGTCCAGGCCGGCACCGTGTCCACTGTTTTTTTTTTACTTTCTGCCTAAATGCATCTGCCTCTCGTCCATTGTTCTTTTATGTTCAGAGCATATTGCTGCCTCTGTGAACCAGCTCCACTCCTCTTGATGCACGGCAAAACCCACCGCAATATCTCCCTTGATGTGTCCATATCAAATGAATGTGGCCTATTACAGACGTGGTGGAGTCAGTTGGGTGGCTTTGTGGACGAGAGAGGGCCTGCAAGGGACCATGAAAGAGACATTGTCCAATATGGACCATACAGTTCCTTTGTAGATAAATGGATTTTCATGCTTATCAACTGGGACACTGACATGAGTGAAAACTGTGGAGAATGCGGAATTATTCTCACTCCTCGGCCGTACACATGGACAACTGTAGTTTCAAGTGTGTGTGGTCTTTCATTGTCCTGCAGCGAGGTTTTTTTTTATTCGGGTGTAACATTCAATTTGGAACAATATGCACTGTTAATGCCACAAATGTGCACCGTGCATTAGCTCCACTGTATCCTTGTGGGAAAATATCACCCGCTAAACTCCACACTTTCACATTCTGACATCAGGTGTGAACTCTATGTACATACTGTTTATTTCTCTTATATATGAGCCTCACTGGAACAGAGAAATTAAAGCTTTTAGCCGGACCATCATACGTTTATTCTTACTTAATCATATTTAGCTTTGAGAAGGAGCCATTGGAGCTGGAAAACTTCTATGTAAAATGGGGAAACTGATGTAATGCAACAGAAAAGAAGCTCTTCACATGTGTAAATAATGACAACTTGCTTGGACTATGAAGCTGGAAGTTAATTGATTTTATGTCGAAATCCTGATATTTTTTTTCTTTAATAGAGAAAAGCTGCGATTTTTCCATAATTTAAAAGTTCGAGCCTGCGACCTTTGACTTCCTCTTCTATAATGGTATTTGTCGCTGGTAAATCTACTCAGCTGTAGCTAATTAACTTTTATGTGTGTTCATGAAAAACAACAGAAGAGAAACTCTTGGCTGTCTGGTTAATTATGCTCTCTGTATACCAGGAAGGAAGATGAAACAGGCTTTTTATTGAGTCTCGTTCTACAGAAATGATCTCAGCTGTGGCTTCACGTTAATTTCACACCGTTAGCTAGCATGTAGCTTCGCAGTTATTGAGTTTAAATGACAGAATAATATTAATCTCATCACATTCAGTTCTCATAATTAATATCTCAAGCTGTAAAGTAGCTCCACAGCGTCAACCTAACAATTCTGTTGACAGCTCTGCGCTTCAGCCACTTAAGCTAATGTTACGTTAGCGTGAGCTGTCAGCAGTGTTGTTAGCTGCCTGTGATATCAAAGTCCAGAGGCAGTTAATCATTTTGCTGTAACTTACCAATCTTGAGGCTGATATCAGTGAATATATTATTACTTTTGTCATAAAATGTCGACCAAATTCAAGTAAACATCGGATACATCAATAAAGCAAAAAGTAACCTCATTATTTCATCTGGATGCTTTTAGATTAATACTTTAAAGGAAACTTCAACCCAAAAATGAATATTCAGACATTACCTACCCAGTTTCATAGTCTACAAAACATTTCTGGAGCTTCACAGCAAAACGGCGTTCAACATTCTCCTGAACAACTGAAGTAGATGGGGACTTGTTTCAAAACGTAAACAAACAACCAGAAAAAGAACATAAAATGCTCGTCCATCAGCTCATCCGGCGTAATCCAAATCTCCAGAAGCCCTAAGACCCCAAATTTATTAGAAAATATGTTATTTACACCTTTTTAAGACGAAATCTTGACTGTAGCTGCTAAGCTAAAAGCATTAGCGCGCACCCCGTCTGAGCTAAACCACGCAACAGAAATGTTTTGTGGACGTTGAAACTTCATCTGACATTAAATCGGCTTAGGGGCGACTAGATAATGACTACAGTTTAATTTTTGGATGAACTTTTCCTTTAAATTATAGTCACAATGAAAGAGTTTCGTCTCAAACCATATCTTTAACAACATTGTTATTTTCAAATATATATATAATAAATAATATAATATAATAAATGAGGTCCAAGTTATGCAACAGTATGCAAGTTGAGCATAAGCCCCCACAGATATGAACCAGCTCGCTTGTTTCATGCTCTGATCTGAAGGACACGTGTACATATATGCAAGCATGCCCACACAGACGCACATTAAACCGTGTTCACATTCCACTGCCCGTGGGGCGCGAATGAGAAGCGATGTCTACTCGATGCAGAGCCAGTGATCTAGGTAATCTGCCTGTGCTGTGGGACAGGTCTATTGGTCCACAAATCAATTGGCTTCATGTCCGTGCCATTAGGCTAACATGGCGCTGCTGAGGCGCTGAGAGCGGTAAACAGACTGTTTAATTCCCCTGGACACTGGCCAGGTGGACACTCCTCCTCCTGCTGCTTCCGCCTGATCCCTCCGTTTTCATTTTTTTCTTCCTCCCCTCATTCTATCGTCCTCTTACATTGACTCCACTTCAGTCAATGCGGTTATTCTCAGTGGACGAGTGCTTACAGGAATATTGCTTGGAGGGATGGTGAGTGTGTATGTGTGTGTAAAGAGGAGAGATTTTGGCCAATGAACCCTTGCTGTGCTCTGTCCTCCAGTACTGTGTCTATACTGAGTAAGTGATCCCTTGGGATGCAGTACACACATGCAGCATCCCTCCCTATCTCTCCCTCTATCCCTGTGTCTGTGTCTCTCTCCCTCTTCCTCTCTGTGTGTTTGTCTCCGTCTTTGTTTGTATCTGTTTCTCATTCTGTTTCTGTCTGTCTGTCTCTCTCTTTATATCATTCCTCCTCCTCCCCTCCCCTCCTCCCCTTTTTCCTTTTCCATCTCCAGACAGAGGCAGCAAACAAGTACAGTAATATGAGGGGGCTGCATCAGAAACAAACACTCACACTCATGATTAGAAAAATGCAGATTTTATGTCCGGCCTGCAAGAAGTTTACCACTTCCTCTTTTGTGCGCAGCTACACCAAATAAAACAACACCTCCGTCTTCTCTCCCCCACCGAGCTCTTGGTTCCCCCTATATGGATGCGACTAATGACTTAGCTTGTATAACGTCAGCAATTCAGTTTATCCACTTCAGCGCCGTGCCGCGCATCCTGTTTGGTGCGAGTCTTTGTGCTACGGTATGGTAATTGAGCCAGCGTGTCTTGACAGTTGAGTGTTGTTGGCAGTATCGCTGTTGTGTGTCTCATTTCCTGCGTGCCGTCGCCGATTGACTGATAAGATAAGAGGCCCGCGGCCACGTCCGAGAGCCTCGCCGCAACTAGCAACTTGATGAACCGCGGCGCCGAAAGCCGTGATTAAGCCGGGGGAAGCGGTGTCGGCCCGGGCCCCGACGCGGTGTAACAGTATACACACAGAATCTCCTCAAGTTAAATGCACAGTGGCAGCAAACCATTAAAAATGACACTATAGAAATCCGTGGTGTGGTTCTCGGATTTGCTCGCAGGGCCAGAACGTTTTTACTGTTGCTAGGAGACGCTGAAACCCTCGGACACATCTGGTCAGCTGTTAGTACAAGTTGTTGACAGGGGGCCGGAGCATCCGCAACTGCATGATACTGTTTACAAAATGAAATGATCCATTTAAAGGGGCGCTATGTAGAAATTCAAACTCAGAATTTTAATATTGACAATATTAATGAGGTGATAATACTTTTGGTACCATAAGAGAATAAACAAGCTGTTCTCAGAGGAAAATAAGGTCCCAGAACTCTGTTTGAAGCTAGAAAGGTGGCAGGGTCCGCCACATATAAACAAAGTAAAACAGTATGAAATTGTGTCTTGTGTTTGTTTAGACATAATCAGTACAATTTCTTCCCTCAAAAACTACATAGTGCATCTTTAATCAGTGTTTAGGCGCTGCAGGTCTGAGTATGTTCTCAGAAGAGTCTGAATAAATGATCGTGATTTCTTCAGAAACAAAATGCATCACCAAAAAGTTTAATTTTCGCAGGAAATGACTGTACCGTGACGACTTTCCAAAAATGAAAATATCACAGCCTGTATTTCAGGCTGTCCTGTCGGCCCCGTCGTTCCTCGGCCTTGACTCATCTCCCTCCTGGGACTTGAATGGCGGAATGACATTCATCTTCCAGCAGGACAGCGGAGTCACTCCTTATCTTATGTCACAGCTCATCTTGTCGATAAATACTTCACGTCCTTTTCTCCCCTGTCGAATCGCATCCTTTTAACACGTCTCTACCTGATCATATTCCCGTTTTCTGCAACGATCCAGACGATGTTTATCTCCTCGGCTCTCTCCCTCTACACCGGTCACAACCATGTTCATCTTGAATTATGGGGGAAAGCATCACAGAAATAGCGATTCCTACAGTGGAGTCGACAGCCCTGTCTCTCTGAATAGGAAATGTTTTGGTTCCCAAAACTAGAACATGTTTTTTTTTTAGAGATACAGTACTTTGGTTTTCCTCCAGATGACAAACAAGTACAGATCCAGTGTTAGCCTGAGGGTTGAAGCTGCGCCCCACAGTAATAAAGCTGTAATTATTTATTTAGTAAGAGTGAAAACAAGACTTTCTAACTGCTGCTGCTGTGAGAAAATATTGCGCTGAAAATATGTGAAAGTACATTAAGTTGCCAACAAACACACAAACATTCACATTCGCACTGTTATCAAGGTCCTTGTCCTTCTCACTCCAGATCAGGCAGAACTGGAGGGAAAATGCAGAATAGTTAACAGAGACATTAAATATCTTATTTTGTGTTTGCTTCACAGCTTCAGTGGCTTTGAGTCGGGGCTCTGCAAAATGCTCTGCAGGAAGTAGAACCGCACTTCAACCTTCCATCATACAAACATCTGTCAATCTATATGCTTAGTGAAGTTAAAAGCTACTTAAGGTCACATTTTAAGTTCAACACTAACAGGAATGTCCAGCTCTTCATCAAACTTCTTTTCTTTTCTTTTTTTTTGCAGTGGTATTGTGATGTAAAGACAGTTGAATGACCTGAATCATTACTTGGGTTAATGTCAAGAAGAAAACTGCAATTGAAAGGTGAATTGTCCTTAGTCGTGACATCTGAGAATGTCAAGCCGATCAAAAGACAACGTTTAAAAAGCTCCTTAAAAGAGCTGACAACTTTCAGGCCAAACTATTAAAGGGGCTCCTTGTAGCAATTTGTGCCATTACCAATGTATAAATCACTTTCGTATCGGAAAAATGGAGTGGATTGTAACATGAGAGGAAAAATGAGACCTTCCCCGTCTCTCTCAGTTGTCTATACAAGCTTGTGGATGATTTGTTTTTGTTGTTTCATGCTGCTGATTTCCTTGTAAAGGACTTCCGTGACAGTCCAAAGGAGGGCCTCATCTCAGTGCCTTGCTATGCTCCACTAACAGAGAGCAACAGTAGCTAACGTTAGTTTAGAAATTAAGTCCGCTAACACAAACTAACAAATCTTCTGAGTTTGAATATCTTTTCCAAAATACATAGTGCACCTTTAAAGAAAGTGAGAAAAAAATCCTGGAACTGTCCCTTTAACCAGTTCCGTGCCAAAAGTTAATGGGCACTATTCTGGGCTAAGACCCATCCGCCACCCAAGTTTCATGGAAATCCGATCAGTAGTTTTTGTGTTGTCCTGGTGACAAACCAACCAACACATGGACATGGATAAAAACATACCCTCCTTGGTGGAGGTAATAACTTTCTTCATGTAGCACCTTTCCAAAACAAGGTTTACAAGGTGCTTCACAGGGTTAAAACAACAAACATGAAACAATCATAAAATCAATAGCACCATCAAATAAAGTATACAGAGAATGGCAGTAAAACGTAGACACAAAATAAAATACAACAAAGAATTAAAACAATAAAACAAAGAGTAAAACAAATGGTGCGGGAGACAGGAGGGCTAGACTATAAAAGTGTGTTTTAACAAGAGACTAAGCCATCCTAATCTCCTCTGGATGGTTGTTCTTACAGGGAGGGTTGACACTTTTTTTCAGGTAGCATAAAGCAGCACAACTACCCTTTATTGTTATTAATAATCCGAATGTGACAAGTTGTGTGTCGCTTTCAGGTGTAGCCACCCTGAGACCCTGAGTGTAGATGTTAGCTGAGCGTAAGTGGCCTCGACAGCAGCTGGCAGAGTACAGCGCTTTTATTCGCTTCATAAGTAAATACTGTATGCTTCTTCTTTTTTTTTTATTACCTCGCGAGTCCAGCTGATAGAATCTGCCAGCGGTGGTTGTCATTTTAGCCCGTGAAATCAGCAGCCGAGGGATAAACTGAGAAGCCTGTGTTCACAGTACAGAGCCCGCTACCGTGTTCATCGCCTGTGAATGTGATTACAGCTATTGATCGATAGACAATGACACGATGCTGCTGGATGTCACCTGAGGAGAGGGTGTGTGAGACGTGTGTGGGTGACTGAGGGAAAAGCAAAGGATAAGAGTGTGTGTGTGTGTCCATATGTTGGTGCGTGTTGGCCCATATGCCGGTCTCCGTGCATGTATGTACGCCTGAGTGTGTGCATGTGTGTGTGTGATAAACCCAGCTCCAGCGTGGTAATGTGAGATCAGACGTAGCCTGTTAGCCGGAGCCTTACATCTGCTGTCAGCCACTCGCTCTAACTCTGTTAAGGACGTTATTGATTGCTCATTATTACCCCGTTCCCTGAAAGATGAGCGTCCCCTATGATCACATTAAATCTCTCCTCTGTCCAATTCTCCTGAGATGCCTTCTGCTCATCGGTGCCCATCAAATTTCTCCTCCGAGATCTGATATCAAGCAGCCTGACGTGTTTTATTGCCTCTGGTTCTCGTTGCGTCTTGTTTGATTCACTCCAAATAACTGTCTCTCTTTCTTGTTTTTTTTCTTGTTTTTCTTTTTTTTTTTTGAACGGACGCAGTTTAGCTAATTGATGTCTTTAGTCTGTGTAATGGAAATCAGCAAACACGGATGAGCAACATTTGAAATTATGATTTGTTTTCTTTTTATTAGGCGCTTCAGGTTTTCGTGTTAACTTTGTGATCCGTGTTTATTGACTTGATAGCGAACAAGAGGAGCTGACAAGACAGTCATAATATGTACTTTAGTTTTTCAGACTGGGGCTATTTTAGCTCTGGTGTGTTTTATTTAAAAGGCACCAACACTTGTTTGTCATGTCAGACTTACAGTCTCATTGAAGGCCCCGCAAAATTTGCCTTTGAGTTTTTGCCTCCCCGAGCTTTCCCTCTAAAGTTCGGTGCCCTTTCTCGTGCCTCGCGTTGTCATTTTCGCTGACGATAAGCAGTTGTTGAAGGTGTCATGCGTCCGCCAGCCCCTGTAAAGTTTGGGACCGCTGAAATCCAGCCCTCAGTGAGAGGCCATCTCATCGGCCCCCGCCCGTCCCCATGAATAATGCAGAGCTATCGACTGTGTCAGTTGAGCGCGAGGAGACGCGGCGGCAGCCAGCTTGATATTCAGCTGCTGAAGCTGACTGGATGCCCTCACTTTGAGACAAACTGCTGGCAGACTGCTCTGACTTGAACAGACAGGACCTGAATGTGCTCATATGAGATGAGCGCTGTTGTGTTGGTGTGGAGGTAGTTTGTGTCCCAAGGAGGCCTGGAGTCTGCGTTCGAGTGGGTAGAGAGGCAGATATGCGTGGAGGACGGGGAGAGTGTGTGTTCATAAAATCTGTACACATGCGTTCACAAATATTTGTGGTTTATACCACAGCAGCTCCTCAGCTGTGGAGTCTGTATATATATATGTTCTGTGTTTGTGTGTGTGTGTGCTCACTCTCTAAATGTGTGTACGTGCGTCCACCAGCCGGCAGCCTGCAGAGAGCTCTAGTGAGAATCTCCTGCCCCCTCGACACGACCAGTTCAGTCTCAATGCCACCGATCGATGGGCGTATTGATCCGCTGTTTGACTGTTTAGACAACCTGTGTGAATTCCAGCATAATGCGAGCCACAGTGGATTTAAAGAGGCGCGCCCGGGCTTGCGGCATCGTGTCCGCGCACCTGCACGAAAAGTGAGCACGCCGCCGTCACAGCACTCCCGATGTAAGGCGCATGCGAGTTCACGTGGCGTATAAGCAGCTGTAGGACGGCCTGTTGTTGCGCCCTCATGACTCTGTGTGCAGCCATCGGTAGAATCGAATCCAACTCCGCGACCTTATGCGACATGTCCTCCCGTTCCCCTCTCACCTATCCTGTCGGTCGCCGCTACATCCACACAACACCAAAGGTGTGACATTAAGATAAATAACTCCCAACTCATTGTTAGAAGAGGTATTGTGTAATTAAACTACTTTTTACTTTAACTCCCTTCCCTTTACCTACGTATTTAAGGAATAGAGGAAATATTATATAAAAAACAGTCCTGAAAAAGAGTCTACTTCACATTTCTCCGATTTATTGGGACACAGCGAGAGAAGGCGTGAGTTGGCAGATCTCTCCAGAATCTATATGAAGGGAGCAGGATTTGACACTTCAAACATGCACGCTGAAGGATCCTGCGAGTTCACAGGCTGGGGGTAGAGGTTATCCCAGCCAGGGCCGCTTCAGTAATCCACACACCCCACAGGCGCATGCACACACGCACGCACACACAGCCTCGCACGTGCGCCACTCACGGCGGGCGTTAATCTCCACCAACTGCTGTTGAACTCTAATCTCGCTCGCTTGCCAAGTGTTTCATACACTGCAAAAACTCCAAATTAGAGAGCCGTTTAACGTACTTTAAAATCGTGCGTTTTCTAAATGAGCCCTGGTGATGAAATGACACGTTAAAATATGGTTTTATGAGTACAAGTAGGGAGATTTGTCTTGTTTTGAAACACTTTTTAGATAAATTATGCGCTTTTCTCAGCATCTGGTGTCTTGCTTTAGCGTTTTTGAAGGGGGAAAAAAAGATTTTAAGAATATTAT
This sequence comes from Pagrus major, assembly GCF_040436345.1. Classification (NCBI taxonomy): domain Eukaryota; kingdom Metazoa; phylum Chordata; class Actinopteri; order Spariformes; family Sparidae; genus Pagrus; species Pagrus major. The sequence goes on from NC_133238.1 coordinate 12,144,919, forward strand.
TTCAAATTTGGAGCGTTGTCTCTTTCTAAAATTGACAGTTTTTGCAGTGTAGTTAGTATTTGGCACCGAGTTGGCCTGCTGTTGTCAGAAGCAGCAAACTATGGAGCTGTGGTCCAGTCTACTGTCTGACTGAGTGCACCCCCACCCCCCCTCTTCCACTTCCACTTCTAAACCACCCACACACACACGAACACACACACACACATGGACACACACACACACACTGAGACATACACAGCCCAGTGCAGACAGACATAATGCATCCACAGATGGTGACACTCCGGCAGTCACTCCTGGGCTGTCTGTCTACGTGCCAGCGATGATAACACACACACACACACATATGCGCACACATACACACAGCCTGGCGGCAACAAACACGGTGATGCATCATTGAGCATCGGCTGGTTTTTCTCTAACTGCTGAGGGGAAATCAGTGTGGTGTTAAGTAACCATTCATGTGGAGCCGAGACCACACACAAACAAACATCGCACCTACACTTCTAAAAATACATTTACCTCGGCAGAATAAAATAAAATGAGTGAATAAGAGGAAAGTTCTCCACAGGCACGACTTATATCTGGATATTATTGACTACCAAGTGGGATCATTGATATGTTAATACACTCCAGTATCACTATTTAATTCCCACGACAAATATCTCTTTGGCGCTTTCAAACTCATACTTGGATTGTGATATATTCATTTGTTGATGCATTGTTAATGTTTCCACTCTGGACCGGAGTATGCTGTGTAGGTAATCGCCCACTCTGGGGCTGCGGCTGCGGCTGTTTGTGATGTGGATCTTCCTGAGGATTGTATTTGAATAATGAGGGAGGCTGGAGCGTTCTCTTGTGCAGAGTGTCTCGGCGCCGCTGCAGTAAATGACCTCTGAATAGTTGTTTTGGATTAGCCATCAAAGTCTTCTCTCGAAGTGGCCAATAGATAGGTACTTCCAGAAATGAGTCACTTGAAAATGATCATCGCCGCCGTTGCCGTATAAGATAATGGATAACCATTACACTCCATTTTCCCCCAGCTCCTCACCCACACAACGCCTGCTCTTGAAATATGATGCATCCACTGTGCTTAGTGAGCACTTAATGTCCAAAAGCACCGTGTTTGTTGAGATTTACAACTGCGCCGGCAGGAGGGGGGTAGAAGAAAGAGTGCGTCGTCGGCGTATAATGTTGTTCACTCAATAATTATCTCATTTTATTTACGAAGACAGACAGCTTTAGACGAGGTTAGAGGCTTCCTCTCTATTATCTCCACCTGCCAACCCCCCTCCCTCTCCCAGCCTGGCCCTAAATGACGTCCTTCATGTCGAGGACTTTCCAAAGTTTCCATCGAAGAGAGCGTCCTCGTCGCTGTGGAGCGAGTGTAGGGGAGAGGGAAAAAAAAGTTACACCGCAGCTCTCTTTGCATCGCAGGATCGATGTCATTTCTAAGAGGATTAGGCCTCCTCTCAGAAATCTATTTTAATTACTGAACACACAGGTAAACAAAGTGGTGGTGGTTCACAGGTATGGATCTGGGCGTCAGAGGAGTATTGATAGCATGTGGCCCCATGTTAACCTCGGGGCCACTCAGAGATCCTGTTGACTGCCCCCCAGGTAGGAGCACATCAGCAGCAGCCTGTTTGTAGGGAATGCAGATGTGCGACTGTTGTCCGCTGTCACCTGACAAAACACTGCAGGTACGGACAGTGTAGCTTTAATTGACAGGAGGAAGGTATTTACTTTGTTCTGAAAATGTGGGCAGAGTTAGTCAATAAAGCATTACTTGAGAATCGGAAACTTCTGCTTGCGATGCCACTAGAGCTGAAAATGTTCCCACTTTCTAAAAAAATAAACCCTTCTTGAAGAATGAATCAATGAATGGCTTTAAGTTGATGCTAATGGCTTCATTTTGTTAAGTATAAGTGTTAATGGATCAGTAATAAAGGACTTATTAACGCATATAAACTTAGTAACTACTTCTACACTCTAATTAAGGGTTTAAATGTGTTAATTAATTGTTTATTAATGTTTACAGATTAGTAACAGGGCTCCAGGATGCAAATGTTTTGGTCGCTCATGGACCCAACAATCTGACAAGTGCAACTTAAGATTTCAATTGGTCGCATTATAAACAGTAAAGCACAATAACGTAGTTTATTATTTAAACAGTTGCCGTTTTTGCAGTTTCTTGTTGCATGAGCTGTGATTTGAATTTAAAAAAGCCATGTATTAGCTCCTTTATTTCTGTTTACAGTCATTTACGTAATGTGTTGAGAAATGAGATTTAAGTTATTGCTATCAACTATCAAATCCTGTAATGAAGTGAGGTCGTAACTTGAATTGAGTGAATAGTTGATTGATGTTTATGATCAGTAATAAGGGTTAACAATTGATTAATCAACTAAATAAAGCCTGTAGTAACAACTTGTACAGTATTGTTGTTACCAATCACTAGATTATCAATTGATAGTAAATGTTTATAGATCAGTAATATGAATTAATAACTGATTTGTTGACTTGTTAACCTTTAACAAGACATTTCATTAAACATTCATACCACTGCTTTATTATGTTAATACATAGTTTGTTCATGCCTTATAAATCCCCAGTAAAGTATGTTTTATTGTGAGATTATATGCTGTTACAAATGACCTAATGAAATTAATTAATTGAAGTTTATTGATGTTGTCTAATTACGGGTTTATGTGGGTTGTTTGTAATGGGATTATCAAGTTTATAGTGTTTAGTAATGCAGTATATATCTGTAATAAGCCTATAAGAACATTGTTTGTTTGACTGCAGTTTATCCTCCTCTAGTGTAACTTTAACCCTAAATATTATTTAAAGACATGTAGATCAGGCTCATATCTGCAGTAGATATCTTTATCTATCTCGATTTTTAATTTAATGAATATAAAACAGCAGTAGCTACAACATGTCATTATTTAAGTCATAGATCACACTTAGCACAAGGCAGATGTGTCATTCAGCAGAAGTCACGCATGTCTTTTTTTCCCCCTCTGATATTGTGTATGTGCCACAGTGGTGGAGAGCGTCCTTACAGATGTTTTGTTCGCCAGATAAGAGTAATCTGTTTGCCTCAGCGGGCCTGATGTTTCTATGCATGTGTTTGTGTGTCCTGCATGTGTCTGCCTGCCTCCTCTGCCTGTGTGACCGCAGTGAGTGTGTATGTGTGTGTGTGTGTGTGTGTGTGTGTGTGCAGGCCTGTCTTTGAGGAAGGAACCCCGCGTCGAGCCGGGTGATTAGGCACGCTGCGCTAGTCACAGGAAATGGAGTAGCTGACGGACAGGCCGAGTGCATTATAGATGAATGCCATGCGTTAGCGGCTCCAAGCCCCCGCCGAATATCTCTCAATTTCCTCTCTGAATGACAAAAGAAGGCACGCACAATTTCCTTGATCCGGAGCATTTGTTTAACTGCGCCCTACCCATTTAACCCACCCATTCAATAGTCTGTCTAGTAAAAGGAAATTTAGACAGTGTCAATTTATACAGCTCTAAGGAAGATCTGATACGGGCAGGCAGGGGCGGCGATGATATGCCTGTGGAATTTAGTAAGAGATTTACAGCGGTTAAGACTGATTTCTTGCTGCGAGCTAAATTTAGTCGTCATAAAATATACCCTAATATTTTTTTAAAGCTTCATCATTTTGTGTCTCAAAGCTGAATATTCTGCTCCACAAAGACACGCCGATTTCAAAGTTTGATGGTCGAGAGCCGCGCAGAACTTATCACGAGGGTCAAAGATCACGGATTACAATGAATATTTGATTTTTTTAAAGATGCTGTCATTTGTCAAATATCCTTATATCGCAGCTCCGAGCTGTCATCTTTACAGCGATCTCTCTTCCCCCCCTTACTGTCTTTGAGTTAGTGACAGCTCATCTCTCCCGGTCACTGCTCGCCGTCTAGACTTTGAACTCGCTCTGTTTACTCCCTTATCTGTTGTTGTTGTTATTGTCGTTGCTTTGCGACAGACTAGTCGTTGCAATGGTAAGCCGCGGCTGAGCTTGAATCGCCGCCTTCAAAGATCCGGCGCTCGTTGGGTTTTTTTTTTTTTTCAGAGGACGAGTCTGTCTTGGAGGACGGTTTTGTCGTCTGTCAGCGAGGACGGGAGGGAAAATTTAGTTGATCTGTTGACACACATTTGTCTGTTTTAATTCATTTTGTGTAGTTTCGACTCAAATAATTCAACCTTTTGTAATTTCTGTCACTTCAGAAGAGCGCGTGCGAGAGTTTTGATTGCGGCGTGTGTGTGTGTGGGTGTGTGTGTGTGCGCGTGTGACACCAGCTCATGACTAATTTCATAATTAATTGCCTTTTGGAGGACCTAATCACATTATTTGACTCTCTACTGTAGGTTGTGTGCCAATACAGCGTAGCCCGTGGCTTAGTCACAGTGTGCTGGACTCATTAACAAGGTGGTCCGGAGGTTGTCAAACACACACACACACACACACGCATGAGAATACACACACTCACGAAACAATGGCTACATACGCCGCACATCCAGGTTTTTTTTGTGCTTTAGCGATTTAGAGGTTAAAAGATGCCCTCTGGTGTATTTGATAAGGATTTGAATAACTGGCTGGTTAGATTTCCCCGGTGGTGTGTGAAAACAGGTCTCTCCTGATGAAGTTATCGCTTGTCATGCAGCTCCTTCTCCTCCTCCTCCTCCTCCTACACCCGATCGGACAGATTTTTCTAAAAAAAACAATCTGACATGATAGTTTGTTTTTGAAGGTCTTCAGCGTCTGTTTATGTTAGAAAGACAAAAGAAGGGCACGCATTTGTACGTCTTGCCTCAGATTTGTGTGTGTGCGTTCGGCGTATGTCAGCGTCGGCGTCTCTCTTCCACACTCGCGCACACACACACACGGCTTAATTATGACGTTACCAAAATGGGCAGTTTGCTCTGACACCCCGCTTGCAGAATCACACAGCGGACAGACTTAAAAGAGCTCATTAGCTCTCTCTAAAGAGCTGTTTACTGCACATACACACACGCACAGTAATAGGCAGCTCTGTTGATGCAGATGGACGCCGAGTGTAATGAGAATGATTAGGCTTCTCTATGTGGAGGTTGGAGGAGGGAAGGAAAGGGGACTGGAGGAAAAAAAAAGGAAAAAAGCGCTGGCAGACTTGACGCTTCAGAAGGTGGAGAAGATTTTCTGTTGGATGTTGTTTCAGCTGAGTGCACGATCTCGCTCTCCCTCCCTCTTTCGCCGTCTCTCCGCAGCACAAACACACACATCGCTTGCTTTTTAGCACACACACACACACACACACATTGCTGCATGTGTCCATCGAAATGCTTTAAACCTCCCTCAGGCCTTAAAAACCCTTGAAAGATTGTGGAGGTGCTGTAATCAGAAAAGAAAAAAAGGAATGAATGAAAAGATTGAAGGCTCTTTATGAGTCTGTACATGAGGCTATTACACACTCGTTTTACATTAAAGCTGCGGCGGTTTGGACTCGACAAGTAGCAGAAGTCTTTTCATATTTGAAATATGAAAAGGGCCTTGAAAGTCTTTGGAATTAACGGTCGGTATTTGAAGTAGGTGATGTTATTTATTAAAGGTGCATTATGTAGTTTTGAGGAACGCATTTTAATCAGAAGAAAAAGAGCTTCAATGACAAAACTAAACAAACAACTAGTTTTGTTCTGAAATGACCTTAAAGGACAACACAGTTTGTATTTGTTTGTGTGTGGCGGACCCTGCCACCTTTCAAGCTTCAAGTGGTGTTTACCTCTGAGAACAGCTTGCTTATTCAGTTATAGAAAAATAAATATCTCTGAGTTTGATTATTACCTCGTTAATATTGCAGATATTAAACATTTTTAATTTCTTCTCCAAAACTACTTAGTCCCCCTTTTAATATGCGGCATTGACAATGAATTCAAGAGCCGTTGAGTGACTTTCAAGGTCTTTTCAAAGTGAATAAAGGAGTGGCTACCTTGAACATCTTTTCCTAGTTAACCCCGCCCACCCTGCACCGCCACCACCACCACCACCACCACTTTAAGTGACTTTGCTTTGCTCGTTGCCCTTGGTTTACATCACGTTGAATTAGAGGATACACACACTGAATGATTCCAAAGTCAATCCTCATATGTTTTGGAGAAGGAGCAGCGAGTTCAAAGCGCTCAGTTCAAAGCATCTGTCCTCATTTGAATAACGTAGAGTAATCGCTATTACCTTATTTAAATAGTGCAAGTTATCATTTGGCCTTCATTTGCATTGCTGGGGTAATCACTGTGTCTCTGCATTAACCTCATTATAGAGGAGATGAAAGCCCTGATGGAGCCTGACACACTCTTTTATATATGTTATCTTTATTAATGATGGAATTAGAAAGATTCATGTTTCTTTAAATGGAGGACATATCGGAGTTTGATGGAGTGTCAAACTATGTGGAGAGGAGAGTGCGTGCGATTCACAAGGCTTGTTTTATTTTCTGTCCTCTCCTTCTATTTCCAGCGCCGTCCATTTCTGTGTACGCGTCCCTGCACTGCGAAGTTGAACCGGAGCATTGGCACTTAAAATGAAGCCCAAACAGGCCAATTCGTCCTGACAGCGCAAAGACACATCCATCCTTACACGTCATAATATTTTGCCTCGTGTGCGACGCGGCGCAGCTTTTTGTTCTCAAGACATGTGTTAAATCAGCTGATATTTGTCCTGAAACAACCCTAATGCTCACTTCCAAATTTGTGCTTGATTGCATGTCACTGAAGACTGGCATACAAAAACAACTCCACTGCACTGACACAATCTGGAGATTAAATGTCAAATCAGTTGGAGTAGTTAATCCTATAATGCTGAATCACTACAGAAACAGTGAGACATTTTAAATTAGTGTTTAAAATAACTGGGATTGAAATAAATAAACGCAATCCTAAAAAATGTACATGCTCTATCTCTATGTAATGTAAGCTTTATTAGGAATATTTTAAGTTCATAATTTGCTTAATTTGTATATGTTTATATTTCATTATAATGTAATAAATGTATAAATGGTATACATTTAAATATGTGATTTAAAGGTAGCCACAACAAATTGATGGCAAGTTTTGGGTGAAAATGGCCGTCCTAGCTAACTGTAGCAACTGATGTTAAAATTAACCAAAATAATTCAACATACACGAGCAGAGAAGAGTCCGCTCTGTGTGTGTAGCGTGAGCCAATTCATTGTAGCCCAGCTAGCCTAGCGAACTTATTTTCATAGGCATATGTTGTTACAATAGTAACACATCTCTTACTCTGTCATTCTCCAACAAGCTCTTGCTCAAGAGGAAATACATTTTATATTACAGTAAATAAAGATAGAAACATTTTTTTTAGACAGTTAACCCGTCCTTTAATTCACACAGAAAGCTCGCAATCGACTACTTTGTACAGCCACGCGCTCAATGAAGTGTCAACCCACAGATTTGATTTACAAACACACACATTGCTTTGTTGTTAAGCGAGGCTAGTTATGCTACTTTAGCTTGTTAGCTAGCCCGTGTATGGGTAGCTAACTGAATTGCCCAGACGTCTGGTCATCAAAATGTGTATTTGCGAATGCTTATTACAGCTAGCTAAGGCTAGACGTAACTGCTAAGTGCAATACATCGTCTCGCATAATATATGTCACCAATGCAAACATGGCCTTCACCCTGACACAACTTTATGGGGTTCAAAAATGATCTTTTAAATTGACAAACATCATTTGTTTAAATCGTGGCACAAATCAAACGGGATCAAAAGTTCATTTTCTATCTCGCTATTAACTACCATACATATTTTATCTTAAATACGGACCCATGGTGGTCCATCTGAAGGGGAGGGACCTGCCAGAAATTATATATCTATATGGTATCATATTTTTTATGATAAAACAGATTAATTCTCATGTCAACATTATTTCATGTAGTGATACTTCACCCCATCCGTCAATGAAAGAAGAGACATTATTATTACATTGTTATGGACCAAGGTCAAGTACTTGACGACATACTTGTTATTTCTTGCTCAACAGTGGTGGTCCGTGATTAGATTACTGAATGGAAGATGACTAAGTGACAAGTGAAGGTGGAGCAGAACCTGACCTCGACATCAATGAGGCAGTTTCATAGCCGCGCCTCTTCAAACCTTCAAGACGAGACGCTGAAAAGACTTTCTGCAGCGACTGTGGCTCCTGAGTCCGATGGGGGGGTGGACTGTGGATTAGCAAGAGAAGGTGTATACTGACGGCTGAATCTGTCTTCAGAGCCTTTGCCACGCGTCTCCCACTTTCTCCTCAGCTATATATTATCTATTAATGCTGACGAGCTAATGTAGAAATAATAGAGATTTCATGTGCACTGCCAGACCAGCGTGTTTGCTTCTGGCTACAGATCAGACATGTAACTTGAGAGTACAATACTGAGAACAACGCAACTTTAAAAGCCCTTGAAAATGTTTTATTTACTCTGCTTCTATGACGCAGTTCAACAGTTCAATAATGATGTTATTTATTTATGATTATTTTTTGTGTTGGGATTATATAGTATTAGGCATAACAGAATAAACAAAGGACAGACTGCATCCTCTTTTGGATTCTGTCACTGTATTACCATTGATTTTCTGTATAAAAAAGCACATAACAACAATATAATGGTGTATACAATCCAGGCTGCTATTGAAGGCTTGTTGTGAAACCTGTGTTTGGCCTCAAGCCTCATTTTCTCTTATTTTGTCCGGTCTTCCCGACTGGTAATTTTCTCCTTGAAATACTGCCCTTTTATATTGCTGCTTCCACTTAATATATTCTCAATATTAAAGGAGCCTCCCAGCTAATACAAAACTTTCCTCCGCTCAGCTCTTTGTCTGAGGCGTTCCCTGCTCGGTACACTGGGAGGGTGACAGGCTTGCCAGCCCCTGCTAGACTCCCCTCGGCTAAAATGTTGTAAATTAACACAATTAGCAGATCGCCATTCTGCTAATTAGCCACTGGCGTCTGCCGAGAGATGGCTAGAGAGGAGAATCAGAGAGGAAATAGGAGTCTGGGGATTCCCCCCCTCCTTGCCTGTGTTGTTACCAAACAAACACAGGGCCTCGGAAAAGAGAGCAAGAGAGTGTGAACGTGTATGTGTTTGTGCCTGCGTGCTTTTTTTTTCCCCGTGTATGTCTGTGTTTGCGGTAGCATAAATGGATGGGAGGAAGAGAAGATTTGCTCCTCCATGAATGGATTTTATTGTGCATGCCTGCTTCACTCACACAAGCACAAAAACACACACATAAACCAATTCCGAAGGAGGCATTGCTCACCAGACCCCCAACTGTGGATCTCTACATGCAACCGCCGCCAGTCAATAAGTCGGAGGAAGCAGCCTAAATGACACCGATATTATCCTTTATTTGTGTGCACTAAGTCAAATCAAACAGGGTTCAATCTGCCGTGCGGCTGCTGTGATTACGCCCCGTCCAGCCTTTGATAGCGCCACGGCTTTGATAGTGAGACAACGATGGAGTCGCTGTGTGACTGTCAGTGTTTGCAGATGGCATTGGCTGGGATTAAAGGAAACAGTGGCTCTCCAGCCTCCTGAGGCAATAAAGGGGAGAGCCAGGTGAGTGTGTCTGAGATGAGATGGAGCAAGGAGGGAGGGAGGGGAGGAGGCGAAGCGAGCACAGAGGGAGTAAATAAGAGGAGGGGTGGCCATGAAGAAAGAGCAGAAAGGGAATGAAAAGGAGAGATATATATCGAAATAGATGGAGTCAGAATAAAAGGAGGTGAAGAGAAATAAAGGAGGATCTAGCAGGAGGGGAGGTGGAAAATGGTCGACAAAAAAAAGCAGAGAAGAGAAGCTGAGAGGAAAGACAAGGCGGCAGGGAGGCATAAAGAAGAGAGGCAGACAGAAAGGTAAAGAGAACGGTAGAGAGAGAGGTCAAGGTGGAGCTGTGCAGACAGGAACTAAGCTTGAGACACAATGTGTTGTAATTCATTGCTCGCTACAGCTACTGTGTGCGTGCCTGTGTTTGTCCGTCTGGGTCAGTGGATGTGAGCTTGTGTGTGCGCGTGTGCACGTCAGCACGCCTGAGTGCAGGCACAGATAGTTTTTTTTTAAACGCCTGTGTGTCTGAGCACAGGTTTGGGTGTGTGTTTGTGTGTTCGATGAAAGCACCGTGAGCCGAGGGGGGTTGGATGTGTATGGGTGTGTGTGTGTTGCTTTGTGGCACTCGGCGAGGCGCATTTTCAAACCCATCTCCAGCCACCTCAGATGAGCCGGGGATTATAGAGTGACCCTCAATGCCTCTGTCTTATTGGTCTGGCCAGGGTGCATTAGGCTGCCGTAACCAGCCATCCCACCATCCCTCTGTGCAGCACTGTACCTGCAGACACACGCCGTCCTTTTCATGATCTGTGGAAATTAACATTTCATGTGTAGTTGGACACAAAACCCTCTCATGACATGAATCAGGGAGATAAATAAATAAAAATAAAGCCATGGCAAACAAGCCTCCAGATGAATGTCACCTTTTTAATTGACCACCTTCCATCGCAGGCAATTTGAAGGTGTTGTCATTTTAATTATTGCTAAAATGATTTTAGCATGTCAGTGTGCTCACATGCGCTGTCTATGTCTCGTTTCTCTCAGGCTTAAAGATGCAGTGGACCCCCGAGCACAGCCAGTGGGCCGAACAGCATTTCGACATCTCCTCCACTACGCGCTCGCCAGCCCACAAGGCCGAGGCCTACAGGGCGGTGCCCGGCCACCTGCAGCGCTCGGCCACCTACCAGTACGCCTGGGCCAATGACGACATCTCAGCCCTCACTGCTTCCAACCTGCTCAAGAAGTATGCTGAGAAGTATTCTGGCATTCTGGAGATGCCGGGCTCTTATTCTGAGGCCCCTGGGGTCCCAGGAGTGATGAATGGCCGGAAAGGTGAATCAGAGCCATGGCAGGATGGCGTCTATCCCATGAGCTGCATCCCAGAGGGGGTTTCTGTCAGAAAGGGAGGTGTGGCAGCGGCTTCAGAGGTGGTGTCTGGCATGTGCAGCTCCCCCGGCCTGGCCTCCAGCACCCTGAGTGAGCCAAGCTACTCCAGCAGCAGCTGTGGGAGCCACACTGCCACGGCCCTCCATTCCTCCTCCATGCCCTCTCAGGAATACGGCCCCGCATACAGCAGCTCCTACCTGCACAGTAGTTACAGCTCCCAGTCTGCCCCCACCCCAGCACTTCCCTCCCCACTGCACAGCTCTGGGCTGCTGCAGCCACCCCCTCCGCCGCCCTCCCACCCCACTTTAGTCCCAGCTTACAACGGAGGCTCCCCCAACTTGTCTAGTTATAATTACCCCCCAGCAGGCTACCCAGCTCAGAGCTCGGTCGGGCCAGGATACAGCCCTGGGGGAGCGCCCCCTCCTTCCTCATACCTCCCCTCAGGCATTGCTGCACCTACACCCCTACCCCCCTCTTCTGCTTTACCTGGATACCCATACCAGAGCCACAACCTGACCCCAATCGCCCCCACTCCTCTCAACAGTAGCTCCTCCAACTCACTGAAGAGGAAAGCCTTCTACATGACAGGCCAAGGAGAGATAGACTCCACTTACGGTAACTTTGGCTATGGCCAGGCTCGGAGCTCAGCTGAGAGCCCCATGTACAGGATAGCAGACAGCAGCAGTACAAATGGAGGCGCCAACAGCGCCAGTGGTGGTGCATTTGACAGAAGTGCTGAAAAGGCGTCTTTACCTTTTAATCCTCAGAAGCAGTCCACGATGTCCTCGGAGCAGCAGCAGAGGAAGTACAGCAGCCAGGTGACTGGTGGGCCACTGACTCCACCGGCCTACGTCTCCTCCACCCTGGGGGGGTCCCGCTCAGCAGATTCCCTTGTCAGCTTCACCTCCCCTTCCCTCAGTGAGCAAGGTGCTGATGATCACCGTCTGCACCTCTCCCACTCAGCGCCAGGGCCTACCTCCTCCTCATCCACTTCCTCCTCCCGGCCTGCTGAAGAGCAGCTAAAAACCAGTGACCCTCACCTCCTAGACATGGTTACCTCTGAAATCGTTCAACAGGGGCCGCCGGTGGATTGGAGTGACATTGCAGGACTAGAACTGGCCAAGGCAACCCTGAAGGAGGAGGTCCTGTGGCCCATTCTGCGCCCGGACATGTTCAGCAGTTTGGGACCAGCCCCACGTTGCGTGTTGCTGTTTGGCCCCAGGGGCAGCGGCAGGACGTTGCTGGGTCGCTGCCTGGCCAGCCAGCTGGGTGCACCATTCCTCCAGCTCAGCGGGTCCACGTTGGCCACCAAGTGGCTGGCAGACGGAGAAAAAATTATCCGAGCGTCCTTCCTGGTGGCTCGCTGCAGGCAGCCCTCAGTACTGTTCATTAGTGAGGTGGACATGCTGCTGTCAGCCCACCTCAGTGAAGAAAGCCCCATCAACCGGCTGAAGGGGGAGCTACTCGCCCAGTTGGACTCACTCCTCATGAGCTCAGGCGAGGACGGAAGCAACCAAGTGTTGGTGGTTTGCTCCACAAGCAGACCCCAGGACATGGACGAAGGGCTGCGCAGATACTTTGCTCGGAGGGTCCTTGTGCCCCTGCCGGACAGCACAGCCCGACACCAGATCGTGAACCAGCTCCTGGCTCAATCGCAGCACAAATACTGCATGAGTGAGGAGGAGCTGGCGCTGCTGGTCCAGCGTACCGAGGGCTTCTCCGGACTGGACCTGGCCAGACTCTGCCAGGAGGCCCTCGTCGGTCTGTTACATGTCTCTGCACAGGGCATGGACATGACGGGTATGATGCCCAGGGGACAGGTCAGGCCCCTCACCTACCAGGACATTGAGAGTGTCTTTTGTAAATTCCAAGCCAGTATATCGCAGAAAGAGATTGACACGTACACTGAGTGGAACAAAATGTTCGGCTGCAGCCAGTGAAATGATAGATTCCGCCCTTGAGAAAAAGAGGCATCCACAATTCCTCCCCTCAGGGCAGAAGCATTGTGCTGGAGGGAAAGGCACACAGAAGGCCAACACAAGCCCACTGAGTTCTCACAAGCAGGGTTTAGATGCACCAAGAGACCTGGTTTGATGAGACAACTGGCAGTTTTGCAGTTAACGAGCAAGAGTTTTAATTTGAATGCTTGACACTCCAGAAAGCCAGGCATTGTTTACACATTGCAAGCAAGTTGGCTTCAGAAGAGACGCCCCAGTGTCTGTGTATATATCTTTATGTTCTTGTTCTTGAGATTTAGTTGGCTATCCAAGTGCCTGAAGTGGTGCTTTCTGATTTTCTTTCTTTGTTTATTTGCCTCACAATCTACATTCATGGCATGAGCTGATGATTATTAAGAGCTTTAAAACTTCAGCAGTGAGTCTGAAAAACAGAGATTGACAGTTGCCATCGGTGGTGGTCAATCATTCTTTATTGTCTTGCTAAGAGCAGTAATCCATCAGGGCGGCAGTAGTCTGGGCCCTGACTCACACTCATCTCTTCTGATCCTGTGTCTGCAAAACAAACAAACGTAACAAACAAAACTCAGGAAAGCGTTTGTGAATTGTACAGTACCTCAAGATATTTTGACGAAAAGCACTAAGATCTGACGGGAGAATCCGAGGTGGTTTGGTAGTTTGACGAAGCAGTGTTAGGTGTACCTCAGCTGGCTAGGATAGATAGGCAAGAGGTGACAATGAATGTACTAGATATGTTCTGGAAAGATGGAACATAATCAACAGTGAGAGTAAAAACATTATTTCTTTTTTTTTTTTTCTCACAGCAGGTGCTTTAGTTACCTGCTTCTACTTGACCAATCCTGAAGCTTATCTCCATCGCTCTTAAAAAAATTTAAAAACACGTTGCCCAGCATTGCTGTTTGGGGGTTACAAGAGCCGGGAAGGTGCTGGGATGGTGGGAGTTGTATATTTATTAAAACAACCATAATCAACATTGTTTATATTATGTATGTGATCTAGGCTATATGGTTAGGCTGCATGGAGGCTCCATCAGTTTGTCAGCTAAATCCTGCGCAAAATATTGGCTCATTTATCATTTATTCTCTGACGAAGTTGAACTTGATGCTAAAAGCAGCTCCAAAAAATTTAAAGGAATTGTTTGACACTTTGGGAAATACACTAATTTGCTCTCTTACCTTGAGTTAAAGGTTTCAACAGTAGCCCAGAACGGACAAACCTAACACTGGACCTTTAAATGAGAAGATCAAGCTTGTGCTAGCAGCCAGTTAGCTTAGCATGGCAACTAACAAGGCTGTCAGACAAAATCTGTTTTATATTTTGATCGTTTGTTCCGTATGAAAACTTAAGTGTAAAAAATGAGTGATTTTATTTGCCGCTAAGCTATCGGGCTGCTAGCTCTAGCCTTATATTCGATCGAACTCTCTGCAAGATAGTAAATAAACGTATTTCCTAAAATGTGGAGATATTCTTTTAAATCACAGTGATATCAAAGACAATTTATTAAATGTTTGACTGTTGTTGGTTTCAGCCTGAAATGCCGTATTGGATATCAGTAAGAAGCTAATCTGTTGTGTTCAAGGAAAACCTGTTTTTAAAACAGTAAACTAGAATCAAGGGAACTAATCCCGGATACTCTCCTAGTTTTTAAGTTGGATCTGAAATCCTAACTACGATACGGAAGTGTGGATTCTGCAAAGTTGCCTTGTCACTCACACTGTTTAGCTGTATTTGAACTGGATTAGCTGCAGAATGGGATACCACTCCTGTAATTGTAATTAGGCAGGGTCATTCATCCAGTACATACATGTCTATAATTTAGTATGTAAAGATGGAAATCAAGAGCAAATTACTGTTTTTGTCAGAGGTCATGTGATGATAACAATTCTGATTGATTGAGATCTCTCGAACACAAATAGTGTTATTATTGAAGTGGCCATGATATGTTAATCAAATTTCAATCAGAAAATAGATTTTTAATTAAAGATGTTCATCCAAAATGAGCGCCCCAGACTGACTAATCCAATTCAAACCCATTTTTTTCTCATCTGTAATCGTATCGTCAGTTTTGTTTTTCACTATATTTACACAGATGACACAAAGCACGTAATCTAAATGCATTTGGATACATACTTTAAATGAAAAGCTTTGTAACATGAGTGAGGAATTTTGGCACTAGTCTTAAAGTCCTTCTTACCTGAGGGTTATCTGTTGCCCGTTGTATTGCATTGGAATGTAATTTTGTCTCTTCCTTGTCACTGTGTGAGACGCTGTCCTTTAGCTCTGCTGTTGTGACATGGGAGTACTTAAGATAGTTTAATGTACGTGCACTAAAGCATTTTGTGTGATATCGTTTTGTTGAATTGTATTAATGCCATTGGCAGCGCTTTGATTTGTTTTGTTTTGTCTGATATTTATCCCGAGGGAGATTTCATTTATCTGAGCTGATGATCAGTTTTACACTTTTATTGTACATCCTGCTTTTTTTAAAAAACATTTTTTTATAATATCAGTGTTGAGGTAGGAGCTACAGACTTGCATGTGCGGGCCCCGCTCTGTGCTGCTATCTCTGGTCGAGGCACCATCAGCGCAGCACCTGATGTGGGGGGGAAAGTTCTGCTGAGCATCAGCAAAACTGACGGAAAGGAAAGACAGCCAGGCAGTGTGGCGGCAGCACAAGGGGGGAAAGCAGAGTGGTCCGTCAGAAAACCACCCTCAAAACAATCTGTACCAGAATTCCTTCTGTCAGCAAATCCTCTGGAGAGAGAGTCCCTTTAGACAGAAAAACCTACTAATGCACTTCAGAGCACACATCAACAGCACAGGCGCTCTCTCTCCACAGCCGACGAACAAACGACTTGAAACACACACCGGTCAATGCTACGCTTGTTTGTTACGTGTTTTGTGGTCCTTCTTTTTGTGTCTTGACCTTTTTCTACATGGTGTTTAAATCTAGCTTTTTTTTTTTTTGTTCTTTTTTTTTTCTTCTTGGAAACCTTTTTCTTTAAACGGACGCTAAAGTTCTTCTTTAAAGCATTTCTACCTCATGGCTACAAAAAACACACGTGGTATTTGATTTACGTCTTTCCAAATGTCAGACATTTGTGAAAAATGCATTGAAAAATTTACAAAAAAAAAAAAGAAGAAGACGACGAAGAAGAAGAAGAAGCGGGGGAGAATAACACCATGAAGTTTTGCGCAGTCTACCTCAGATGACTGTACTTAAAACATTTAGCTGATGGTGCAACCGCAGGCTGCAGCATAGCCTAGTGTGTGTGTGTGTGTGTGCGTGTGTGTGTCTCTGTCACTGTCAGACTGAGCTATAGGCAAAAACACACACACCTGATAAACACTGACGTCAAAAACACACTCACAAGCGACTTGTGAGGGAGGGGACGGTTGGGGTCGACCTATAGGCGACCTGGAAATGTATAATCCAATACATTTGCTTTAATCTTTTGTGAACTACTGTGGTTGTGCGCGTGTGAATGTGTATATACGTGGGCACACTCTTCTTTTTTTTATTTAGTGTGTTGAATTTTATAAATTGTTAGTATATATAACACACTTGCACAACTTTAAACCAGAGTGTAACGTGTTTCTGTTGTACATACCTATACATACAATACAAAAATGCACCACTTGTTTATATGTGTGAATATGTTGCCATACTTGCAGTCAATGTATTTTCATGTAATCTTAGGTACAAGCAGCAACAAACGATTCATTAAAGACATTTTCTTGGGAGATTATATCTTGTTTATGTTGTTTTTTTTTTTAATGTCACCCACCACATTAAGGGCGCTGAGGGATGAATTAAGAAAAAGAGATTAATACAAATTTATTTATCAGTAGAAAATGTATGTATTGTCCTGCCAAAAAATAGACCAGCTGAAAAATCGCCTTAATGAGCCTTGAGTTAGTCACCCTTGTGTGCAATTATAAAATCATCCGTGTTGGGAAAGGAAGCCGGCGCTGTCGCTTCTCTCATTAAAATGTAACAATTCATTTCTCTTGCTGTGGTAAGAGTGGCAAGACCAAAACATTAAAGCGTTAATTATCTTTCTCCATCGCAAAGAAATTTGGATTACGTGATGTACTCTTAATGAAAATGATGTGCATTTGCCCACTACATTTCCAAGGTATCATTATATAGCTGCTGGTGGAGCTGGTGGAGGTGTGGGAAGCTGCTGTATAGCCTCTATAATTATCCGCGAAAAAAACTCAAACGCTTCGCAAGAGGTGAGAGTGCACTGAGGGCTGCTGTTTTCCTTATTTTCCCACTTTGAAACATGCTATAGCCATGATCAGAAATAATTTATGACACAAGCTTTCTTGTCCATCAGATATGAAGCTTGTAACTGTAGTGTTTCCAGACCGCCAGCAAGAAGAAGCTTGATTATTTTGCTCACCTTTTTCTTCTCCGAGCCTCATAAATACTGTAGCAGCAAGCTGGTCTGTAAATAACCTGTATTCACAAGGCTGCAGTCGCTCTCTGATTGACTCAGCAGGGGGAGCGATACAGGAAATATTATCGACAAACTGACCTGCAGGTTTTTACCTTAAAATCAGGCCGCAGCAGTCGGACTTTCAAGTCTTTTCATTTCTATCTTTACACGCTTTCTAAAGAAGAAGAAGAAGAGTGTGTGTGCACCCCGAGGTTATTCGCCACAACACCACCAGTGTCCCCTTCACTTTAAAGGGCCCTCGCTCCGTAAGCTTTGCCTCACACCTCTGCTCACAATTAAAATATGCTAAGTGATCATTTTCCTTAAGTAGTCTTAAATGTGCAATCCATTCAAATATGAGAGGAAATTGCCCACAGCTCGCAAAAAAAAAAGAGCTGGTTGAACAGGGGGGTAAAGAAGGAATAAATTATGCAAATAACACAAAGGACTTTACCACTTGAAAGCCTAATTTTCCTATAATCAGCACACTGTCGCCTAATATTTTTTTCCCCACCTCTTATTAAAAGTGACTGTTCTTTTGCCGATCATCAGATGGCTCTATCTGTCACTGCTCTGTGAAATGACTGCAGCCTGCCAGACTAAATGCTAAAGCATTTTGCCGGAGCTTTTAGATGATGGTTACATTCCCACACAAGTAATTATGCGTCGCAGAGTCCAGAAATAAGGTTTAATTATACAGTAATCGTCTGTGATGGACACTAGGAAGTGGTGAGTACCGCCAGACTGCAATCCATCAATGACAAACCTCTGGCCAGTTTTAATTCCTCCTCATTTGCATCCTAACCTCCACACCAAGTTGCGCAAACGCTGTTAAATGTTAATAGGACCTGTCTCGCCACTCAAAATGAATGCTTAAGCCATTTTTTAGTCACTTTTCTCTCCCCTCCTCCTCCCCCCGTACCACCACTCACTCTCATTTCATCTACCTCAATAACCCACTCCCTTTCTTTTATTCCTTTCCAACGCCATTCTCTCCTTTCCTGTCGTCCTTCCTCCAATCTTTCACTCGGTGCAGCCCCTCCTCCCCCACTCCATCCCTCCTCCCTCGCAGGCCTTCGCCGTGGAGGAGGCACAGAGCGGTCACTGATGCACTAATTGGGAGCAACACTTACAGTTTTATCTCCCCCCACCACTAATAGCGGTCTGCACTGAAGCAACTCACCTTAGGATGAGGAATGGATGGATGAGTTGGAGGTAGGAGGTGGTGGTGGTGCTGCTGCTGCTGCTGCTGGTGGTGGTGGTGAAGGAGGAGGGGGGGGCCAGTCGAGGCCTTGAATGAGAAATTCCTCCATGCAGACCACAGCGCAGACTCAGTGTGAGATTGGGCCCTCAAGCCATCATGGTTAATCCATATCCCGCAGGACCTCGGACTCAATTCCCTGCTTCATTAATTGAAAACGATGGCCTTTTTTTTGGTGTGAGTGAATAAAACAAGGAGCCATTTATGAAAAAAAGCATTTTGTCTGGTTTTGTTCCTGAAGTAGCTGCAATCTCATTATGCCTCTGTGCTGCATTTCAAAATGTGCTATCATCTTTGTCTTGATTGTCTTCCAGCGTCGGGAGAGATAAATACACACGCCGCTTTGCTTTGCTGTGCTGATGCCAGGACTGTTTTTCAGTGAATCATTTGAAGTCTTATCAGCCTTTATGGAAATAAAGCCTTTGCCTAATAAACTGTTCCACAGGCTTTGGGAGAGTAGCACATAAACACCTTTTTTCTCCCGACAACGCCATCATTAGCGCATCTTGTTCAATGCTTTACACATAATTGGAATCAACATCTATTGTTCGTGTTCTTGACCTTCCACTTGTTTTCCAGCAGACACTCAGAAACATTGTATTACTGCTGAGAGGGAATCTTAACTAGGAGAACACATGCTAAGTGCCTTTGCTTTGTTTTATCAGGGGCACATTGCTTCACTTTGAATATAACTTGAAAACTCATACCTTTCTGGTTTAATGATATAAATCTCAATGTGTATTCTTACACACAATTGAAATTAATCATATTGTCTATTTCGTATCACATGTTGACATCTGCCCATGCAGGGCGACAGTATGAAATAAAGACCCACATTGTGCAGTCCAATTACCGATATTCAAAACTGCCACCGTATGAGTCATAGAAAGTGAAATTATTGACAATTCAGCAGACGATTAAAGTTCGTGAAGGCTCCAGAAACCCATTAGTTAGGTAAAAGTAAATGCAATTAACAATAAATCACATTACATGAAAGGTTACGCTTATAGCGATAAACCCACAGAGAATAATAAACAACTCTGCAGTTCCCATCAGCTCTACGGAGCATTTTAGCGTTTTTTAGCCAATTGTTTTGGTCTTTGGGCCTTTAAAGGTGCAATATCACCTGTCAAATTCATACTCAAAACAAACATGAGGCAGCATATCACCAGAGTAACTGCTAACTGCCGCTAACTGCAGCTGCCGTTAGCTTGTTGCAGACTGGGCGCTCGGGGACCAGGGGAGTGTTTTGTTTACACCCCGAGCACAGGAGCTTTGGATTGTGATGAGCTGGGGCTAGCTGGTTAGTGTGCTAACTCCAGTAGATATCTCTGCACCACAGTACAGTACCCAAAGTGGCTGATAAATCAGTGGCCAGAAATGATATTTACGGGACAATGTTTTCATGTAAAGTTTGTTAATGTTAGCCACCATTAGCTACAGGTCATATCAGATGCAGTAAGCGGCAAAACCAAGGTTTTCCCATGGTACAGTTTTTTTTATTTGGAAGATGAAGATTGGGTTGTTGTTCAAATTTTACACAACTTTTAAATATCAAAAGTAATTTTGTACCTCTTTAAACAGGCATGGCCCCCGTCATCGGTATACTAAATATTATTGATTTTTATTAGTGATTCATAACTACTGTTGAGTTGTTGAACCAATAATGATGTAATTTATTTAACAGCTTTTTTATATAAAATCTAATAAATCTTTTGGAGTAAAAAAACACAATATTTCCTCACTAACTGCAGCAAAGTAATGTACAACAATGGTTAAGTAAAGTACTTGAGTCGATGTATGTTCCACCACTCAAGTGCTACTGCAGCACAGATGGTATTGTTGAAACGTGTTCATTCAGGCAGCATTTCTAACCCTCATTCAGCAACTTCAAAAACCTTTTTATTAACAGAGGAAGGGAAGCAACAATGGCACCAGAAGCAAGAAGTCAGACATGCAGACACTTTGGACCAGGAGTCCGCGCTGAATCCATTGAATTAGAATAATGAACGGCGTCAATGTGACTGAAACTAAGCGGAGATCTCACAAAGCTCTGAAGTGGCCGAAGATGAAGACGTCGTGGAGAAACTCAATTGGCTTCACCTTTGTGCTGATGCATGGAGATCCTGTGTGGTTTACAAGAACATCCCCCCATGCAAATGGTGGTCTTGATTATGCTAATATATTATTATGTTAATGGTGTTCATCTTTAATAATGCATGATTGTGGCATATTGATAATGCATCGCATTTATTGTCATGCAAATTCTATGTGAGACGCTTATTAATTGACACTTATCCGAAATTCAAAATCACAACAGCAGAAAATAATAATTAGTCATGTGATTCTCTAATTAAACTAAATGGTCACATGATGCTACAGTCATTCATTTATCGCTGCTGTCTTATCTAAAAGATATCACTCACTATTCAAGATCAGAGATGTTCTTTAGGTTGAACAGCTGGCTGTTATCAATGCAGCTCTTCTCTTACGAGGCTCCCTGTTCAGCCGTCATCGGGATTCAAAGGCGCCAAAAAATCAGATCCATTTGATCGCGCGGCCCCCTCGCTAACAGGGAGTCAGACGTGAGTCATCCTCACTCCGATGCCCACCTCCCTCGGCAGAAAAACTTAAAACGAGCCTTTTCCGGCGTCACAGGAGGGTACCTTCAGAAACACTCTTTTGCTTTTCTTTTTTGTGTGTGTGTGTGTTGTCAGATTGGCGGCGCTTGTGGAGTGTTCACAGGCACTCGGGGACGGGCTGTCGTGTTAGCGGTGAGTGGCAGACCGACCGACTGACAGCCAGCGAGGTTGTCTCTGGAGGATTCCTACTGAGGAGGTGTCGCTGAGTGAACTATCAGGGACTGTGATGTGCATTAGGCTGTGCAAGAGACCTCTACAAAGACAGGGATTTTTTTTTAAGAGTGGGTGGGGGTGGTGTTTTTTTTTTGTTTTTTGTGGGTGACATTATGAGAGATTCATTAGCTGTCTACCTTTTTTCTGATCATTACTCATCAAAGCCTTTCATCCTTCTCGACAGTGATGGACAGGTTGAAATAACTCAATTCCTGCCTCTCTGATTGATTTTATAACAGCACATACTGTACCAACACCATCATCTGATCATCATCTGATTTTTTTTTTTTTTTCCTTTACAGCGAGGAAAATCCCTCGCCGCTGAACCCGTTCTATTTACTCCACAGTGTATCGTGTTGGAGCCGTAGTTTCCTATGTGATTTTCTCTCGCCTATAATGCCACATCGTGTATAACTGCCGATGGAGACATCCAATTAGTAGCCAGTCAGGCTGTGTTAGCTTAGTTAAGAACACACACCTACATACACACACACACACACACCACACATGTCGCAGATGTAGACACACACACACACACACACAGGCGATGCACAAGGAAAAAATGCACACAACCACTTGCTGTTTCCACATGAGTACACCCAGTGGAGATGGGGGATGGGAGACCTGAGATGTGAGGGGAGAGCGGGGATCGTGGCGGCAGCAGCAGCAGCAGCGGCGGCAGTGGCAGCGATGGTGGTGGTGTGGTGGCAATCTCACCCAATCATGTGTGCTGGGAATGACTTCATTAGGAGGCCCTGTAGAAGTCCGGTGCCTGGGAATTGCGTTTGCGCCGGGGATTGGAGGGAGGAATGAAGAGCAGGGAGAGGCAGGAATGAGCCCTGAATCCCTCTTTTATCTGGCGTGTGATGGAGAGATCCAAATCAACAGCTGTCAGTCAGGTGGGCCCCAGGGTGAAGGCCTCCGGCGGTGGGGGGAGGATGGGGCTGAGGGGTGGAGATCTGGTGGAGGTCTGAGGGGGGTTGGGGTTGGCGAGGACAGGGCCTGACTGATGGGGTGAGTGTCAACCTTGGTTCCTCCACAGGTTTATCAAATAATCTGCTGGTTCACACAGGTGGGTGATTTGCATTACAAGAAATCAGAACTATTTCCATAAATATGATCTGGGCTCGTATTTATTAAACTGCTTGAGCAAAAGATAACAAAATCCTACACTTGTACTCCTGTATGCAAACTTTATAATTGATTTATTGAATTTCTTTCACCATCAAAATACTTACAAAAGCTCCAGAGATGTCTCAAGTCACTGAGACAGAACCTCTTTGTTCAAGATGAATATTATGTTAGCTGAAGCACTGTGTCATCTGCAACAGGGTAGTTTTGGCCCACTGCTTGCATTTGAACATTTCATAGGAAGTTACTGCATCAAAATGATGGATTTCACATTAGTATATCAAATTAAAATGATTATGTTTCTGCAGAAAAACAAAGATTTGTTAAAATGATAGAACATCGCAGCAGATGTAGGGCTAACCATTAATACTAACAGGAAATTATACAATACATTAGACGCTGGATGTCAATCATTTCACAACATCATCACTTTTTAGCAAAATGAGCAAAATCCATCCCCCTTGATCGCAAAAAATGACCAAAATGTATCCCCCTTGATAGCAAAATGGCCAAAATGCATCCCCTTTGTTATCCTGCCATCCCTCACCATCCCCCACTAGAGATCACTAACAGACAGACAGTGGATCGGAACCGCACTAGTGGCTCTGAAAAGTCACAGACCAAATCACCCCTGTAAAGCTACTCAGCCATTCAAATATGTGAATTGGCGGGAGGAGAGTCAGCAATCGACAGTCAAAACAGAGCTTTTAATCAAGAATAGACTGTTACATGTTCAGTCTTCCCACGGGCAGTTCAAAATCAGTATGACTCACATCTGTGACTGACGCGAGTTACATCTTCTGTCAATAATATTCTCAAAAGTAACTTACATAACTGAAGTTTGGTGCTTATTTTAACACAAACCGTCATGTTTCCTGAACCTAACCGAGAAGTTGTGGTGCCTAAACCTAACTGTGACTGTTTCACAATGTTCAAATGTTGTCAGCAGGTTTTATTTTGACAGTATTACCTTTATTATTGCTGACAGTGCCCTGAATATACGACACAGCCAACCAGAGACACGGTGAGTGGCGCTAGCTCAGGCGTGTGTGAGCTGGCCAATCAGAGCTAGACTGGGTATTCAGGAGGAGGGTCTTAAAGAGACAGAGCTGCAGCACTGGACAGAATGAGAAAACAGATGTGTTTGTTGAGCGTTAAAGCATGTAAACCTATTCTAGTAGTAACCCAAAATAAGAAGATGAGCCTGGAAATTAGCATAATATGTCTCCTTTAAAGAAATGTGTTTTATTTTTCACTGTTAGACAACTTTTTTATTCATACATGGGCTCTTTAACATTCTGCATATAAGTGTAAGATTAAAAGTTTGATATATACAGGCCCAGATTGTTCTTTTGCAAGTAGTTATGAGTCTAAAAATGCACATTAGCGTCACCAAGGAGGAGAGATATTCGTTTATGATGACAAGCTTATTAAACGAAACAGTTATGACAAAAATGGATGTGATTTGTGCTTGTTGTTTGCTCTGAGGTAGAACTGGTTTAGTCCTAGTTTAACTTTTTAACACATTTTCTGAGAGGTTTAATAAATATGGGCCCAGATCACTCCGTTTTTTCATCGGTTTGTTTTTATTTTACAGCCTCCATTCCTCATTAAAGGAGGCTATTATGCAAATTGTATATTTCTGGTGGTCAAATCCCTGTAATAAACCCAAACATCATCTGCTCCTGGCGACTTCTGCTCAGAGATGAGGGGGAGTCGAGTAGATGCAGCGAGAGGGAGAGAGAGGTGAGTGTGTTTGAGCACCACGAAGGTCACTCCAGATTGAGAAGTTTGTCAAAATGTGATGACATCAGCAGTCTGTAAACTGTTATTGGCCCTAGCTGAGCGTCGGCTACGTCCAAACTGTATGAAATTACAAAAAAAAAAGAGAAAACACACACGCACACACACATTCACACACCCAGACTGACTGCCACCGCTCTGCCAGAAATGATTGCCTCCGAGGTTTCTTTTTTCTTCTCCCATCTCCCCTTGTTCACCCATGCCTTTCCTCCTCCTCCTCCACCTCCACCCCTCCTCACCACCACCAACAACAACACAACTCATATCCCCCATCCCCCTCTGTCTCTCTGCCTCGTTCTCACATGCTTGTACTGTAGAAGGCAGGCGGCCAGATATGTGTAAGCTTCCAGGAAAGAAGGAAGAGGCAGAGGAGGGGAGGGAGACGTTGGATGTGGATTTAATGACATTAAACATGGTTTTTATGCTCAATAAGAGGGCCTATATTATGATTGATCCAAGACAGTCAACACTTTATCTAGACACAAATGGAATCGTCTGTCACAGGGTCTATTGAGTCATCAATATCTGCTGTAGTTATTTCTCTTTTTTTTTCCCCTGCTGGATCGTTTACAGTGAGTAATCATCTGTCTGGTCGCTCACGTCTCAGGGGTTTGATCGGATAGCGCTTTTGAACACCGGCGGAAACCTGCCTGACAATCCAACAAGCCACTCACTGAAGATTGAGAGGGCCCCATTATGTCGGCTGCCTGTGGCCATATCAGAAGGCTTTTCTTCTCCCTGCTCTCGCCTCTACATAACACACAGCGGTAAATAAATCACAGCTCCGACTCTGTTTATCGATCGGCCCCGCTGCAAGCTCCCTTTTTTTTTTTTTTTCTCCTCCGCGCGTCTGCTCGTTCTTCTCCGCAGGATGAATTGTTGCTTTGTGTATTGAGGAGGGCGAGACTGTCAAAACACAGAGGTGTACAAAAAGGAGACGGAGAGAACAGGGATGCGCTCCGACTGCATGACCCACTGTGATGCTGCATAGTTAGCCTCGATTAGGCTCCGCATTAATCGAAATAATTTCAATTAGTGGCAGCATTTGCGTTTGCTTTCCTGGAGGGGAGGCCCGCGTCCTGCTGGGACTACTCTATTGCTGCCATTGTTTCAGGCAAGATCAATTAGTTACAGAGAAGTAATTGAACCCGTTCTGAATACTTATTTAACCAAGACATGCATACAGCTCAATTAAGGAAAAGCCAGGAAATTCAGGGTGATTTGCTGGTACACAGGCCACCCAAATAGTACGAAAATCATTGAGGGTCCAAATGAAAATTAGAGCTAATAGTGCTTTTAAAGCTAAGTTTAAGTAGACTGATTACACTGAAATAGATCCTCCTGCTTGAGTAGCTATATTTTTTTCCCAAAGCTAAATATTAAAGGGACAATGTGTGAGAATCGGTTGGCTGTTGAAGGTCGCACCAAACAAATAGGGGGTAGCATATCACCAGAGTAAGCGCCAACTGCAGCTCACTATACTCTTTGCTGTAGTTAGCTCAGTTAGCCATGCAGGTAGTGGCACTATTTCCTGACTGCCCGGTCTGTGTCCTCAGATCAGGGGCTCAGCATCCTCCCAGTGAAAGTGGCTGTACACAACACTGAGACTGAATACTGCCTCAGAGACCGACGAACGTCACTTTGAAGACAGGCGATACAGTATGGAGGCGATTTACATCAGCTCCAACCAGGACTATGACTCTGTGGATGACGAGACAGGCAAGGACAAGAAGGATGTGCAGCTGGAGAAGAGTGAGAGTCGGCATGAGCAGCGGATGAAAACGGCGTGTGGAGTTTTTATTTCGACCGAACCAGAGGTGGCTACAGAAAGACAAACCAAATAAAGTGGATTTTAGCAAGCTTATATAAGACATACATTCAGATTTTATAGAATTATTTGCTCTTGGTCCTGCACAGGTTTGCATTCAATTGTGAATTACGTGTTAGGTTTATAAAACACAATATCTGGCTCTTCACCAGCAAGTCGCTAACTGAGCCCATCTGCTGTTTGATGCTGGGTAGGTAGTGTACAGTGGGTTTTTAGAGCTTCGTCACTGAAAACGACCGCCTGGTACAGTGTATGTATGTATACAACAATGATGTGAGCAGTGAGTGAACCAATATATTAGCTTTTCTTGTGCTGCCCCAGACAATTGTTCTTGCCTGGAAACAGGGTCGAGCTCAGGCATTTGAAAGGACTCAAAATTGATAAGTGGAGTCAATACCGGATCCATATTTAATAAAAAAAGCTATCAAACCCCAACCCTGGTAATGC
The DNA here is from genome assembly GCF_040436345.1 of Pagrus major. Taxonomy (NCBI): domain Eukaryota; kingdom Metazoa; phylum Chordata; class Actinopteri; order Spariformes; family Sparidae; genus Pagrus; species Pagrus major. The sequence goes on from NC_133238.1 coordinate 12,171,654, forward strand.
TACAGTCCCTGTTCATCTGTGAAAGGGTTAAGTAAGGTGGTTCCCAAGGCAGAAAACGTCCTATGACTAGCAATCAGCACTAATAAGATCCATCTTCTCTTAAAAGACTCAGTGAAAAGCCCTAAATCCATTCCGAACACATTCAAAGGGGAGATAGGAGCTGGAGCCATGTGCTGTGATGTTTTCATGTCCTGTTTCTCTCCCTCTCTCCCTCTTTCTTCCCTCCTCTACTTCATTATCATTCCCAGGTTATCCCAGCAGCCAAGTGAATCTGGAGCACAAATGAATTAAGGGAGAATTAAGGAGCCTGCGCAAAGTGAAGCCTTTCCAAATCTCAGCACAGATGAAAGGTGGACCTGCTCATACATGTGCGCACACACACTCCAACACCTGCTCACATGCGTCCACAACACTTACCCCCACCACCCCCCCCCCCCCCCCACACACACACACACACACACACACACACACACACTACCCATGTGTACTACATAGCAGGTTTGCGTCCGTAAATTTGTGGATGTCGGTGAGTGTTTGTTGGGAGTGTTTGTCCTCACCTTGCTTCTGGGCCTCGTGCCAAGCACAACTTCCTGCAGTCCTCAGCCAAGGCAACACAATGGCGCTTAACGTAGCCCACCACCCTCACAGCATATTATATCAGCTGGGGAAAAAAAGTTGTTCAAAGAGAGGACAAAGAAGTGCGCAGAAACGTATACAGGTACAGTATATACGCGCACCGATGCTGCGAAGCGAGCACATCGGCTAAAATGGAAATGATGTTCTCTATAAGTTGAAAGTCAGAGATATGGTGTATATTTCCCCTCCATATATGATGTGGAGGACACAGCAGACAAGTCTGACATTGAAATGGTTCAGTGGAATGTGGAAATGTGACTTTCCCTCCAATGACCTCAGTTTCATTCCCAGCTGATGCAACTGATGCTGAAGTTTTCTACAATGAGCAAAGGTTCTCTAAACGTATGTTTGAGTCGCCTGAACACAACGTGTTCGAACAAAGTGTAAAAAAAGTTTTATTGCTGTATCTACCGTATCTTCAAAGACTCAATATCTGTTGGAATATGAGGTTTTTAATCTCTTAAAAGATCTAAAATCACACAAAAATGTGCTACAACATTTCTGGAGAGTCAATATCTAAAATGTGACTCATCCAGTTCAACATCTTTATATATATTTGTTTATCATCCAGTGTCACTGGATCAAATGGCTTTTGGCAATGTGTAACAGACAAATTTTGCAACTAGCAGCTAAAAGGCCAGATGCTTTCTCAGGAGTTGGTGGAGACCAAAACCCGTTCTCTCCCGTTCTCAATCCCAACACGTCAAATAAAGCAGCCTGCTCAGTGGCACTAAGTTTCTAAGTTTGATGCCGAGTCTGTGTCCTGATTGTGGCCAAGAGTCAATAGTAATTTGTTTTAACGTTATGGTATATAAGTATGTTAATGTCTGTAAATGACATACTTACATATCACTTACCAAACGTGATGTGACAAGATGTCATTTATGTGAGTAAGGAGACTGAACATAGTTATTTTAACCCAAAGTATGATCTTTTCCTAAACCTAAACCTAAACCTAAGTTTGTTAATGTTGATTATAGTTCAAAAGTTACATATCACATATTCTTGCTAACTTGACTGCAGAGCCCTTGACATTCAAAACTGACTCTAGAGGGGGAGATAGAGCCTCGTACTTTGATGCTGAAGGCCACTGAACAAGCTGCTGTATTTGACCAGTTGAGAGTGAGAACATGTTTCCACTAAATGAATGATGATGTTGCTCTGTCACTGCTGGATGTGTACAAAAAGAGGAATACTAACTTAAAAGTTAATGACAGTGTTACGTTTACAAGTCAGCTCCACTGCCATCAAATTAGATCTACAAATTTCACATATTTTACGTTGTAGGCAATAACTTAATAAACATATATAAGCTAAAAGCAAAACACTAATGATATTGTAGGGGAACTAATTTCTGAGGTGTCTCCCATCAAAGAAACCGTTCAACATTTTGTAAAAGTGGAGCGTATGCTTTTGTGTTTCGAGTTAGATGAGAGGATCAATACTCTCACTCTTCTATCCGTCTGTTAAAAGGTGTAGCTAAAGCCAGCAGGCGATTGGCTTATGCAAAAAGACTGGAAACAGCTTGCCTGGCTCTGTTCAAAGGTGGGAAAAATAAACCCCAGCTTACCAGCACCTCTAAAGCTCACTAATTATGACCATACCTTGTTTGTTTACGTGCGAAAGCAAATAGGTTTATTACTTAAAATGCAGAGATGTTATCTTAAAAAGGGATGGCAAGGAGAAACATGAATTTCCATCTCGTCCCCTCTGTGCATCCCAGAGGTTTTCTCCAGTTTGCATGTCACAAGCGGCACATCCCCTCGCTGTGTAGTAGTTTCAACACTAGAATGCATGTGACGCTCAGTCGTCAGGAGACCGAGCCTAAGCAGCCACCCCTCTCACATCTTTACCCTGCTCAGTAGGAATCAAAGGCAGGGAGAACAAGAGGGAGGAAAAGGCCTGCGCTGTGACTTTTTAAAGCTCCACTGTTTGGAATATGGCAAGTTAGTTTTTCTGTCTTCAGACGCCGTAGTTTCGTTCTTTCTTTCTGTATTTCTACGTTCACATCTCCAGGTTTCCTTTGTTTTGATTTAATATAATCTGTTCTGACCCTTGTGTTATTTCTCCAGTCGTTATCATCTCATCTCCTAATCATACAATTGTCTCTGGAAGGTCCGGAAAAGCTGTTTCATCGATCCTGCAGCAGCGCGGATTGATCCGGCTGAATTTGCATGGGAATCCATTCCGTTTGAGCCGAGAGATCATAATCGATCAGATGGGATAAAGCCCGTTTCTGGCCCGCTTGCCTTTCAAAGGTTAAGGTGAAAATTAATTTGCTTGTTCGTTAGTTACATTTCAATCCTGTAATTAAGTCTTGCAAATGATTAAAATGTAAAACAATGGAGCGATGAATGTGACTTTGATTGCTTGTTTTTTTTCATTCGATAACATGATCTGTTGGCCTGATGACCGCGCTCGCAGAATCCTAATGAAGGTGAGTGAGCTGTTGACGGTTTACAGAAAACCCCCTTTTTTCAAATGTTGTTTTGTTGTTACTTTTCTTGAAGACTTATCGTTTTCTCCTCTCCTTCTCCTTGACGGCAATTGTTGCAGCAAAGCTTCATATTTTACCTCAGACAAAGAAAAATGTATGAGATGCATTTTGGTGGGAAAAGAGAAAGAGAAATTCCCAGATTAAGGCTTAAAGGTGATTTGTAGGGCTTTTTAAATCCCCCAAAGTCACGTGCCGGTCAACACATCCTCATACCTGAGTGACTGAATAGGTCAGTTGTATGATCGCTGTTACAACAACATGATCGTTGCAGTGAAGAAGTGACCCGCAGTTTGGTTAGGTTTAGGAAAATATCATGGTTAGACCTAAAATAACTATGTTTGTTATTTAACTTCAGTTACATAATTTAGCTCTCTTTAAGTCTCCTGAGTGAAATTCCTGTTTCTTTGACCGAACCATCCTTTCCCGGCCTCCTCCTCCTGATGCAAACTCGTCGCTCTTTATATACTTCGCCTGACTTCCTCCTTTGCAGCCATAATAATTACTACAGCCATCAGAGGTCACCACATAGCAAAAAATGTAATATGGGTCATTATAAGCTGCTTTAACATTCAACCTATATTCTTGTTTGTCTGATGAGGACATGTGCTGGTGAATGTTTGCATGAAACTAAAACTAATTGTCGTGCTCAGCTTTTTAGATTTTGAAAGACTGGTATCGTTTAAAGGTGCAATATGTGAGATTTGGCCACCTGTCAAATTCATACTCCAAACAAACAGGGGGCAGCATATTACCAGAGTAACTGCTAACTATAGCTGCCGTCAGCTCGTAAGCTCAGTTAACTGCACAGCTAGCGGTCTTATTAGCTGACTCTGTCCCCACTGGAAGCTCAGAGCTGCTGGATAGAGGCTAGCTGTTTAGCACGCTAACTTCAATAGATATCTCTGCAACACAAAACACTGAAATCTTTGACGTAACATCAAAACTATTGATAATTTTAGCTCATTTTATATTATTAAACTATATTGCACCTTTAAAAATACAGGTCCTACTGTTTTTTCTGCTAATTATTCATATATTTTCCCAAATTAAGCATGGAAAGCGTAGAAGTCAATTATCCAAAGACATCCATGAATCTCTTACTCTGTCTTGTACATCTGTAGCTGTAGCCTGCTGTTAGCTTAAATTAGCTTAAATACTGGAAGCAGCTAGGGGTACAATAGGTGATTTTTGGACATTGGATTAGCTAGGCTAGCTGTTTCCCCCTGCTATCTAAACAGCTTCTGACTGGAGCTCATAATTAGCATACAGATATGCGAGTCATATCATTCATATATTGTAGTCAGCAAATAAAAAAGAAATAACTAAATAAATAAATAAAAACATTTAAGCCTGAGAGTCACTTGATTCAAACTTCTTCTAGGTAAGGCTGTTTTAAGCTAGCAGCGCTCTTGTTTCCAGGCACTGACGACAAACATGGCTGCTCGCAGATTATCAGCTGTGACTCATTAACATTAACCCTTCAAGTAACTTCTAACATTTCGAGCTCCGCGGTGCGTTTTCCAAGCAGGCAGGAATATTTCATCAGCCGATACTCAAACAGGAGGGTGAGAGCGCGCGGCTGGAGAGGTGCTTGTGCTATCGACCGCTGAACAAACGCCACACGTACGCGAGATAGTTCTCTACTTTGTGGATGTGCATCTGTGCGTGTCCGTCCGTGCACGCGTGTGTGTGTTTGCGCACGAGCTCGAAGCCTTCTGGACAGGGCCGAGGGTGAAGGGGAGTGCTAACACACTCTCCTTGTCAGCGGCAAGGGTAATTACTCCTGGCTGAAATTACTCAACATTTGTTTATAAGCTCCCCTGAGCACACTGTAAATAGATTGTCTGCTCAAGTCCAATGCCATTGAAGCCCTGCTGTCCCTTGCAAACACACACACACACACACACACGCTTTATGTTCACTCCAATGCCATCTTTACCTCATCTCACACATTCAGCTAGAATCTTTTTATGCATTTTCTATTTTTTTTTATTTTAATTCTTTAATGAATTACGTTAAAGACCTTGGCATAACTAAATGTTGGAGCACTCCTGTCGGTGTTGAGTGACTTCCTTTATCCTCTCATTGGAGCTTTTCAGCACTCGGCCAGAGCCCTTGATATTTTCACTCCTCATATAACTTTGCATGTTGTCGAGTTGAATCTATTAATCCCGTATTGATCTCTGCTTTGCCGCCCTTTCACGGCTACGCTCTCTACCTTTCCCTATCTCTCCATCCCTGCCTCTCTGTACCAACAATAGCCGAGGTCTTTTTAGCATGTATATGAAGAGAGGAGGGGAAAAAATGAAAGCACTCCAAGTCAAGGTCCATCCATGTAGTTATTGTATGAGATGGTTCCTGTCAAAGATGACAGTTTGAAACACTTGACCCACAAAAATGAATTCTTGGCCAGGGCCAAGTGACAGCCCAGAGTAATTCATTCTTTTGAAATGTTTAGGGAGATGGAGAGAAGTGAGGAGAAGGGGAGTGACATGGAGAGCGATAGAGCAAGACAGAGAGATGGAGAGGCGTGGGAGGAAAAGACGACGAGAGAAACAAAGAGAGAATCATAGAAAGTGGCAAAAAAAACGTGATAGGAGGGATGAATGAGATAAATAAATTAGAAGAAATCGAGACATCTTATTTAGTTTCAAGGTGGGAAACAGCTTGAGCCACAGTGTTTTAGCGTCACATCATGATGTGCATATTCAAGATCCTTTTACCGGTTTTAAAAATGGCTGCGCTTCCAAACAAATCACAGCATTATACCGTTACTCGCTACATTAGCATGGATCAAACTGCAGTCGCCTATTTGTCATTTTAGCCAACAAAATCCATCGTCAGCGGCTAAAAGTGAGAAGCTGCCATTGTCTGAAATCAAAAGGCTTTCCAAAATAAAGGATTGTTTTAACTTCACATGTGCTGTGCGAGAATGGAAAGCTTGACGGGGAGTGTGAGAGGGCAAGGCAGAGAGACGGAAAGTGCAGGACAGAACAAGAGAAAAACAAAGAGCATTAGTAAAATAATAAAAAAAAAAAGGTGTCAACAGCAAAAAGCAAAGGTGATGCAATGAGGACAGAACAGGAGAAATAAATTAAAAGCAATCAAGGCTACATATTAATTTATTCCAAGGTGGAAATAGTTTAGCCTTGGTCTTTTAGCATTACATCATGGATTCAACAGTTATGTGCCTATTTAAGAAACTTTCACCAAGTCCTTGATTTAACACGTCAGTGGAAACATTAAGCTCCTCCTGGCTAGAGAAGGTGATTGCCAACACTGACAATAGGAGACTTTATTACAGCGCATTAGCTTATGCTAGCTAGCCCTAACTAATAGCCTTGCAGCATTCATGATTTCAGGTTTTAAGGTTATTTTAAGGCTATTTAGTATGTTTGTTTTACCATTACAGCTGACTTAACGCGCAGCGTCGACTAAAAATGAGACGCTTCCATTGTCAGCACGCGTCTGCAGTAAACGAGCCAGCATTTTGATAAATCACAGACAGCGATCGAGCGAGTCAGACCGCTGAAAAGCAACGGGAAGAAGATGGCAGAAGCGAAGAGAGCAGTGGCAGCGGCATTAAAAAATGTCATGCGCGAGGGACAGAACGAGATAAATAAATTAAAAGAAATCAAGGCGTCTTATTAATCTCCGAGAGCGCCAAGGTGGAAAATGTGATTCTGTTTACTATAAGTGATTTGCTAATGATGATTTTGATTGTATTCTTCTGTACACAAACCTCCCAACATATGTTGTTGTTATTGCAGGCTGCCATCCGGGCTAATTTGTCTTAATTACACTGAGTGCGGTTGCTGCCTACTACGGCCGTCCACTGAGAGAGACAGACACGTTAGATAGAGTGGAGGGCGGGGAGCGCAACATCTGTCTGCTGAAGAGTCCACACACACACACACACACACACACGCGCGATTTCATGCTCGCAAACACTCAGATTTCGAACACACTCATATACTCACACAGGCACATACAGTGAAATACAAACACACGCACACCTCTCTAATAAAACCTTGGTCCTGCCACCTCACCACCATCCCTTAGCCCTTACCTCCCATGTCCTGCTAATGGCGGCCACCACAGAGGTGACTGTGTGCAAATAGGGCCGTAGCGCCGATGGCCATCCATCACAAGGCCCCGGAGCAACATTACACCACTCTAATGGCCCACTCTGGCCTTCCTTATGATATTAATCCACCGCCTCACAGCACTGATTTCATTTGTAAAGTGGTGGGGGGAGACAAACTGTTCGTTTTTTTTTTCCACAGGGTGCTAACAGACGTAGCCGCTGTGATGCAGACACCTCCGCCCGCACACAAAAACACAAACATGCAGGCTCACACACACACACACACACACACACACACACGCCGTATACGTGCCCTGCTGCTCACCTTGGTCTCCAGCATGCACAGGTACACACATACACACACAGAGACATAAAAAATAGATCAGCAGATGCCCACACTCTCACAGACTCTCTCCTGCAGCCCCTCACCCTGCCATTACAAGCAGTCTAATTAAATAAAGTAACTACAACAGGCTGCATACATCTCAAACTATCTCAGCAAGGTAGCAAAACAGAGTTATCGCTACGAGAGAGTTTTCTTTTCAAGCTGGAAAAGAAAGTATCAAGAAAACAACAATTAAATTGCCCGCCGTACCTCAGAGACTGCAGGTTGCATCAAATCCTCAAACACATTTTTACTTTGAACATCTTAGAGATGTTTGCTGGTAAATTCAGACTCATGCAGGCAGTTGCTTCGAGGACACTCTAACCTGCGCTTAGCACTTTACGTTTCAGCGCCTTCTGTTTCTCTGCAAGGTAGAGCATTGCAGCAGAATATAAGATATTTCTGTCTGCACATTTATCACCTGAGCAACAGAGAAGCTGAGGCGTTCTGAAAGCCAGCAGCCAGAAATATTGACTCTTATCGTCAAGTTTTTGGTGTTATTATCCTTTTCATCGGAGCGCTTTGATGACAAAGTGGTGTTTTTCTCACTTTTCACCTGTTTTTCATTAAATAATCAAGTGTAATGACTTTTTTTCTGGAGGTAAAATATATATTTGAGTGAGCTAAATGCATTTAAGTGTGTTCTGATAGTGAGTTTAATCACCATTGTGGATTTTAAAGAAACAGTTCATAATTAATTAGTCATTTTAAAAGGTTGACTTGTTGTATGTTTTCCTGTTGTCTTGCAGCTAATTGCTAGGCAGGCGAATGGGAGCACCTGGTCCCAACGCTCCTCAGACTATAAATACTGCTTGAATAGACGAGCTTACTGTACATTTCAGCAATATCAGCCAAACCTGAGTTTAATACCGCTACATTTGCCTCAACTCATCTGCTTTATTGTTAAAGCCTGTGGCATGTAGCTTTAGCCACAGTCTTTTAGCATTTAGCTATCATGTGCACATCTAAGGGGAACCTCCGATTGAACTGGTGTTGGGGAGTACTACTATTGTTGTGAATTTTTTTTCTCCAGCAGAATAAAAATTCAAATTTAAAAAAAGAAAAGAAAATGGAGGTGTGGAGTTTAGAGTTTGCCAGAAATCTGTAGCCCGCTGCTCATCTCTGCTTGAGGCTAGCCGCTACAGGCTACATTAGCTGCTACTAGCATAACACACCTGATTCTCTGATTTGAGTCTCAGCCTGAGACTGCATTTTCAACCAACTCAGCGTTTTTAGCGTTTGCTAACGCTAGCTAGCTACAGTTAACGAAATCTAATGCAAACGTTTGACATTTCAGCTGGCAAAATCCACAGTCATTGACTCCAAAACAAGTGCAAACCGTTGATTTGTGGTCTACCATTGTGAAGCTTTTCAGTACAGCCGTCGCCATCTTGGATTTTTGCAGCTAGAAATGACCATTTTTGGAGGATGGGGTGGAGCTAGGGAGGAAATCCTGACTGGATCTGACTGAGAACCAGAGGGAAAGCCATGGTAGCGACTTGTCTGTAACAAGGTTGCCACGCCCTAAAGTATACCCTGCTTTATGGTCTATTTTATCCTAAATATACAAAATGAACATCATGCTGTATTGAGGAAGACTTGAAACTAACGACTGAGAAATCAAGTGAGAAGTAGGGTCACATTCCTTTTTGAAACCAGTGGAGTCGCCCCCTGCTGGCCATTAGAAGGAATGTCGGCACTTCTGCATTGGCTTCACTTTCAGGACTAAAAGCTCTTCCCACGTTTTATACAGTCAGTGAGTCTGAAATCAGGGACCCATTGTTTCAAAAATCACTTTAAATTTTGAGCGGTGAGTCCGACACAAATCTGGGGTTTAGTGAACTTTCATGTTTTTCACTGAAGGTTATGAAATGTCAAGTGCCTGCTTCCAAAGTCAGTGTAGGTGCGTAGGAAAGGAGCCAGACAGCCGGAATTTCCTGCACTAAGAGATGTGTTTAAAAATGGCTGTCGGGGGGGAAGTTGTAGTCGACAGAAAATCAGAGCTCAGTCTCGAAGCGCTTCACACATCAGTGCATATTGAAACCAGTTACTAAGCTCGCAGGCTGCAGGGGAGGGGAGGGGGGGGTCTGGTGACCTGGGGAGCAGATGGTGGGCTGAGAGGAAGGTCTGCTGGCTGGACGTCAGAGCCCAAGACGTTCTTTGTTGCTTTTTTTTATTTATTTTTTTTTAACAGACCACCGCTGGCACAGGCATGGCGTACATAGATACACCTACTGAACACAGCAGCACACACACACACACACACACACACACACACACAGGGACCATATGAATGTCAAAAGCTAAAAGTGTCAACCTGATAGGACACGGAGAAGCAAGCCTTCACGTTTTCCTCAAATACCATCGTACATTTTGCAAAAGGGAACATTTTATGATTCAACCCTGACACACGTGAACCAGGATATTGTCCCCCCGTCACGCAAAAACACACACACACACACACATTCAAACCTGAACGCTTTCAAAACCACGCCGACAACCCTGCGGATTGCAGTGCTGCTCTTTTATCAAACATTAAATACATCAGCACGCCATAGTCTCAGCTATCCGCTCCTGCTCTTCCCCATACTGTGTTAAATTATAAAAAAGGCAGTCTGTCCTATGTAAAAATTTCATCGCTCGCTGCGGATGAACAGAGCAGTAGCAGACAAGCGGAGGAGTGGAAATGAGGAGAGCAGAGGAGCGGTGATGTCTGGCGCTGAACGTGTTGAGCCAGAGGTCAGCCCAACTCCGGCGAAAACCCAGAAACAATAACACACAGAGATGCACACACACACACACACACATCCACGCAGACACATACTCACATTGTGTGCTTGTAAATTGTTCTATTCACTTACTGAAAAACACTGGAATTTGAATAACCCCCCGGTCATGAAAACAAACTTTGTGAATACTGAAAGATTTTGATGCCTTTATTAAGGATTGACTATGCTTTGAGTTCATCTGAATCGTCTTGTGTGATGTCCATGAAACTTCTAATATGTTGTGAATACTAATGGCTCAGTGGGCAGTGTGTGATAAGTGATGAAACATCTTTGAATGCTGCGCTGTCCTTGGCTGACTGTTGGGCGCTGTTTCATTATGGTTATTCACTGTACTTTGAAAATTTGCAAAAACCTGGCAGGTATCAACAGCCTCAAAAGCTTTGTCTTTAAGCACTCCTCTGTGTTCTCCGCAGCCCTTGAACTTAAAAAACGGAGCGGATTGAAGACGCATAAGAGACTGAAGTGATATTGGTGAGCAAAGAAAAATTAATATAAAAGTGAAACACTTAAAATACAAAACTCCTTTGCCAGAGGTAAACTAGCTGTCAGGGATGGCCTTCTAGCCTAATGACAAACTGGGCTCGTCATGAGAGGGAGACAAAGGCAAACAAAAGGTAGAGACACAATATTTCTATAGATTTTTTAATGAAAAGATCAAAGGAGGGAATAAATAAAGATGGTACAAGGCACTTTACTGTAGCATGCCGCATGAAAGACATGCTACAAGACAGCAGTGACAAGTGGAGGGAGGATGAGGGAGGAAAAAAAAGGGAGATTAGGTAGAAATAGAGAAGGAAATTAAAAGTTAGACTGTACTATTGAAATCAGAGAAACCCTCAGCGGCGAGGGCCAGGAGGGCAAACCAAATATTCCTTGACTTAACGTCTAATTCTGAATCTGAATATTAGCCAGCGCGGTTTTAAATGTAAATATGCCATTATGCTGTCATTACAGTGTTCACATCCGCGGGCCCACGGGTCAGCCCAGCCACTGTTAATTTTGCAGGCAAAAGCTCCCCCCCCCCCCCCCCCCCCTTCCCAGCGCTCTTGAAATGTTAATAACTTTCTATTAGTTAATGTAGCGTGACTAAAATTCCGATTAGATATAATTCATTTTAATATCTGTGACTGGCCGGCCTGATCATTTTCCGCCGCGTTCTCCCGGCCCCGCATTACACGATCCTAAATTGGACTCATTTACATTGGCTGGTTAAATCAAGGCCTTCTCTTGCAATTTAGCTGTCATCAAATCAATTTTGTAATTTTCTTTGCTCTTTGAGGTACGACTGTTTCCGAATTGAATAATACCAGCCATCACATTTAATTAGCCGTTATAGCATGTGTCAGGACAGGAGGGGATGCGGCGACGTCTCAAATGCGACGAGACAGCATCGGCAGCCACAACTTGGGCGCATTAGATGCAATATTGCGTTAGACAAGCGTTATTTTCCCTTCATTGAGGTTTAAGCGGCGAGTTCTGCTTAATTAAGCGTCGTTTATTGCTTTTTCTTAGTTAGGAATGCCGTGTTTGAGAAGTGGAACATCATGGACATTTGCAAAGTTGACCTTCAATGGCTGAACCTCATCTTCTCTGGTTCCACGAAAGAACAACACACCTCACAGCGGGCGTGCTGGGAGTTTCCGTGGGACCACTGCGGGTTAGGCAGGCGCTGGAGTGGAGCTCCCATGTGGCTTTGCTCAATGGTGACTGAACCATAAGAACAGAGGGACAGAGGGCTGCACACCACAGGGACTCTGGGATAGCTCAACCTTCTCCAGGAGGACCGCTGCCTTGGGTAAGTGGTGGTGTCGCTCCAGATCAGAGGACAGCGAGGCTCTTGAGGGGAGGCGGAGCAGGGTGGGGTGGCAGGAGTTGGAGGGGGGAGGCAGGGGGGAGATGAGGGTCGGACGAGGCAGTGAGGACTGGGGATAGGAGGGCAAATCACATTGGGAATAGCAGAGATATAGGTTTTCTTTGACTGGAGCCAGCATTGTGACTGCAGGCTGGTGTTTGGTTGCAGCATTATGCATGTTTGAGCGACACGCTCGTAATTAAATGTTGCACCAACTTGTTCAGCCTCTGATGATGTTTTCAAATGTCATATCAAACATTTCTTTTGTTACGACAAGACCAAGACTTGTAAAACTACCAGAGACGGATGAAATAATTGAAACCCCTGCCAATATTTGAATGTCAGTATGCTGCAGTGATCAGCTCCATTGTTTATAACTTTCAAACCAACTTCAGCATTCAGGGCAGAAGTTACCAGAGGTCATGTCCTGATGAGACTTCAACAGAAACTTTGAGACTTTTAAAGATATAATATTTAACGACTCGACCTTTGCTAAATATTTTGTTGTGTTCTGTATTCACATGATCCCTGAATGTTCCAGCAAAGTTAAAACCCAGAGAAATCAATAAGTTTACTCGAGGTAACGATGTGTTTCATTTGTTTGACTGACGCGATAACTTCCGAAACAACGGTGAAAAATTAAGTCGAATTAAATTAAACTATAATACATTACGTCACATTGGCTTGGGGGGCCCGGACCCTCAGAAATCCTGGTTACAGCCCTGGCTGGGTATATTCTGTTGCCGATTTATTTTCATACTGTGTAAAACATCATGTTCTCAATCACTGGCACACTTGCAGCAAGAAGGACCTTGACATACTGAGACATGATGTAGGTTTGTCCTGTCTTTACTCCCATCAGCATTAAAGCCATACTGTAGCCTATGGTGGCTAATGTAAGCTAACTGGATATTTTTCTCTAACTAACATTATCATTAAGTCAATTTGCTTTCTTTATGACTAATGCCTATCTGTGCTACTGTATTGTACTGTATTTTAGCACGTCACAGACATTTGAGTTGTTTTATCTCAAATTAAACCAATAAGTAACCCTGTTTTACCTCACTAAGGGTCATCGTTGTTTCCCATTCAGCTTGCTCTCTATCAGGTCACCTGTTAGATATGTCTGACTCAAGTTCATCTTGGGAAATGAGGTGAATATATGGGTTTTATAGTCTCAATTAAATGGGAAAATGTCTCAAAACCTCCTTCTTGAAACAGGCCCTTGACATGTCTTTTGAATTGTTAGAAATACTTAAGTGCCAATATTTCTCACACTCTCCAATATATGCCCCATGAGTATGCCTTAAATCTGAATGGTCATATTCATATGGGCCTTTAAGGACCTGAGAACTTCAGAGACTGACATTAAACTTGCCTTTGTAATTATGATTTAGCGTCTTCAAAGCTCGGGTCCTGTTTCAAGTGCTGTTCCAAGTTTTTTTTGACCGTCTCTGTGTGCTTTCTGAATAGTACGCACCTTGGCTCGTTGAGGCACTTGAGGGATTTGCTATCTAAATCTCCCTTCACTGAGATACATATCAAAGCCACAAATGTCAAAGGAGATAGCAACATTGCAGCGGTGGTAATCCACTGGCTGTTGTAGTCTTATGCAAGCGCGTCTGCGGGTTTGAGCGAATATTTTCACATCTCACACTCTTACAAGTCCTACAAGTTTGACTGTGACTGCTGTGAAAATGAATTCGCCAATGTGTACAGTATGTGTGTGGGAGGGGGGGGGGATATTATGTGCTATAAAGAATAAATGAACCCCTTCTGACAGCTATAAAATGATGTACAAACCCCTCTTTTAATCAGGAACATAGGCAGCTGATGGAACTAAACTCTCAATCCCTTCATCTATTTTTTGTGATCTCTTTTCCCCCTTCTCTCTCTCTTCCCGTCAGCGTTGCATAGAGAGCGGCTGATGTTTTAATCATGGCCGCAGGGCTCATTGTGATGTGCAGCCACCTCTGGGGTCTCTAATTGTCTCAGGCCAGGCTGGCTCCGCTGATCACCCTGCGTCTGGAATGGCTAATGACTCACAGCGAGGTAGAGAGACAGAGATGCTTCACATATAGAGCTCTATCTGTTTGTGTGTGTGTGTGTGTGTGTGTGTGTGTGTGTGTGTGTGTGTGTGTGTGTGCACGTGAGCACAATCATTCATGCCTATGCATGTAAGCACATAATGGGACATAGAATTAACTGCACACAGAGCTTGATTACCGCCACTCTCAAATCAAGGCCAACTCATCGCCACAAACCTCCCTGCTGCCAACCGACAGTCGCTAAAACACTAAGTTGGACGACACTTGGTCACAGGTTGGTTTCGTGATATGTACTGCACAATATAAGTTTAAACCCACAATGTGGAAAAAAAAGTGTGGGATTTAAAAGAAAAATGTTTCTTAGCTGTCTTATAATAGAAGATAGAAGATTACACGATTCAATTAATTCAACAAAAGGAAAACAGCACTTTGTTAACAGCTCAGAAAGGGAGGATGTTAATGATTAAATGAAAACAAGCAATGTTTCATGAATTAGATGTTTCAAAAGAAACAATTAGCAGTAGATTGCCTATGACATTTCCTGTTTTCATTCTGGTAATGTTAACAATAACATCACTATGGATAAGTGGTTCCCTGAGTTCAAGACCACAACACGGTTCACAAGATGAATCTAAGGGGTTGCAAGACAATTACTGATGTAGGAAACAACAAAACTACTAAATACCAAGCTTCTTTTCTTAGATTTCTTCTGATTTCTGATAATTATTCTAATAAAAGTGTATGAAAGTCTACTTTTTTTTAAAAAAAGGTGCAATATGTAAGAATTAGCCGCCTGTCAAATTCATACTCCAAACCAATAGGGGGCAGCGTATCACCAGAGTAATCACTTACTGACGCTAACTGTAGCTGCCCTTTGTATATTAGCTCAGTTAGCCATGCATACTAGCTGTTAAGACTGAAGGCTCGGGGGGGTTAGTGCTCACACCACTAGCACAGGGGCTTTGGAGGCTGGGGCTGGCTGGTTAGCATGCTAATTTCAGTTGATATCTCTGCAGCACAATACACATACATGATAACATCAAAACTGCTATGTATTCACATTCTATATCAATCTATATTCAATGTTTTCAAATAAAACTCTCACATATTGCCCCTCTAAAGGTCCCACATTGTAGAAAGTGAGATTTACATGTCTTTTTTGGCTATAAAGCATGGTTAGATTGATATTAATTATATGAAATTATCAAATTGCTTAATCTACAGAGAAATGTACACATCCCATCAGAAACTAGAGCTTTAAATAAGCTGTCAGGACCTCAGTGAGGTCAGCCACGCCCCCAGCATGTACATGGTTGCACAAACAACTGCATGTGGGACTATTTTCAGCGGCGGATGAATCCACATTCGGTGCTCTAGTTTAGTAGTTTTTAGATAACAATAGAGCTCTGTGGCATAGAAGAATGAGATATATCAGTCTTTGATACACTCAAAACACTTGTAAGAAGGATCCATTCATTGTTGGTTTTGGCTTGTTCAAGCAGAATATCACCATACTTATCCTTTAAAGCACCAACCAAGTGTCACTGTTAACCACTTGACAGCTAAAATCTTTGCTTTGCAGAAAAAGGGTTGGACACCACTTTTGTAGATCATGCCTGCTTCTAATAGCAGAATGCACACTGCTGGGTTCATTGGCTTGAGCTTAAACGGGCGCACAATTTTAAAAAAAAATTAGCTGGGCGTAAATTTATAGATCTGGTTGACTCTGGAGTGAAAATCCCGCACATACTGTGAGATCCTTCCAGCAAAACCTGTGCGGGAATTAATTTGAGCCAGAGGTTAAATGTTTAAGACACACTGTAGACATCATACACCATTAGGAAATGTTGCTTTATGAATGATACATTTCCTCCTTCACCAGATCCAGACCTTAATCTCCTTCTAAGCTCCGAGCGGCACCCTGGGTCTGCATGGCTGGCCCGCGGATGATGTGGTCTTAGGGTAAAGGGCCTATTGCTTATGTTGCTGATTGTACACCTGTGGATAAGGCTTTCAGGTGCTGCGGACAGGGAGCCCTAAGCCCTTGGCGGCCGACGCTCACAGAATACAGATCTCTTTCCCCTCCGGCTTCCTTTCAAACGTGCACACAATAACACTCTTTTCTGATCATGTCTCCGTCATTCATCGGCGTCTCTCGCTGTAATTCTTCTTCGCCGTCAAATGTCCTGTAGCTCTTTTTCTGACTCGGAGTCACAGTAAGTCACAGCTGGAGGCAGGACTCACCGACTTGTACTCAACAATGGATCGCTCTGTACCGAGCGCTGGTTGTCATGCGGTGATTGAAATGATTTGATGGTAAAAAGTCTGCTTGGTGCGAAAGATTTCATTCAATTCCTTTGACCTCTCACAATCACCCTCTATGGCTGTTACTTACATACCCAAAAACCAACATAATTCATAGAATCTTTGAAGTGTTGGACCCTGAACATTAATAAGCAGCAGCAACTCAAGTGTTGCTACACTTAATAACAAAGCATGTCTCCGGCTCCCCTTCCCTCCATCCGCTGCCCTTATTAGCATACAATCTGAATGCTGAGAGCGCCAACAATGGTGAGGTCAGTGCCGCTGGATGGGGTCAATTCTAAGGACGGCTTGGCAACATGCTCTGTATGTGTCTTTGCATACTGTAGGAAATCTATTGCGGTGGGAAGTTAAGTGGCGGTGAATGCCAATAGTAGACCTTCCAGACTGCCTTCTTGAAAACACAAAGCATGGCCCCCGCCAATGGCGTTCTGCTCCATTTTACCTTTTGAAGAGGCAATCCAAGAGTTTAACCCCTCGGAATATTATCTCTCTCCCTTCTCCTATGAGCAGAATGGCCAGCACTCATCAGTAAAAAAAAAAAAAAAAAAAAAAATACAATTTTGTTCTGTCGGTCTGGTCCAGCCTGCGATAATCCGAATCCACTTTTAGAGTACTGATAAGACAACCTATTAAATGTAATTATAAAACGGGTGGTACAAATTGTTAGTGCGGTAGCTATCTTCAAAATGTCTTAATGTCTTGAAATAGCCCTGGTGATTTAAATCATTTTAGCATTTCCTTGCAATTAGCTTTCACATAATAATACTGAAGCTAATTTCTGCACCACGTTTGACATTATAAATGTAATTGGCTCCCATTCACATCCCCACTGTGACACATCTATCAAGCCTCATGGGCGACATTTATGCGTGTGTGTGTGTGTGTGTGTGTGTGTGTGTGTGTCTCTTGCATGTGAGCCACTTTGCATCTCCACCATAAACAGTCACCTTTTTTATTTTTTTAACCCAAATCTATCACCCCACATCGTTATAACGACTTGCCATTGATTGCGCTCCCTCTTTCAATTTAACGCTCTCAATAAAAATAAGAATCTACAATGCATTCTAATTACACTTCTTAGGTGACCTATGTAACGACTGTTTCCCAATGAAGGCTCATTAATTGGCCTGTCACAGTTCAGTTGGAGGCTATTGTGGCACTGTCCTTTTCATAGGCATGCCGCCATGACCAGCATCACTGAATGCTCATATATAAGAGCCCCAATAACAGTTAAAATGCTATTAAAGTGGATGAGGCACAGCTATGCTGCTGCTCTCACTAATTTGAGACACTGACTGGAGGGCTGCTGTGGAAGACTCTCTGGGGAAAACTATTCCCCATTGACTCCAGCATATGTTGTGAGTGCGCGCGCACACACACACACACACACACACACACACACACACACACACACACAAATACACAGTCTCTACTTGCACACACAAGCAGACATTTCTAATTGCCAGTGGAGTGTGAACTGTAGCTGATAATGTTATGGTCATAACAATCTTTCTCTTAAACAAATATTCCCATGAGTGCACACACACACATACACATGCATGTAATGCAACCCAATCACTAGAATAAATGATGCAATGTACGTTTATGCAAACCAGATATGTTGAAACTTTCTGTTGCAACTTTACATTTCTGTAGGTTCAATTTTGAATTGTTTGTTGTGACAATGGACTATGGTCTGTTAAGGTTTGGGCACAAAAAAGTCATGTTATGGGTAAGGAAAGGATAATGTTTCAGTTTATTGGTGCAGTCAGCACGAGCAAAGTTGGACATTTTTCATATTCAGTATTGTTGTCACAGACATGGCTGGAAAATGTCCTGATCTCGTTAAAAATGTCCAGTGATTTCCCAATTAAATATGTTGAAACACTGTGTGGTACACTATTTAAAATATATGCAACGGTTTCACGCTTAAATGGTGAAAGGCCGTGGTCCCTCAATAAAATATATCGATTGATTCATACTTTGTGGTCCCTCTTTAAATATCTTCAACGGTTTCAAGCTTAGAAATGTTGAACATTGTGGTTCCCATTACAATCTAATATATATCCAGCAGTTTCACACTTGTATGTTGAAAGGCTGTGGTCTCCCTTTAAAATAGATCAAGTGGTATCCTGCTTACAAATGTTGAAACGCCACCATCCTTCATTACAATATATTCAGTGGTTCCACACTTTCAAATATTGAAAGGCTGCGGTCTCTCTTTAAAATATATCCAGTGGCTTCAAGCTTTCAAGTGTTGAAATGCTGTGGTCCACATTAAAAAGTATCCACACTAACACTCTGTGCTCCCTGCTTACAATACACCCAATGGTTTCATGCTTACAAATGTTGAAACACTGTGAACCGCTTTTAAAATATATCCGGCGGATTCACGCTTTAATGTTGAAAGGCCATGGTCCCTCATTAAAATGTTCAGTGGTTTCACAATTAGAAATGTTGAAAGGCTGCGGTCTCTCTTTAAAATACATCCAATGGTTTCATGCTTACAAATGTTTAAATTACATTTTGTAGAGATGTTAATATGATGGTACGACACGTACAAATGTGAATATATTTGTGGTTTGCAGAGTCTCATTCTGGTGACAGGGCTGTGTAAACGCTGTGACAAGAAGCCAATGCACGGTATAGAAGGTATTTTGTTCCCAACTCTTTACACTCAATAGCAGATTAATACAGTATATTATATTCATAAAGGACATATTGAAAGAGCTGAATAGACTTGGAGGGTATTCATAAACAGTAGCTTTGGGTATGTCTTGGTAGATAGCCATTGATGGTTCAGGGACAGCACAAATTACTGCCTTCACATGAGTAAATAAGTGATTTTGCTCCACATCTTTCAGACATTTTATATCTTCCAGTAGTTTATTATTCTAAAGAAATGAATGGTCAAATAATACAGGAAAATTTGAATACAAGGCAAGGTAAGCCTTTGATACAAGGTAGAGCTCTCTGAAAAGCAGTGGCTCTTGATGGATTATTTGGTAATTTCAGACTACTGTGTGGATAGAAGCTAGCCTTGCAAGGGATAACAAAGCAGCGCTTTCCGCATATGAAAATGATTCTGTTTAAGGGCAATCTGTGACCAAGTTTTCAAATGAAATGAATAAGAGAATAGAAGGTTGTTTCTCTTGGATATATGCCAGTTTTCAAGAAGCTCTCCTTGCTTACCAAAGCTCCATTCTAAAAGACTGTCTTTTATTTGTCATTTGAATGCAGCTCAAATGAGTGGACCAATTGATTTTAACCAAAGTACATGAATAACTCGCTGCCTACAGAGTGACGAGGAAAACAAAACGTGGGGGGGGGGGAACACATTTGAATAACGAGACAATTAGTGATAATAAACATTCAAATCCAACCTTAGTTACACTCTCGTCTTTGTCTCAAGAAAAACACACAGGACACACTCATTATTTTTAATGTGTATATGCTTGGTCTCATTTCAGTATCATCTTTTAATAACACAGATTTAATGGACTGGTATTTAGAAAAAGGCTACTCCATACATACTTAATACCATTACTGACCAAATTAACCTTGAGTAGATCTTAATTACGTTTAGTTCCATTTGGTTGGTCATGCAATTCACACAGCTCGGGATATTACAAATGGACACGGGGATGTTTTTTTGTTGACTTTCCACGCATTATATGAATTTTCCACTCCAGTCTCACATTATAGGAACACGTCCTAAAAGCACCTTTTGGTCAATATTTCTTTCATTGTGAAAAAAATCAAATGTGCAGGGCAAAACCAACAATGCAGGAATCCTAACAAGTATTGTGTGTGTATCTAAAACCTGATATATTTCATCCCTCTGCGTCATAGAGCTCCACTGTTTTCCAATCAAAAACACATCAATGAGCCACGCTGTTGCTCTGGGTGACATGATCCTTCATTACCAAAGACACATTGTAGTTTAGTTTATTTAGTATCAGTTCCACATTTACCGCCCTGCTGCCACAAATGCTCACTAGAGCACCAAATGTGGATTCATCCACCGCTGAAAATAGTCCCCAGCAAATGCTCCATTTCCTCCTGTTTGAGTAATATTTGATAAAAAAAGTACAGTAGCCAGGTGTGTAAGGAAATTATCTGGCTTATATATTTATGACCTAAAGACAGCACCATAGATATCTGTGGTATTTGAAAATTAATTTCAAGTTTCATGGCTACTGCAAACCCATGGGGTGATTCAAAAGTACTACTAACATTATCAATCACTTTATTATTTAAAGTTTAAAGTGTTTGTCAAAAGAGGACCCAAATACAAGTGTGTACACAGAAAAAGGGCAGGAAAAAGACTAAGACAGGAAGTAAAAAGACAACCCATGAGGATGAATTCCACAAAATAAAACATGAAACATCCAAACTAAAAACTCTGATTGGATTACAGTCTGCTTTAGGAGCAGAATCAAATGGCATTATGTCAGCGGGCTAGCTTTCAGTGACCTTGTTAGCTTGTTTAGTGGCTTGTCTGCTGGTACTATAGAAGAAGTTAAACAGTTCCGAGGCACATGCACAAAAAAAACTCACTGCCAAGAGAAAAATTTAATTCCTGTTTCCTTAATTTTGCGATTTGAAGACTGCAATTTTAAAATGTAAAAATTATGCTAAACTAAGAGAAAATATCACATTACGTCAATCAGATTATGAAAATGGACTCAAATTACTTTGTAATAGCTGTACAAATAGCAGTAAACATGCTAGCAATAGTGCTACAGAGTTAGTTTCCCCCTGCTTCCTTTGGCTACAGGCTGGCTAACATCGCTAACCGCAGATACAGGAAAAAGGAACGGAGGAGCTACGTTAGCATGTCACAGGCGGTCTCCTCACTTTCTCATTTCCGCTGGCTCTTGACGAAGATATTTAATGATAGTGCATTTTCATTACGCTTATAGCACACCACAGCAATTTATGTGATGTTAGCAACATGAAGTAAACTCAGCCCCTGTCATAGCCCTGCTTAGATTTGATTTACAACCTAATTTGGAACCAAGAGGTTTGGGATATGTGCAAAAGTAGCAATAAGAAAAACATAAAATAACAAAACCTTATCTTTTAAAAAGGTACTAAAAGAGTGGTGAAGGTTCTGTAAACCTCATTAACGATGATGATAATGATAATCTCCTCCTTAAGATTATCTGACCGAACAGGAACCGGCAGTATCAGTGGTTTGATACAGACACATCAATTTCTCTACTATCCCCTCTTCTGATTAAAATTCACTCCATGACAAGCTCTCAACTGCCACTCACGCAGTCATCTGTCAGCATGATTCAGTACTATACAATACTGTTCAAAAGCATACTTGAATCCTAATGAGAATCCCATTGACAACTTATTGCTCGACCCGCCGATGAACATTGATTGAAAAAGGGGTCCGGTTTGGAGTGGAGCTCCCTCGGTCTAACCTGATCCTCCGAACAGCGGGGGGGGGGCATCAGGATGAAGAGTGTATCAAAAAATCCTCAGCGTGTGAGAACAGGGGCCTGATGGGATCAATGGTGTGTCCATTCGCAAATTCAATACAGATGTACTGTCCTTCCTAGCCTTACATCCAGGCTGGAGAAAAAACTTAATTGCAACTTTCCTAATGAAGAAGTGCCGTAAAATGCAACATGTTAGTGTCTTTATACACATGCTTGTGCATCTGTCTCAGTTGGTATGTGTGTATTTGCTTACAGCTTGTTTATCCGCTCACCAGAACGGGGTGTGTTCTCATACTTATGGCCCCTCAAAGTCCAAGGCTGGCGTGCAATAACGAAGACAGCACTTTCAATAACCTTGACAGACAGATTAAAAAGAGGATTCAATAGCTACTCTTCCCCACGAGCACTCCATCACTGAGGCCGCTATCCTTCAACGCCGCTCCTCTCTGCCTTTATCGTCAGCTCCTGTCAATCACTCGGTGGCTTGGCAAAATGGCCTCTGCTACTCCTGAGGAGCTGCTACTGTGTTCTCGCTTATCCGTCGGTTGTGGGTTAGAGGGGTACAGCAACAGCAGGAGGAGCCTTATCGTTGAACTGAAGGGTTGGTTGGTGTGTTGCTCGCCAGGATATCACCGCACTTACCACACACCGGGGGGTTAGCTGGTGTTTCTATGAAGAGGTCTCAACATCCGTGCACATCATGTCCTTCCTGTGCAAGCACTCCAGACTGTCCTTCCCTCACGTGGGTGGCCTTGTCAATCCCCATTACTACCCACGTTTCTATGATTTCTAAACAGCCGTAAACCTCCGCCCATCCAGCATCCCTTTCAGCCGCAGAGCTCCTGAGCTCGCAGGCTTTAGATCCCCCTCTCCGAGTTTTCACCGCGGCTTTACTCGCAGCCTTTGAAAGTTCACAGCCTGGCTTGGAGGCACAGAGAGGAAAATCAAACTGCTCAAGGCGGGCTTGGATCACAGGTGAAACCCGCCAAAAAAAAAAGGAAAAAAAAGAGAAAAATCCTGATGTAAATTCAGGAGACACATTGCCTGAAGACGGGGCACAGAGTTGAAACAGTCTTTCTCGATGCCAGGCATCGTCTCTGAGCTTCGATCACTTATTTGTTATTCTCCGCTATTATCATTTCTAAGAGTGTTATGTCATTTTTTTTGTTCAGCTTTTTGGTGGTGGGTGGCAATTATTAGCAAGACTAATAGGAATATGATGAGGAGGAAAAAATGTCCAGAGGTTATTTCCAGCTAATAGTACACAGTCTATATCAACAATAGTGTAAGTGATATATCGGCTAATTAATGGTTCCAACTGCTCCCTAATTGCCGTGCCCCTTGACCCGCTGTTACCTCCTAGGAGCTGGTCTCCGCCCCAAGGGCATCGGAGACGCCTGCGCTCACGGAGACACACTCGGACACACACACACACACACGTGCACGCACACAGCGAGCTACCCCTGTGATCCCTGAATGTCAGGCTAAGGGCATCCAGAGGCCAGCAGTCCTCTCAGCCAGGCATACCAGGAGTTGATAAAGAGCATGAAAACACACAGTGGGCAGTTTAGCCACTATAATCTTGGGGATTACAGGTCAAAACGATTCCAGACACAAGGGGGAAAAAAAACAGATTCGAGACACCCTTCGCTACAGAGAATGAATATGATGTGTGCTGCCACATACTTCATCCCCATCAGCGGTTATTACTCACAGAAGCTGTTCTTCATGATCAAGTCCGACCTGAAAATAGATAACAATAAAATCTGTGCCCCTGGTGATGCACTTAGTGTTTTAAAGCTGCACCGCTCAATATTCTAATATGAAGAATTGATCAGATGATTATGTGTCGTGTGAAAGGTGTCGCTCGAAGTGATGAACCATCACGCGACTCTTTAGCTGAGTTTTTATGTAGCTTGTAATTGTTTTTTACAGCCCAGAGCTGTACTGTTTTGTTTCAGTCTCAACGCTCTCATCAACCTCCATTTTCACCCGCAGCTGTCAGCTGTTTTTTTACCAAAGAACAGAGAGAGAAAGTTGAAAACTAGCTCGCGATCATAGCATACATTTAGCTGCTAAAGAGACAGATAGTTTTCTGCGGGAGACCAGAACAGAGCTGAAATGAGAGTGAATATGGGACTTTTGTGTCCAAATGAATGCTAATGTGGCACTACTTTGTCTGCTGAATGTGTAAATTGGAAACATTTTGCTAACTCATTAGCCATGTCAATTTTATATGGCAATGATATATAAAGTTATACAATTATGTTTATAGCTTGTCAGTCAGAAAGTCAGTTATTGCTGGTTTAAAGCAGCGTTAAAACTGCATTTTTCTTCGTTATGGTCTTCACTGGTTGCCTGGAGTACTAACAGTGTCGACGAGACTTAAGAAAGAAAAACTCTCAACCAAAAAACAGTAGAAATGGTAGGCTAGCAACGCAGTAAAACCAACACATCGCTTTTACACATCAAGTTTCTCACTTAATATACAAATTAGATATAATGTGTTCATTTGTGACCCTTGGAGCGCACCAGGTTAGCTGTTTCCCCCTGTTACCAGTCCTTAAGTTAAGCTAAGCTTAGCAGCTAGCTTCATATTTGGCCCACAGACATGAGAATGGTATCAATCTCCTCGTCTAACTCTCTAGCAAAATTCTTCATATAACTATTTCTTTAAAGAAAATCTCAAAATAAACTGAAGGACAGCACACTATTATTATTAATATATTAAAACAATGTTCAGTCCAACTGAAATACATCAAGACATTTAGGGCAATATTTAAAATATGGGGAAAAGGGCGCTGTTAGTGATGAAAATATAGATGTCTGTGTCCATTTTCAACCCCATTAGATATCACTGACTGATTATATTCTGCTGTTTATTAGAGCACTCATGGGATTCAATGCATTAAACCGTCCCTTCAAAACTTAATCTATCGCTTAATTAAAGTTGTCCAATATGAAAACAGAACCAGCCTACTAAGAATTAACTTCAGCCCTCCATTGTCCCTCCATCTAAGCCAGCGGACACTTGTGAACCGACTAATGAAGATGTGTTAAGATACAGATTCAGGTCCATTTGCATGCAATTACAGCACATTGCTTAAACGCCAGAGCTGTCAGCATCCATGCGTCCACATATCCTGCATCTGCAGTTCTCTGGAGAATTACGAACGACCCCCCCCCCCCACATGCCCTCCTCCCCTTCCCTGTTTCACCAAAGTCATTGCTCTGCCTCTGCAGTTTTGTGGCAAATGGCTGTAGTCCATTCAAACGTGTGAAATTGTAATCATAGCTGTCTCTAGATGGGTGTAATTAATGTGCTCTATCACAGAGATTTTGATGGCCAGTGTGGAGTATGTGGGGAGCCAAGCCAGCGAAGGACATCGGCTAAATGATGTGCTATTATATGGAGTGTTTGGTCATTTGTAATAGCATGCGGTGCGGAATGCATGATGAGCAAAGAGGAATGTCCTCCTGGTGCTATCATCATTGTGTTCATTAATTGCATTGTTGATGGTAGCTGGTAACACAGCAGGTTGGGTGTGATGAGTGTTTGTGCGACAGGAATACCGCACACTCCGGCAAATCTGGCTTTTTGCTAGAAAAACTGAGAGTTGTGTTTGTGAAGAATGTCTGGTGGGAAATTTACCTGCCATGTTTTCCTAACAGCGTTAGATTTTTTTGTTTTATTGCTCAACATCTCCCCGGGTGTCTGTGCTGCCTGCGGATTGATTGATTTTACAACACAGTCATTAGTTGAACAGATATTAGAGGATGTTGTGTTTAACTGATGGTGTCAGTAAACAAGAGGCCGACTCAGAGATAAGAAACGGAGGAAGACTGATAGGACGACACGCGTACGGCGGCGTATCCCATCAGTCTGCGTGTCGGACCCGTCTCCGCTCCGACAAATTAGGATTTGGGATGTGGGGTGGGCACCCTGAGACAGAATAAATACATCTTCTCTTTGTGATGGATTCATCACCCATGGGTTTACACATGACGAGCAAGCATTAGTGTCATGAGAGCTACAGTGGGGATAAAGAGGAATGGATGGAGTGATGGAGGATGATTTTCAGCCGCACTATGTGGCTGCGTAAGTGGTGGTTCCTCTTATTACTTATATGTTTTGAGGTAAATGTAGTCTGACAGTGATATAGAGTGCACGCTAAATTGATGGAGTACTCTTTTAAAGATACAATATGTAAGAATTCTGATTTAAAATGTCCTAAAACAACTAGAACTTTATCATATATTTTGTTGAGTTGTGTACATACATATAACAAATGTTTCCACCAATATTCAAACCCAAAGAGATTCACAAGTTTAGCGTTAAGTTGGCGTTTACCCTGAATAAAATGTTAATATTTTACATCGTCCTTGAATTTTTGTGCCAGAGTCACTTCATTTGATTTTATTATCAGCAGTCATGGTTGTTTAATTGTGTGTTTACCACCAGCGAAAGCAAAATTTCCCCAGCGGTAAGCTCGGGAGCAACAGCACGTACTGAGGGTTTGTGTATCTGAGTGTTTGTATTCAGGCCAACCTCCAAATGTTGGATTCTTGTGAGTATTTTGGATGAACACCAGACATTTACTAGTAGGATACATTCATGTTTGGTTTGGGTCTGCACATGACAATAAGAAAAAATAAGAACAATTTCGAATATGACCTGACATTTCATGATCATTTACATCACACAACACACAGCAAACAAAGTCTCGTCTCCTCAGAGACACCAGTTCACCTCCATGTGCATAATTCATGTTTGAACCCAACAGACCACCTTTCATAAGGATTTTGCACTGAGCTTTATGAATATTACACTATAACCTGTTTTTGAGAAATAAACAATAAATGAATCATACAAAATAAAGATTTTATCACTAATCCTGGGATGTCCATACAAAATACCCCAGACAAATATTCACAAGTCTGGTCCAAAGTTGAATATGAGTTGACATGAAAGTTTGGAATTATAAAAGAGCATTGGTGAATGTTTTTCACTCACTGCATTGAGCTATGAGCGTATACACCGGTGCAGAGTGCATCAGCGTTAGTTATAATGATGCAGCGGCAGAGCAAGAGGTCCTCTGGTCCAGTAAGAGTGAACGTCAGGCCCGTGACTCAGAACATGTCTCAGGGCTGTGTTGCATGCTGCATCATAAAGGCTGTACCTCCTCTCTGATCTATTTCTCATTGTGTAATTGTTGAATGAGTCTTATGAGTTTGAGTTGATGTTGGGATGGATACATAGAAAGCTGTGCTGGAACTATGGCAAAGTCTACATTTTGTCAGGTGTCTGCAGGAATAAGAAGATACAGCTGATGACCTGGTCAAAAAACACCTGCTGCCGACTGAAATAGTTCATCTTTATATTTCCCACCTTCGGAGTGCTGACCAGAGCAGTTCAACGTTCAGTACAATACACATCACATTTAAAGATCTATATCAGCATAAAGCTTCCACCTCGGGAAGAAGTACTTAAAGGGTAACTCCACCAATTTTACACATTAAAGTGTGTTTACAGATCCTGAAGACCAATACTGCATATGTGGAAAAGTAGTATAAGGCCTTTTTTTGGTAATGTAGTCACCAGGTTCTGAAATGTTCAGTGGTCTAGCATTGCACTCCTATTACTATAGGACTCATGATGGACAGTTCAAAAACAAATGAGAAAAAAACAATACAATACCTTTTCAAATACTGCTGCCCACATTACCCACAATGCAACAGAAAGCCACTGAGTGACATGACTGGAGGCAATTTATCAGATTATATGCAGCTTCCTGTGGAGCCACAAAAAGCTTTATACAACTTTTTTCACATATGCAGTAGCACTCCCCAAGACCTGATAATTCACTTAATGTGTAAAATTGGTGGAGTTACCCTTTAAGTCCTTTAGTCAAGTAAAAGTAGCCCCCTCCAAAGGGTCACAACAAACATTTGAGGAATCTTGAGATGATCAGTGGGGGAGAAATGAGGATAAAACAAAGTTACTGCACAACTCTGTTCATTTTCTGGACCTTTTTCTAATATTTGTGATTTGGTGAAATGTGTATTTGAATGAAACCATGCCAGTGGGCACTGCTAACAACTCATAGAAATAAAAATATATATGAGACAATAAGTCAAACTAGCTGCACCTCAAGGAGCACACATTGATGCATTAATATTAACAACGTCATATATCATATTATGCAAGTCACAGGGGACATTTACACAAGAAGGATTGGGAAAGCAGGACTTTTACCTGTAATAGAGAATGTTTTCATACTACACCAGGTAATGGTTAAATTTCTGACCAACCAAAGACAGCACGGTACAAACTCTTTCCTCAACAGCTTTAACTCCGACAGTAACAAGTGACACGTATGGCAAAGGCAATTAGGATACCTGATCTCAATTCTGCTAATAAAGACGGTCTGCAGAGGGTATTTAGACGTCAGTGGGATTAGGGAGATCTTTGTCATGTAGATCTCCGGAATGCCCCTGGCGTCGGAGATAAAATGAAGACGAATCCTTTAGTGGAGGAAGAAGAATAAAAACAGAGGGAAGGGAGTGGAGGACACAGAGCTCTCAGCTAATGACAGGGCTACTCTGCATCACTGCACTGACTAATGAGCACTCCAACAAGGGTGAGCTTAAAGACCAGTGCATGTGTGTGTGTGTGTGAGTGTGTGTGTGTAAATGGTGTGGCGGTACGTATGTGCAACGTACAGGGCATGAAGTGAATGCACGGGTAGAAGGAAAGTTACACAAGGAAATGAAGGAAGAAAAACAAAAGGAAGGAGGGAGTGCATCTCCGAGCTTGAGATCCATGGTGCGTGACAACGGAGGAAGCTCTTAATAATTCACATGATATTGATTTAGTTACCTTACTTCCTACTTCACTCCCACGCCCGGGGAAGAGAGAACCCACCTGTAGGGCTTCCTGCTGCACTGACGCGAAGACACAGTGTGCATACCCGAGCGTCGGACTAATGAAAAGGAGAGACAAAGAGACCACAATCAGCTTGATGACCTCGAGAATTCTTCAGATTGCACCTGTTTGGGAACCATCGAGTAAAAGTGGATCATTCCACACACATCATTAGGGTGATGATAATTATGTGTATCATGGTAGTAATCATTTAACCTGTCAAGTTATATATATAATTTTTTTAAAAACGGTTTAATGACATTTTTGGGTGTGAAAGTGTGATTTAAAAAGTACAATGACAAGAGAAACTCGGGGAATAAAACACAATAATTCAATACATTATATCTATTTTTTTGGGGACAACAATACAATATTTGCTAATATCACAAAGTCTTGAAACACTATAAAATGCCATCATTAATAAATGGTGAATGTATAGTTAATTAATCTTTAGTAAATAGTTATTTCACTGTTAACAAACACTGTAATGCTTAATAACCCATTTGTTAAGCAAGTGGTAATTGGTAAGTTGCAACCAATGTTACAAAATGTTTAATAAATACTGTGTAGTTCATCTTTAAACATTATTTGGATTCAAATGATGTTTATAATCTTTAACAATTGCTTAATAAATGGTTTATAAAGATGTTTTATGTTTGTTAACAGTTAAATAACAATTATCTACAGTTTAATTAAGTATACATTTGCCATTTTTAATGATAGCTGTTAAGGTCTTCCACAATAACATTTTGAATCAATTCATTTCAAGGGCCTGCGATCGATATGAGCCATTTGCCCATTTAACACAAGTATTCACAGATGAAGCTAACGCCTCTTTCTCTTTCTGATTTTGGTCCTAAAAGAAAAACACATAAATAAATGTAAATAGTTTTAACCAGTTCAGTAAAGTCAACTTTTCTTTAAATTGACTCCACTTACACACACAGAAGGTGGTTTCGCAACAAGAATATTTAAGAAAAGTATCAATTTGGCTTCAATATAACAGTCAAGGAGACAAACAATCATTTTGTTTTTTATTATTAGTTGAAGCCTATGGCATTTTACGAGCTCAAATATATTCATCGTCTGTTCCTCATCCTGTTTTATAATTCAACCACAGTGGAGTCAGTTTCCTCCTCGTGAATGCATCTCTCTCACACCCGGCTTCAGTTTAAGGAGGATTTTAAAAGGTATCATTTGACTCAAGTATTAACATCTCCTTATTTCATCCACTCCTTAATCACACAGGAAGAGATCAGGCAGGAGTTTTATACACTTGGAAATGTCTTTTTTTTCTGTTCCTTACATGTAACAGAAAATGAAGCAGCCTCATTCGTCAAGGTGACGTGGACTTTGTTTCCTGATATTTATCGCCACCTTGAGGGCGTTGCTGGGTAAGAGCTCAGCTTCGATAGAAAAAGGCCTTTTTCCACACTGAAAAGATCATTCCACATGGATAAATGTGGTGTTACAGGGGCATATTTCTGTGAAAGTAACTCACATCCAAGGTTGGAATTGAAGATGGGTAAAGATAACAACACAGATGTTCAAAAACGAAGGCTTTTAATACTCTTTAGAGCAGAAGAACAGCTAAATAAAGCTGCAGTAATCTTGATTCGGAAAAGGAGTCAATACCACTTCCCTCCAAGGGGAATTAAAGGACTATTACGTACATTTTGATCAGAATACATGCAGGTAAAGCCCTCCAAACACTGTGTCCTGAGAGTTAGTCAACAAGGAATGAAGCGCAGATTTTATTGGGCATTAGTAGAAGAAAATGTTGCTATTTCATTGGATTTTTTTTTTTTTGCAGTTCACAGAATGTAGAAAGTAGATTAGATTAGATAACTACATATATTTTATTATATAATTTTGTGAACAAAGCAATAAAAAAGTTATTTTAACAAAAGAAACAAAGTTATTAGGTGGATGTGTTTGATGCTACAGAAATGCATTGTGTAATAACAAAAACTGATAATAATGGTTAAGATGGATTGTTCTTTATTACAATTTATGTCAAATTATTACATTTTCTATTTAAAAAAATACATAAGGTTGTTACATTATGTGTAGAAAGTTATTTCATTATTAAATATAATGTTTTATAAATAAGATTATTACATGGTAGGTTTATATTACATTTTTCTTTACATTACACACTCCTATTACTTATTACTTCATAATTTTCTACAGCTTCCAGCAGGATGTTCCCAATTATCCCGAGGTGTAATTCCAGAGGGCTTTGAGGGAAATCTGTTGTTACAGATGTTGCTAATAGCTCCCATTAAATGTGTTAATATAGGCCATTTTCACAGCAGACTTTTTTTGGCTTGTCATAGCAGTAAAAGCACAGGCGTGATTTTAAACATTAAAAACAAGTGCCTTTCATTTAGATGAACCAGTTGCAGGGTATTTGTACTGACTATGAATGGCTTTTGTGTTGATGATCACTGGCTTTATAATGTAGGTTATTCACAATGTCACAATGTTGAAGTTGTTCAGTTTTTAATTTAAGTTTAAACTGTTCTGGTTTTAATGTTATTTATATCCAAAAATTCTACAACTGTGAACATTTTCAAATGTGGTGTCAGATTATTTATAACATAATGATAAACACTGGTTGGAGGGGCATCTTGGGAATTTTTGCTTAGGGCCCCTTAAAGACTCAGGGATGTAAAGAGATGAAGTCCTGTGATGACCTTGTTAATACAGTTTAAATCTTTATCTGGTTATTTAACTTGTTTCTTTTGTTTATTTTATCTTTTCTTTTGCGATGTTTCATGTTATGTAATGTTTCTCCTTTCTTTCAACTGTTATGTATTTATAGTTAATAAACACAAACAGAGCTGTAGGACTGAAGCACAGATTTGAGTGGGCATCAGTAGGAGGTTAGTAGCAGAACATTTTTGGTTGTTTCCAATAAAAAACATCTTCAGTTATTAAAATAGACTGATGAGATAACTGGAAGAGTATTTATTTGATTTATTCCCAAAGATCAGTAGGTGAGGGACTCCTGATCTGCCCTCTTCGACGCATAGATTCAAAAAGTACAGACACATTATGAAATGAAGCACATCACACATGCACTTTATAAAGCTGAATGTATAAAGAGCTGGAGTTCTGTGATGGCCCTTATAATGCGATGATATTATTCATTCCACTACCTACATGCCATACATTCACTCCCCACCCCCACCTCTTTATATCACACACCTACATTAGCACACAACCTATCTACTCCTTTTTAAATATATTATTTGACTTGGATTTTTGTGTTACTTCGCTCCAAAATATGTTTGGTTTCATATCACTTGTGATGTTTGACCTTCCTACAGAATGATGTACGTGCACATCGATCTCAGGAAAGAGGAAAGTCTCTCTGAGTTGCATTCAACACATGGACATACCTAACTTTGATTGACTGATATGTGTATTTGGGTGTGATCCTGTAGTCACTACAATGAAAAGTCATCCTCAAGAACACCAAGATCACAAAAAACACATGAATGCAGCTGTTCAGAAACACCTTTATATCTGACTACCTCTTCTTTCATTTGAATGTTATTTCCAAATCTCCACCTTCCATTGTTCCTTATGGATATTAAATAGTTTCTGTTTGTCTATATACAATAATAACAGTAATAATATATAACCTGCAAATTATTCCTGAGGACAAGATGTGAATCAGAAACAAAAGATATTGCAGCCACCTCTCTCAACCAGTAATAAATGTGTTTTCTCTCCCAGTTAACAATCTTTTTGGTAAGCTTTGTCTCAACTGTATTAAGACACCACTCCCATATGTCCCCATCTGTGGCCCACTCTGCTCCAAATGTATGCATCACAGGTAAGTGCCTCATGAACCACTGGAAACCTCCAGTGTAAATACACGAGAATGGACTTTTCAGTTAAGTAGAAGAATTTTTATTTTTATTTTTATTGGGTCATTTCAATTATTTGTAAGTATAGTTAAAGTGTATTAGTAACACTTTATAATAACCATCATTAATAAATGGTACGTAGTTAATTCAACTTTAGTTAATAGTTATTTAACTGTTAACAAACAATGAAATTCTTTATAAATACAATTGTTTGATGTAATGTTCAAACTGCTGTTTATAATACTTTGTAAATTAGTACAGTGAAGTTCATCCTTAATCATTATTTGATGACAATGATGTTTATAAGCCTTTACAATTGCTTAATAAATGGTTTATAAATGGTCAACATGTCCATGTTTAACAGTGAAATAACCATAAGACCAGCTTAATTAACTGTAAATGTACCATTTAGTTATGATGATGACTATAAAGTGTTACCAGTGTGTATTTTGTGGGAAGAGAATCAGACAAATGATTATTCAAAGTCTATTTCTAACAATTCTGAAGGGAATCTTTAATATGTATTTATTGCAGTGTATATGATGCTGAAATCAAAATAAAGTATATGGCTAATATACAAGAAAAAATATTGAAATCACTGAAATGTTCAGTTCAGGCAGAAACAAATAAGATAAAAGGTAGTCTGCTACAAGATGGCATCGTCTGTATTCTTTATCATTTATGCAAAAGGAGTGCCATCTGCTGGTGCTGAGTGCAATGGACAGTCTCATGTCAATTTATATCTTACACTCCTCTTTTTACATAGCTTTGTGCTTCTCTGACATCTTGTTTAATATCTTTTTACGTCTTTGAATTCAGCTTTTAAATAATTAAGCCTTACCCTCTGTTATCTTTAAAATGGCCTTCTGACCGTTCAAATGTTGAGTGATGGACAGTATTTGTATTTCTGAAAGAGGCAAATGTTAAGATCATAGTGTTGCGCTAATATTAGACGCACACTTGATGTATTTTATCTTTCCTGCACAAAATAGCCTTTTTGCCTTTGTTCTGCTTCTGCTTTTATCATCATAATTGATCACTTTTTTATGATTTATGACAAATCAGCTAACACTGAACTAAAACAAGAGCAGTGACTTGAGGCTGTAACAGTTTCCGGAGCGGGTTAATGGAACCGTATAT
The DNA here is from genome assembly GCF_040436345.1 of Pagrus major. Taxonomy (NCBI): domain Eukaryota; kingdom Metazoa; phylum Chordata; class Actinopteri; order Spariformes; family Sparidae; genus Pagrus; species Pagrus major. Next base: position 12,205,675 of record NC_133238.1, read on the forward strand.
GGATAAATCGTGCGCTGTACTCTGCTTAAGTAGGGCTTGTAATTTGATGAATATGGGTGTTTTATTGATAGTCAGACAAGCTGAAAGGAAACTTGGCCATTCTCTCCTTATAGAGTTTCCCTGGTTGTGTAGACACATTAATATTTCAAAAACAACGGAGCAGAAGTTCCTTTCCATTTAGGTAATTTATCACTTTAACACCTGCAGAGTCGGGTTTAAATAAAGCAGGTGTTAAATACCTGAAGCAAATCTTAAAACAGACAAATCAGATGAAATTGTAATGTTAATAAGGTGCTGAAGTATTAAACTTTTCTCATTAACTGGAGCCTTGTTAGGAGAATCCCAATGAAACCCAAACAACACCATGTGACTAGCCATGAGATTGGATTCCCTTTCACCCTAGACCCTGCTCCGTTTGCCTGAAAGTGACTCCTGCCACCTCAGATCAATGGAAAGAGATCGTCCATGTGAGACTTTGACTGACAGCTCCGCTCCGGCTCTTTAAAATGAGCCCAACCTGAAAATAGAGACATTACAGTAAAGCATTCCTCTCGCAATCTTTAACCCCCCCGTCCACTTAAGACGTAGGCATATTGCTGTCAGTAAACCTATAGCCTGGATGTATACTGTAAGGTGATCCTACAGGTGGAGTCAGGTGAGCTGGTGTTGCAGCACAGAGTAGGCAGTTTAGTTCACTTTCAAGTGAAAAGAGCTGTAACATTAGAGGAGCTTGCTTCAGTTAGTCTTTCCAACTGCCTCAGACAAGTTTTTTCCTTTTAAAGGCAACATTATACATCAAATTTTACATGCAAAAAAACAACCTACAGCAGAGTCAACGTCTCTGTTCATGCTGCTTTACTCATGTTAGCTTCAACGTTGTAATATCCACCAGGAATGTGTGCAGGGGCAGGATTATTTTTTCACTGCTCTCTCTCTGAATATATGTCTGAAGATCTGAATTGATAATAATGTTGATGCAGTTGTGCGATGCCTCCAGTTATTACATTGAGCTCGAGGCAATAAGCTCAAGGAGCAGCAGGGAGTGTTGACGTTTGCATACTTTTGCCCCACGCTTCGCCCCTCAGGCTACTTCCAGTCTGCTCTACCTAAAAAGAGGAATGCCCACACACAAACTGTCTCCCCCAACTTCTGAATCCAAACCTACTTCCCTCACTTACCTTTAATGCAGTTTTATTTTACTGTCTAAAACTAGTTTAAAAACCAGGGCAACCATTTGTTTGTGGCAATCTAAATTCACCAGAAATTAAGTGGTTGAGTGCGGTGGCCCTTAAGGTAACTCACATTTAAGGAAACACAACAATATGTCTTGACGAAATATAGACAATGTGTATTTCAGGATAGGATAACACTTTGGATATGTTGTTAATGTAACGTTAACATAAATAAAAACTAAATCACCTTGAATTCTTTGAATAAATCTGGATGTCTGTCTTTGAGGTGCTTCGCTAAGTTGGAGGTGTTTCTTCCTTTCGTCTGAAAAGTTCGATGGTACCATGAGAATACTCGTTTTTGGGAATAAATAAAGAATCCCTGATGATCCGCATCGAACGCCAAATGCTTCCATCACAACTCGTTTTCTTAAATTTAGCTAGGGAGGGCTGAATAGGGGCCCTAAAGGTCATTCTTGCCTTGGGATCCCTTTATCGGTATAAATCACACCGCTGCTTACCTGTTCTTTGTTGTTGTTAAATCTGTGCCTTTCTTTGGATTCTCTTCTTGGTTCTATGTTTTGTTGCACCTGCTTCTGTTTATTCACCTGTTGCATTTATGTCATGTTTCACCAATAAGGAATAAAAAGCAAACATTGTATTATGTTATTTTGCGTCAATCCAGCATGTAAATTCTCAGGAGGGCGTTTAATGTGTATTAATCCGCAGCTGAAAATAGTCCCAAACAAATGCACTATTTATTGCTGTTTTAGAAACATTTGCTGAATGCTACAGTTCTCAGGTGTTTCAGGAAATAACTGACCCTTTTTAAAAAATGTATGCAAGTTGTCGATGAGAGCTCTAACACATTTTTGACACTTCCAAAAAACACAGAATTTCGCCAGCCTTATCTTTTTACTACAGTTTGAAGTTGATATGTGAATACAGCATGAACGGTCTACCAAGTGACACTGAGAAGACGAAAAAGCAAAAAGGTGCCATTAATAGCCCAAAAAATGCAGCCTGTGTTTATAAGCCCGTGCTGTGGGAGGAGGTAGACTGGCTGTAACAGGCATTGATACCTATAAAGCTCCCCAGTGTGACAAATGTGTTTTTCTGAGCTCAGCTGCTTTTGAGAGGAGAGAAAAAAAAAAGCTGCACAGCGTCTCTTAAGAGGCTCTTGGGAATCGAGCTTGAAGGGTTGGAGATAGAGTGAACTAACAGGGCACTTAGCCGCTATCTGTGGCTAAACAGGGCTACTCCGGGATCTTATTCTCAGCAGAATGCTGCGCTGGGATGTCTGAAGGGAGCTCAGACCACTGCTCATCCTCTAAGTGGTTTAGATCTCTCCAGACATGACAAGGCCTCTCATCTCAAACGGGTCCTGGTCGGGGTCCATGCACACACTCAGACACGCATGTGATTCAGGCTGAGTCATGGAGAAAAGGAAGCAGACAGATGGAGATATACAGGCAGGTATATTACTCTCAGTCGGTGGAGTTCACTCCTCCAGTTTCGTTCTGCTCCTGCTCTTACATTAGTTGTTATATAGTTAATGACATCGAGTGATACTCATCCACACTGGCAGCCGGCCCGGGACGACACCAGGTTTACTTGGACAAGGTGCGGTAAATGATTGATCGGGACACAAGTCATATCACGAAATCAAGCCCGCCCTGAGCTGTGACCTTACAGCCGGGGTCAAGTGACACCTGTGATTGTGTGTTTGTGCAGTCTGCCCTTTCAGACAACGTGAAAGTCGCAGCTCGTCTTTCAGACGGGGCGCATTAATGGCTTATTGTGTTCCCCCTGGAGAACAGGGCTTGTAAATGATCGCAATCAATCAAATTAGGCCTGTTCAGACCAGGGTCGGATGTGTTTGACTGCTTTCAGAGCTTTTTCACAGTGTTGTTTAGTGTCAGCTGCTGGGCTTTTTAGGTAAAGTTTAAGGACGTTTGGATGAAAAATTGATTCCTCCTGATTGATGAGTTTTTTGTGTTGTTTTTCCCGCAGTGCTGGAAAGAAACCAAAGTATATTTACTCAAGTACTGTACGTAAAGAAGTCAGACTTTTTAGGAAATACGCTTATTTGCTTTCTTGCAGAGAATTAGATGAAAAGATCATCATTTCTGTACGCTAAATATAAGGCTTGAACCAGCAACTGGTTAGCGTAGCTTAGCATAAGGGCTGGAAACAATGGGAAACAGCTAGCTCAACTCTGTCAGCAGGTAGCAAATTGCGTGATAATTAGTCAGGAGCATTTTACGATTGTTTTACAATTCTACTTCCAGCCTTTGTGCTAAGCTAAATTAATTGATATTCTAAGAAGATGTTATATGTCTCAAAACATGTTTTTGGAGATGATCATTAAATAAATCTCACAACTGCTTACACTGTAAAATCTGATAAAGGGACTTCGCTCAAACAAAATCAAGAGCAGACTAATAATTTTAAGTTCTGAAAACTTTGTTGCTCGTACAACTCAAATTTAATGGTATACTTTACTTGGTAATTCTGAGTTAATCAGCTTCCTGACTCTTTTAGATTAAAATCGACTTTAATTTACAGTGTGCCTTGTGTTGGAACCCACCACCAATCAATAAAAATGATTACGCTTCAACAGCGCCAAGCAGCAGCTGACCTCTGACCTCCCTGTGATGTCTCAATGCATAGAAAATAATTGAATTCTAATTTTTAATAGATGGAAATACTTATTCTGTATGTCATATTATAATGCCAGACATATGATAGGTGTGTTTCATCAATATCACCAACAGAGGGCGATATAAACTTATTGTTTCTCCATGAAAGGAGAGCTTAGATATGAGTAACACATTTCTCTTATTACACTGAACAAAAGCTATTAAATATCCTGTAACCATGTGGATTTAACAAGTGCATCCACCTGCAACAATTACAATGCTTTGCATGTTTAACAGTAACACCTCTGCATGGCCTCTGCTTCATATCTATGCTTCATAAAGTATTTATGGTTGGTGTAACACCATACAGTAGGTCACCTATATCACCACCTGGAGAGTTATATAAAGACAAAACAAAACTATTACACTGTTTGATGTTTAAAAACAAAAGCTGTGTTAAATTATCCAGTTGAATCTCCAGGTGACATCCCTCCTTACCTCTATATAACTTTGTAGTGTCTAATGAGGCCAGCTGCAGTTGGAGGTGCCCTATAAGAGAACCTGAACCCTGCTGGCGCTGTAGCAGCCGTCGTCTTAGTTTATAGGACGCTTCTATAGTTTCCCTTGCCCTCGATAGGCAGCGGCTGAGGCCCGGGCTCCTGTTACACTGAGGCTATATAAGGTGCGCTGATGGCGTCACACCATCAGGTAGTGACAGCTCTAATTATTTCTGTTTAATTACATCACTGTAACTTGAGTCAACTAAGACTCGGTGTGAATGTCTTTGGTTACAGATTACTGGCTGTTTTTCACTCTTGTTTAACACAAGTTCACAGTTCAAAGTAGAACTGGTTTAATTAAATCAAAAGCAACAAAATGGACACATTTGGAGTGATTAGATGTGAAATGTTAGCTTGTGGGCTTTGGCTTCATACGTTACAGACAGATATGAGAGTGGTATCAATCTTCTCATTTAACTCTCTTAAATTCTCAAGATGTCAGATTACTCTTTAATTAGTGTCGTCTTCAGTGATGAGGTATGGAAGCCAAGAACGGCTACGCGAACAATGTTTTTTTTTCTGTGCCGTTATCTTGAGATCACGAGTTGATTTGTGTTATCTTGATAACAAAGCTTGTTTAATTTAACTTGATATCTCAAGACGACAACTGGCCAATTTCCTCAAGATAACAAGATGATTTATCACTAGAAAATCTGTGGGGTGGATTTGGGAGTTTCAAAGCAAACGATGTGAAATTCTAATGAACTTCTCCCATCTGTTGTAAGAATGTTTCCCTCAGGATTTGAAAGGGAGAACATTTTGGCTTATATCTGAATTGAATACTGGCAAATATTACTTCCATCTTTGGGCCCTGAGAAACAGAAACAGAGGCAGTAAGGAGCTTAAAAACTCATCGAGATTTGGATATTTCCTTCTGCTCACACATTTACATTTCTGTTTTTGCATAGGTACGTGTCGCAACCCAGTATCCAAAGAAATTACGTGCATTTTGGACGGTTATGCAACTCTTGTTTTACGTTCAATGCCAATGTTAAGCACAAATTCACACAGTAACATGCCCTATGTAGCTATAACGTTCATGTTCCCTGAACTGCAAATACAATCTTTACATAACTATGAAAAAGGGGCAATTGACAAAGTGACAAAACAATGCTTGAATGAAGTTTCCCTTTTTATTGTCCGTCAATTAGGAACTGGATCATTCGCTTGTCTTGCTCAGAGGCACTTGGAGTCTGATGTTAGGTCATTCAGGTGAACTACCCTCTCCTTGCTCACCATCCCAACCATCCGACTCATGCTTCTAGAGACACTAAAGCACTGTACTTAGTCCCTGATTACATTTAAAAAAGAGACATTAAGCAGCAATGCTATAAATACCCTCGCAGATTAAAGCCACATTCTATATTCGGACCTTTATACTGTCAATTAGCTGGCGGGTAGCTTTAATATCCTAGAAAATGATTCTCAGTCAGCTATCCGTCACTCGATACAGCGTGTCAATAAGCTAAATGTAGGAGCTTTTTACAGTCATCTCTCAATGTCATTAGCCATAAATCAATGGAGGAGATTGATCAGTGGGCAACTTCACCTTGTATGACATCTTTTAAATGGATTGTCCTGTCAAGATATTAAGCAGGGTCGATAATGATGGTGCGTGTGCGTGTGTGTGTGTGTGTGTAGTATTGTGCACTGTTAAGAAGAGTTTGTGTTATTCAAACACTTTTCACAGCCAGGAAAAATGTTACTAGATTTAGCAACTTCTCATGCACCCCAGGTGATTTGATTTGTCAGGAGCAACCAAACACAAATTTAGCCGCTTTGTTTGGACTGTGGGGAGCAATGTGTCGACTCCCAAAGCTTGCAGTGGTAAATTGGCGCAGCCGATGCCAGCTCACGTACGCTCACAGTACTGTCGTGTCTAATCCGAAGCGATGTGGTGATCACAGTGCTTTTAATACACAGTGTAGGCAGGTCTGTCCTGCGAGAGCTGGGCGCTGCAGCAGCAAATATATTCATGTGAAGATTAATAATAATGTCACCTGGCAATGTCTCACAACTCTTTGATCAGCCAAGAGTTACTATCTTTGAAACTTGGCAGTAGTGGCCAGGAGGCAGAAAGAAGCAGAGTTTTTTGGAGCGTGGAGAGCTTTAATGGCAATTAAAGGACAGAGGTTAATGTAGAAATCCATCAAGAGTCTGGGTACACTTTTTTGCTAGTGTAGTGGCTCCGCAGGGATAACAACATCGATCAGTTTTTCCACCATTTCGGTCCAGACTGAAATATCTCACCAACTATTGCATTGAATGCCATGGCATTTAATACAGACATTCATGGTCCCCAGAGAATCCAACTATCTTGATGCCCTAACAGTTCCTCTAGCACCACAGCACATCAAATGTTGCACTCAATTACCCAGTAAATTATATCAACATTTATAGAAAAGATTGCCCAAAATCTGGCAAAGACATTCATGGTCCCCAGAGGATGTATCCTAATGACTTTGGTGATCCCCGACTGTTCCTCTAGAACCACAACATGTCAAATTTTACACTTAATTACCCACTGAAATATGTCAACATCTATTACAAAGATTGCCCCCAAAACCTGGTAAAGACATTCATGGTCCCCAGAGGATGTATCCCACTGACTTTGGTGATGTTTTTGAGTTAAATGTTTAGATTATTAGATCGAAGTGCCATAATACATTTTATAAACTGTGCTGATTCTTTTTATGCAGCACCATCAGCAACAATCTCAGGACTTATCAGCTATGGTCTGATGACGATTTAGCCTCTGGGGGCAACAGCCAATGTTTCGGGGCTTCGAGTGCAGATGGTTTATGACAACATCCATGCCTGAGCATGTTAGCATTTTCATTGTGTTCAATTGTTAGCACGATGACATGATAGTTTAGATCAAATAGCACCTAACAAAGATGTCAGCATGACTGTAAACTCTTTTCTATTAATTTGTGCAGAGGGTGTTCATGATCTTGAAAAGTCATTTGGCTCGCACAATTGGATCAGATACAGTTGCTATCTGGTGGTACTGGCAGCTTGTACTTGGAAGAAACAGAAGGGTGAACTTGCTAATTATATAAGTTTCAGGCAGCGGTTTTAAAATATCAGCTACGGTACCTCTTGTTTCACCCTTTGCCTTTTCACAAGGCTTTCGTCTGGTGTTACTTTTTTTAAAGTTTAAGTGATCCAGTAGGATTATTTCTGCCTCTGGTGCAGCTCTCCTTCTTTGAGATGTCTAAAACTCTTATCTGTGTCTTGATATGTATTTGTGCACGTACAGCAGTATTCTTGTGGGTGTCTGCTCATGCATGCATGCATCTGTGCTGTCCACATGTAGCGTTACCTGTCAGAGGCCCACAGCACAGGTATCAATCCTTAAACATCCCCCTTTCTCCACAGCTTGGACAGCTGCATATATCTCATCCTTCCCTTGAGAATCTGATCCTTGCGAGTGGAGGAGGCATGATGGGAAATCCCACAATGCCATGGCTGACCCTATAGCTCCACTTAAACAAGCCCATTGATAAAGGTTTTTTTTTCATCTGACTCAGCTGCCACACAAAACGTAAGCTCCACGACCTGGCTGACTCAGGGAAACATCAAGTGACAGATAAAGAGGAGGAGGAGAACATGAACAAGAGGGGAAAAATCTTGCTGAAAGAGGCAGAGGTGAAGAGTTTGGCGTGTGCGTCTGTTTTGTATGTGCATTGACGGGAGTTGGAGGTGAGGAGGGAACACAAGCCACGGATGATCCATCCAGCGATAGGGATAGGACAAGTTGCCACGGCAACCCTGGCTCCTGATCCCTCAGACCGGCTGGAGCTGGCACAGAATGAGAGCGAGTGAGAGAGAGAGACAGACCGGAGGAGAGGGGAGGAGGGACGGGGGGGAGGTGCGATGGCTTCGATGGGCTGGAGCGCTGCCAGAGGTTTTGACAACAGTTCGGTAATGAACAGGAGGGATGGAGCCATCGCATAGGAAGGAGAGTCTCCAGAGGGGCAACCTCTTAATAGTTAGGCCATCTGAAACCATCAACCTTTCATGAACTGACAAGACTGCACACACACACGGGGACACATGCACCTTTACAGAGCATTCAAATTCCCAGTAGACACAGTGTGGAAAAACATACCATACTGTATACACACATACAAACACGTAATAGGATGCAATCTGCTATAGGTGAGTGTCACACACATAGATATACAAACATATACGCACAGAAATACACACACACACTCACCTAGACACGTGATATTAGATGATCTATTACCTCATATATTGCATCCTTGTTTGAGCTGACGCTTATTAAAGTAGCCCTTCCAACATTTTGAGAAATGGCTTTCCTCGAAACTTGGATGGAGGATGGGTCTCAGCCCAGAATAGACCCAATTAGCTTTTGTTGTGGATCCAGGAATTTTTTCTTACTCTCTTTAACAGTGCGAGAGAGAGCGTTCTTTGAAATTTTCGTTAAATTCTCAGGGAATAATGCGTGATAATGGAAGATCAGGCATAATTAGGGGGCTGGTATCTATGAGTGAGTAGAATTTGACATGGATCATAGATCTGATGAGCTTAAATTATGGTTAATTATGGATAAATTGTCCTGGAGATCTATCCTTTTGTTACCTTTGCGTATAAATCAACTCTGAATTGTAATGTGAAGCTTTAAGAAACATTTGGACGCTTTGATAATGGTTCACAACCTGAGGGTCGCGAGATAAATATGAATGATCACAAGAAGATTAAATTATTTGTTACACAAAATGAATATTTCTTCAACATATTTTTTAATATATTTTCTTTTTTTTTCTCTTGTGAAACACTGGATATTTTCATTTCTTTGTGGCCTCTAAGACTTTGTAAGTATGGTCATATATCGACTTTGGGATCACAAGCCAAAAAGTCTTGGAACCACCACTGGTGTAGGTGTTTCAAATCAATAGTTCTTCTGATTTATCTTTGATGTTAATCCAGAACAATGCCTTGCCTTAAGGATAAAACACTGCATAACTACAGGATGTATTCTATTTGTGAATATACACTGTAACCACAAGAGCTTGACGGCTAGATTTAGACCAACTACTGTACTCCCTACAAATCATCAGGGAAATACAAGGGATTACCAGGATAGAAAGTAATTCAATAGGTAAACAAAATCTAAAAATAACTCCGTCCCTGTGTGCTCTGTCAACACTGAGTGCAATGCATCATAATGTTGGTGTCGTCGTGGCTGTGTGTAGTATGCATTGTACTAAGAGTAGTAGCGTAGCATATATTGCTTCACATTTATGACTCCGTTCTTGTTTGCTTTTGTAGAAAGTAGTCTATTTTTGAAATTTAATGTTGCCTGGAGTAGTCCCGCTGCCAAGTCAGAGATATTTTAATAAGGCTTTGTTCCAATATCATTTCTCAGAATCAAACGCCAACTCACTATTGTTGCCAGAAGATGATTCATGTGACTTGTTTGTAATTCTGTGGCTGGGGAACATCCAGCTGCTCTCATAAATAGATGCGATTGTCACCATCTGTAATGGCAATCGCTGCTTCATTCAATTACACACATAGGTGTGTGATGACTGCAGGTCTCAGGTGTAAACACGTGTTTACAAGATAAGCTGCGCGTGAGGAGAAGACAGAGTGAGGGAGCTCCGGCACCGCCGCTGTAATTTCATAAGTGACAAAGAATTTCATTGAGGTCTCTCGGCAGGAGTCATTATAGGCCAAAGTAATGCTAAATGCAGAAACAGGAGTGAGTGCTATGCTCATGGGTTTGGTGGGAGGAACTGGCACAAGAAGCTGATCTGAGACTGATCTGGCTTGGGATTTGTGCTAATGATGCACTGAAGTGCAATCCTCTACAATACAAGCCAATCTTCAATTTAATTTCTATTTATCCAGAAGGGGTTGCAAGGCTTGTTGTTTGTTTTTCAGAAAGCTTTCTCACACATACAGTTAAAAATTATTCATACACAGAAGCTAAAGAGTCAGCATCTAATTAAGATTGTTGCTCAGCAGTGGTTGTTGATGGTGATGGAAGCTAAAATACGCCAATATCTTGTGTTTGATTAAAGACCAAAATCAAGTCAAACAACAACACAAAGACACTACAGCTATGCTACTGACTGGCCAATGGCTATACTTAGGCACAGCGCTGCACAGTCTTACCCCGGTGAGCCAGATTAGCTGAATGCTAACAATGTTAGCAAGCTAATGTTAAGCGGGTAATGAAAAGAGGAGACAAACCAATTGATGTGAGTAAATAGATGAGATTCATGACAGTTTTAACCGGTTTCAGGCAACTGCAATGGACTAAAAATCACGGAAGACGAGGATTTCACGCGAATGCACATAAATGCTCATTAACCAAAGTATTAGTACCTAATGGTGGTGTTCGATAAATAGTTAAGTTAGCACTTAAATACTTAAGTTATTACAGATCAATCTGTGGAAGATATCAATGTCTGAACCAAACTTCATGATAACCCATCCAACTTTCACCTGCAGGTACGTCAGATGAAAAGTCAGGGGGAATCAAATAGGAATCGTAAATGTGCACCATTTAAGTATAATATCAACTGGATCCTAGTGTCTACAGGGCATCTGTGTCAAAAACAGTTTTAACAACTTTATTATATTCTCTTATTTTGTCCTCACATGGTAAATTTTTTTTTTAGTGTTTCATAAAATGACCTCAGTAAAGCTGAGAAACAATGAAACTGGGACCAGGTAGTATTCCAGTAGAGAGATACTGATTTGTTTCTGGGCCTGGGTGCTGTGAGCACTGTATTTGATGGGGACTTGGAGCAAAATGGCCCAAACAGCTAATTCGTGCCCTGGGGCCTTTAAACAGGTTAATGTTGCTGTGGTCACAGTCGGAACAGGCCGAAATGACCTCACTACCAAAATGGCCTCCTTCCAATGGGCTGAAACTCAAATGTGTTCTCGCAAGGACAACAACACAAGTACAGACACACAGAAAGCCACACACACACTTCCCTGAGTCAGAGTCACTCCACTTTGGCACCTCGAGTGGACTAGCAAAGAGACGGGGACATGAGCAGGGTGATACATCTCTGGGATGACACCTCTGTTTGGCGATGAGCTGTGCAGTCACAGGCATTTAGCTGTGATGGCGACACTGACAGAAGACAAAGCCACGGGTTTACAGAGAGCCGCCGGCGGTATCTGGGAGTGACACGTGGGTTATCGTTGACAGGCCAACACTGCATCTCCGGCGCGTATTTCCCATGAACCGCTGAGCTGAACTGCACAGCTTTCAAAAGATAGGAAGACAGCAGATGAGGAAAGGTGAGACATTAATCTGTGGAAGGGGCCTGCTGTGGAAAAAGTCTGGGACAAAGTTGGATGGGTGACTGTGGCGAAAACAAAAAGTCCGACCGGCAACACGGGATAACTTTCTTGTCAGTCTTCATCATCTGTGCCAACCTTACTTTCTGAAACTTTTCTATTCTGCTTTACGTTGTCGCTAATCAATCAGCTGTGATCTTAACGGTCAACCTTCCCTTATTGTCTTTTCCTGGCTCCAAGCCACAACGGAGATCAAGGGCCAACGAAAACAAGAACAGGCAGAAATAAACCGGGAAAGAATAGGGAGAACGTGGGGGTCATTCCTGGGTGTGGGCAGCCATTTGTCCCAGAGATATCCGTGGATTAGGGGCCAAGGCCTGGCTGCCAGATCTAAATTGCTCCACATAGTGAACAGATTAAGTTAAAAATGAATGGACCAACCGAGCTGATAGAGTCGGGCTTACGGGGGGATATTCTCCTTTCAAAAACACTCCCGGCAGCAGCAAGGAGGATGAAGGCCGATGCCAGTTGGGAGATTAACATAGAGGGGAATCTATTTTCTCACTTAGGGACGCTCTGATTGGTCTGGGTATACCCTCAGTGGTGCTACTTATTTAGTAGCATCATTATCACAGCCATTATCACCATCAATATAAATAATCATTGTCTGGCTTAATGCCACTGTCATCATGATTATGCTTACCATCATTAACACTCTAATCATCATCATCGCCAGTTTATCTTCATGGCCACTACTACCGTATCAGCAGTACTGTCATCTTCATCCTCTTTAGCAATGCTAGTGGTTTAGTTCTAGGGAGAGCGATGTTGATCCACCACTTTGGTCTAGACTAAAATATTTCAACAACCTTTGGATGTATTGCCATGAAATTTTATATAGGTGTTCATGGTCCCCAGAGGATACATTCTTTTGACTTTGGTGATCTCCTGACTTTTCATCTTGTGCCACCAGCAGGTCAAATTTTTCATTTATGTAGTGAAATATCTTAACGTCTACTGGATAGATTCTCAAAAAAAATTGTACATACATTCATGGTCCCCAGAGGATCAATTCTTTTGACTTAGGTGATCTCATGACTTCTCATCTTGAGCCACCGGCAGGTCAAATTTTTCATCCATGCGGTGAAATATCTCTACATCTACAGGATAGATTTGAAAAAAAGTGTTGTACAGACATTCATGGCCTCCAGAGGATGAATCCTTTTGACATTAGTGATCCCCTGACTTTAGTGCAACCATGAGGTTGACATTTGTGGTTTTCAGTGATATGTCTCAACAACTACTGGATGGATTACCATCACATTTGTTGCAGACATTCATGGTCCTTTTTGGATGAATGACCTGAAACATCAGGCCACAATCGTATGCACTGCCATTATGAGCATGTTAACATGCTAATGTAAGCATTTTGCTCAAAGCCTAAGGCAGGTAAGTCTCCACAAAGACTACTAAGTTGTAGACCAATTATGTGAAAATAAGAAACACAAATCCACCAATTATGTAACTTCTCTTCGAACATGATTCATTTTCTATGTAATAATTCAGTATTTTTCTTTTTATTTATTTATTTTGTGATCCTTGGTCTTCATCTTCTTGTCTCTCATTCTGTGTGTGGCCTCAGAAAGTAGTTTATTTTGGTCCCAAAACATAGATGGGCATCACTTTTTCTGCACTCTGCCTTTGTATGAGTAATACAAATCATAACAAATACAATTATCTGTATAACTCCATGTTATTTTTATTCTATATCTTTACTTTCACCTTATCTCACCCTTCACTTTGTTCATACCATCACAATATGGATCACTTTTGCATCAAGATTTATTAGTAAGGACTAAGACTGTGTGCTCCCTGCGTGTTGGCTCTATTCTGATAAAACCTACAGGATTGCCTCTCAAAAAGACTTTCTGTCAAGAGATATCCAGATGCTCCTGATATATATAAATAATCTCACATAGCTACTATTCAGTCCTTTCTGTAGTCATGAATGAGCTGATGTTGAGTGGATTAGGCCGTGCTGGGTTTATTTAATGACTGCTGCACAGGCTACAGTACACTGAGCCTCTCTCATGGGCTGAGGTCAGAGAAAATGCCTCATAGTAATAGAGATCTTTTACAACCACCGGGGGAAATCACTGCTGGTTTGTCGGCAGCCCATGTAATTAACCATGTTAGCTTTCTTACACTCACAAAATCTGAAGAAGAACCCCCTCGCAGGTCCAAACCTCTAAATCCTGTGTCACATAAAGTGGATGGAGGCAATTTTGACAGTTGGCAGCATCCCTAAATTCTGAATGCCAAACTCAATTTTAAATGAGCTAGTGCTGACAGTGGAGGAGGAAATTATGTGTTATTCAGTTGATTGAATTCAGCGTGTGTTCTTGCTCTAGGACAGTTCAGCAAGATGGATGTTTGCTGTCAAAGGGGCTTGAACCCAGGCTGAAGGACAGCCGCCCCAGTCACTTCTCACACCTTCTGTATCACTGTATCATGCTACCACATGCAACGCCGAGCCTGGACCTCCTTGCTACAAGAGTGACAGCCTGTCAGGAGCTTGCGGTGTTCGGTATTAGTCTATCTAATTAGCAGGGCCCGGGGCAAGGTTACACACTACAGTAATAACCATTTTTTCTTTCTCCAATACATCATAATGATGGTGATGATCCCACAGGGTAGAGTTGTAATCATTCACTTGCTGACTCAGCTCCAATTATAAAGTGTTGGTTTCAGCTCGATCCTTTTTCAACTGAGGCATTTCCGAGCAAAACCCAGAGAATAACATCCATTCTTGGTACAAACAAAGCCATTGCTTAAGACCGATTTCATAGTTCTTGCTCCTCAAGCCCTGGTCAAAAGAAGCTCTAATACTGCTTTTTGTAAGGAAATTAATTCATTTTACACATCGCTCTGATAATATTCTGATAAGATTTCCTTAAAAGATTTTTTTGTACAGTTCCTCTTGTTTGACACGAACTTTGCACCATTGACTAAAAGCCAACTGTCTTAATCAGGGCAGCCTGTGGGCTAAAGTTGGCTGAACCAATTGCCAGAATAAATGTTAGCTAAGTGTGTTTCTGCAAAAACACATAAGTTAAAAGTGAACGTTTCTTAATGTTACAACTTTACGTTTGTTTAGGTTACATTTTCTATTTCTCTCTTGTTACAATGCTTTGCTTAACCACTTGGTTAGGGTTAGGAAAACATCATGTTTTGGCTTTAAATACCTGTTTCGGTCGCCACGATCATGGATGGAGATGGTCCGACTTCCCGTGAAAAATAGCTGGTTTTGGTCCCCACAAAAACATCCCCAGGTGGTGTGACTTCAACTGCAGTCGGCTAGTTTGTTTGTTATCTGTTAAACCTGCAGTTACACTAGTTTAGCACCAGCAACATGATTCGACAACAAGCTTCTGCAACATGTTTGTGTGCGATTCACATTCAGAGTCTATGAGTGACTGCTTCATTATTACAGTTGCAGAACTCAATCACCGGACAGATTCATTTGACCGTAAAATTATTGGACAAAGTGACTCTCCAGACGGGCAATATTTCCCGAGAGGCCAAGGGTCTTAACATGTCAGTCTGATAGAAATGATCACTTGGTTGCACTTAATGGAATACAGCTGAACTCATAATAACCACTGCAGATATCTCCTCTGAAATATTCTCAGACCCTCTAGGTTTACTTCAGAAGTCCCTCATGTTTTACCACTAAGACCCACAACCCTCTTGCATTGTTTAATTTCCACTTAATTATTCATTACACCTTTAACAGCATCTTAGGGATAAAACTTAATTTCCTTCTCTTAGCGTGACTCATAAAGGCGGTCAGTAGGAAGTAATCTCATAAAGAGCATAAACAGATAAGTGATGCTTCCGATAAATGAAGAGTAAATACAGTTTTATCTATTTATAGCTATCAGGTCTCATAAACCACAGAGCCTCCTTGCCAACAGCATCTGGTAAGAGGTATACAGGAACACAGTGAGTCTACATTATTCTCGCTTCTCATAAAACATCTACTGATAATCCCCAGATTATCTCACATTTACCACTAAGATCAAGGTTTTCTCCAGGGTTTGGTAGAGCACGTTTTGAGTTCTGATCGCTTGCTGTAACATTTGTTACAGCCTGAGACATCTCACTCCCCCAAAAATCCCCATGGTGCTCTGCAGTTTTTAGAAACAGACCTTTTCATGTCGCTCGTCTCCAGGAGTGATGGCTTTCAAAGGTAATCATGTAGTTTCTTGGATGAATTTTAGAGTAAAGTCTGGAAATCACCAAAGTCCATATGACGCATCCTCTGGGGAACATGAATGTCTTCACAAAATATCATAACAAACCTCGGATTAGTTGTTGAGATATTTCAGTCTTGACTAAAATGGTGGCCCGACAAACAGAATGTCCCTTCGATGAAAAGTGTGTGTGGCAGTTTTTTTTTTTATTAATGGTGCCCAAAGGAACAAAGAAGTGTAAAAAAAAAAAAGGAAAAAATGCAACCCAATTAAAAGGCTGAAACCAAGGAGCTGTCCACTGTGCTGAGATGGCCCTTTAGGTTGCAGCTTTCTGTAGCTTTATTGTGTTTTTTGGCCCCAAGCCAGTAATGTGTCTCCCTTGTTTCCCCACAGCCTTTATGTTATAACTAATGAAATAACACAAATCTAAAATTGAGGTTTGTGCAGGATGAACTTTTGGAGCAGATGTCTTTTAAAAGAGCCTGAGTGAAGGTTTTGTTTGTCTTGAAGAGGAACACGAGGTCCTTATAACATGTGTGAATGCATATGATGTCCTTCACAAATATCCTAAACAGGTATTTCTGTATTTCTACTGAACTGACGCTACTGACTTCTTAAGGATTATGTTCCCCTCTGTGTTACAAACCAAGTTTGTCACCACCAGCTGTCCATTCAGCAGGCATATTATGAGCTAAAATGCAATTAATTAATGTTGTCACTCCCTTTAATGCGAATATGACTCAAGGGCAGGCCTACCCTTTGCTGTTTCACCGCTGAGAGTCGGTGAGTGACAGAGACAGAGAGACGGGGGAAATGATAGAGAGGGAGAAAAGATTTGTGCGGTGGATTAACTTGTTTTTATGGATTCAGATATCATTACCGAGTTAAGTGTGATGAGAAATTGGATGCGGGCAACAAAATGCAGATTAGTGCTGATAAATATTCCAAAGCAGCCAATAGCTTTCGCGACAGGCGAGGCCACGAGCCGCAGGGAGAAAGTAATACGTCCAGAGAAGGCAGTCGGTGCATGACAAGGAGGAAAGTGTTCAAACAATGGCTGCTTCCACAAGGAATCTACTGTAGTCGCTGTTAAAGCAAAAGGTCGTAAAAGCAACATATGCCACCTTCTCTCCAGCCTCCCCCACGTCTGTGTATATTCAATCGTTTTTCTCAATGGTCCAGATGGAGGGAGAGCTAGTGTACGACCAGGACAGATGTTTCACTCGACTCGGGGTGTGTTTGTTTGCCTGTGTGTGTTTGTGTGCGTCTGAGAGTGAGACGCTGAAAGAGACACGTGGAGGGAATTAAATTGAATCTGAAAGTAGAGAAGAACAAGGGGAATAAATTGAGGGAAAGGAGGGAGAGTATTAAAACGTTTAAGTCCAGATTAACTGCCACTGTTTCAATCTGAATACAAGACAAAGACTCCAAGTTGTTTGAGGTACAGGTATAAAGACGTGAAATGTAAGATTGCAGTTAAAAACAACAAGACCAATGATATATATTTTGTTAAGTTGTGTACCTGGTTGCTTTAACTTCCTGCGAAACACAGGAAAGGCCAGCCGATACGTCAGAGTGAGGAAGCTAGTCAGCTAGCAGCTTCGTTGTTAACTATTGTTTGCATTGCTCACTTTAACACATTACAAAACATGATTTTTGTCACGAAAAAGATAGTTTACGTTACGTTTACGCTACCTCACGTCATCAAACTCCTGCTTTTGTAACTGTTTTGATTGAGAGACCTCTAGCAGCAGAAATTACATACCGTGCCTTTAGGTGTTTCCATTACTTTATGGTACTTTATACTTCCTCTACTCTTCTACTATATTAAATTACATTTTTAATCCAATTTTTTTCTGAATTTATGTCTTAAAACATCCCACTTTCTTAACACCCAAAAGAAAAAAGGCTTTCCTGTAAACTTAAAGCTTAATGACCACAAGAAGACTCCCCCCCCCACTGTGTTAGAGCCACTTACAAAATGTCCTCCATGGCTGACAGCATCAGTGGGGGAGAAAGTGAAGGTGCCTCCTGCAGCAGCAGCACCATGGCCAGCGCCTCTGCTCGTGCTTTCACTCCCGAGGCAGAGACACGTTTTATGCAAACAACATGCGGAGAGCAAAGCGGACACTGGAGGCTACAGCAGACATTTGAGACAAATCATGGCCGAGGGGCTCCCTCCGCTAATGAGGCAGGCGATACACCTGCGTGCGCTGCTCTGACGTCACGCCTCGAGGCTGCGCTGACTCAGAGAGCAAGTCACAGGTGCTGCCGAAAGTAATCAGTCATTAGTGTCAAAGGTGATGGCTCATTAGGCTGCTGAATCTCAGAATTAAGGTGTAGCTTTAGCCGATAAAGTTAAAACTAGCTAGCACTCAATAAGCTACTTTAGGTCACCGGAAATGAGCGAAGGAAAGAGGTAATGTTGTCATAATTTGACTTGGGAGAAAAATCACAATTACTCATTAATGTCAAATGTGATGTTTCATTAGTCGTTGTCGTCTGTACTGCAGCTTAACATCAAAGTAAAACTACAGTTTTAGCCGAAAAAGTTAAGCTAGCTAACACTCAATAAGCTAACTTAGCTGCTGGGTGACATAAATAGACCGGAAATGAGCGAAGGAAAGAGGTAATGTTGTCATAATTTGAGAAAAAAATGAGATGGAAGGTAATTATTAATTCTTAAAGGTGATGTTTCATTCATCGTCGTCGTTTTAGACTGTTGCTCTGCGTCGTAAAATCAAAGTAAGTCTACAGTTTGAGCTGATAAAGTTAAGATAGCTAACACTCAATAAGCTAACTTAGCTGCTGGGTGACATAAATAATCGAGGTAGGTAGGTGATTTGACTCAAAAGTAATCAGTCATTAGTGTCAAAAGTGATGTTTTATGAATGTGTTCGTGATTAAGCTGCTGCTCTGCGTCATAAAATCAAAGTACAGTTTTAGCAGAGAAAGTTGAGCTAGCTAACACTCAATCAGCTAACTCAACTTCACCCACTGTGACATAAATAAGACCGGAAACATAAATCATAATTTCAATTAATACGTAAAATAAGCTATAAGTTGTTACTGTACGTGCTCATGACACAAAACAGAGTCGTGAGCGCGGGGCGCTGTAACGCGTTACAGTACTCCGTTACTCCGCAGCCCTCCTCTACTATCTCCGTCTGCCGCTTTGTCTACGCGTCCATGTGGGTTTCTTCCCTTCGCAGTGTCGGCGGTGCTGCGCCTCTCTCGGTCTCTCCGTCAGCCTCTCAGCCATTGGCCTCGGACACCATCAGTCTCTCCCCCCCCTTCACAACAATAGACCCCCACGCGCACACCGCACGCACACACAACATCCACTCTCACGCGCCGCCACAGACGCGCACAGCGGCTTTCGAGGAGCGACGGTGAAATGTTGGTGAAACTGCGGTCTGCCGACTCCTTTCTTTCCAGCTTCACATCGGCGAGGAGCGCAGGGAAGCGTCTGCTGCGATGCGCTCAACCGGGGACGCGTCGGAGTTGAAATAAGGGAAACGCGGGGGGTCGGGGGAGGAAAAGAAGAAACAAGAGGGGGGAGATTTTCGTGCGAGGATGACTGACTGGTGACAAAGAAAACGGGGAGCCCCCTTTGGCTTCGGTTGTCATCACCCGCTAGAACTTGACGGAAGGCGTTTTTGGGGGGACCGGCTTGCTCTTCTCACTTGGACAGCCAAAGATTTTTTACCATCATTATTCTCGGAGGGGAACCATGCCTGTCCGGAGGGGTCATGTGGCGCCACAAAACACATTTTTGGGAGTAATTATTCGTAAATTCGAGGGACAAAGTGAGTATGTTTCTCTCTCTCTCTCTCTCTCTCTGGTGTCCAGTGTTGTGTGGGTGCGTTTGTGTTGTGTTGTGTTGTGCTGCCTGCCTTTTGTGTCTGTCCTGCTGCATCCTCTCAACAATTAGGAAATCGTCTAATAGGCCTTCTTTTATAACATGCACGTACAGTGGACTCAATTATATATATATTTTTTCCAGATATTTCAATAAACTATATAACAGAGGTCCATGAAAAGTCATTACAAGTAAATTATCCTGCTACCTTATCAAGCACCTGGTGTGTTTATAGTCCTGTAGCGCTCCTGCTCCAGCAGAGATTGTAGTTTAGAAAGCTGCATATGTGGAAAAAAGAAAGGATTAAGGCAATCGTATAAAAGTACAATAAGCAATCCAGCCTTCTTATGGAGATTAATTTGTATTCACTGGAACAGTGTGATGGAGGATAATCCCATGTAAACCCATTACATCCACCTACCTGTATTTATATTTGAAATATGACATTTTTAAAATATTCCTGTTAATGTATTTCCAGTTTTAATGTATCAATTGATATATCCACATGTAATAACTAAATAATACTTTCTTGTTTCTGTGATATTCTGCCCATGATCAAATTTCCCCACTTAACTCCCCCAATCTCCCTCCACAGATAAGAAATTCATCATAGCCAATGCCCGTGTGCAGAACTGCGCTATCATCTACTGTAATGACGGCTTCTGCGAGATGACGGGCTTCTCCAGGCCGGACGTCATGCAGAAGCCGTGCACTTGTGACTTCCTCCACGGCGAGTTCACCACCCGGCACGCGGTGGCCCAGGTGGCCCAGGCGCTGCTGGGCTCCGAGGAGCGCAAGGTGGAGATCACCTACCACCGCAAGGATGGTGAGTGCTGCGGGCTGTCTGTCTGCGTGGGCTCAGGTGGCAAGTACAGCACATGACATGGAGCTGTAGCAGTTGTGTCACTTTCAAAATGCACTCTGCTGCTGAAGCTCTTTCAGTCCCTCTTCAAAAGCAATCATCATGTCTTGGTCTCTATTTCCACCTTGAACAGCACTTTGATTTGTGCTACCTGTGTACTGCACAAGGCAGACCCACCTGCAGTGTTAATGCAAGCTACTTCAGTGTGGGATAAATGTGTGAGAGGTGACTTTTACAATGTCTAACACTGCAGGTACACAGTGGGTAATTTTTAGTTCTGAGTCGGCTCTATCTGGAGCATTTTGCAGCAGCAAATCACTGAGTGCACCCATTTAGAACCCTGAGGGGGGAAGAGCAGCTGCGAAGGTTTCCTCCGTTGTGAAGTCCAGTTTTGAAATGATGCAGGCGCTGGGTGGTTGGGAAAGATGTTCATTAGCCTGCGCTGGATAGGGCAACCTGGGAAGGATGTAGCTCACTTCCCTAAAGACTAATGTGAAGATAGTGAGGCATGCAGTTTCTCTGCTTCTCTTAAATGCTAACTTTAGCATTTTTAGATCCTGTTATGGCTCCCAGAGCTGAAAATTGCCTGTGACTGACCGTATCTGTATAGCTTTTCCATCATTAGATCGTAGATAATCTTCTGGCGTGCATATGCTGCTTATGAATACTGCATGCAGATCATGACTTGGCATGACAGCTGGTATTGTTTTGATGAGTTACAAGGCGAGCTCCACAGTGAACGTTTAAAACAGTAGCATCAACTGTGTGCTAGTTCAGGGAGAGTTCATGTAGTGACCTCTAACAATGACATATGTATTCAGATGATTAAACCTCCTTGCATAACGTTTAAGGGCTAGGTGAGGAAATGAGGATTAATAGTTTTATAAGAACTACGTGGGGATCGCCCACACGTGTTTGTTTGGGGTTATTGTTTGTTGGAGCCCCCAGCAGGTGTGTTTTCTCCTCAGTGATTGTTAATACTGCAGTGTGAGAGATACGGTTAATCAAACCAAAATTAGGGATGCGCCTTTCGTAAAGTTCTGGGTTGTTACTGATGTTTAAAATGACAATTTGACCAGCAGACGTTGCCATCACCAATATTGATTTTGTTTTTATTGTTATGTATCCCCCTTTTTTGCCAGGGGAATCTTTATTACATCAAAATAAATGAAATATTTTAAAGTTACTCATCCCTTCATTACACCAGCTTTGAAAGAGCACAAATTCGATCATACAAATTGATGGATTAACGTTTAATGTATCTTTCTTTCACATGAAAAAGATTCCTTTAACTGTAATAACTGCTTCAAAAGTCTTTTTAGTCCTCTATACAAGTGCCTACTCAAATATCCTAAATGATTGTTGACTACTTACTCTACTTAGCCTTATAAACTGATGGCAGGGATGTCATGGATATGCAAGTCAAGAATTGATGGGATGCTTGTTACCGGTGAATGTCATCATATCTGCTGATAGCAGTCAACAAGGTGAACACTGGCTGATACCGGTGATCAGCTGAGATATCGGTGCATCCCTAATAAAAATCATTCGACTGCACACAGTTTTTCTTGACGTTGTGGCAGCTTTTGTTAAATCACGTTGACTGTATTTGATCATTAGCTGAAACAAGAAACTATACTTTTTGTATCAATGAGTCAGGCATTGAGAACAGTTTGCAGTAGGGTTGCTCTGATACGATAACGGTATCGGAAATGCCTCCTATACTTCCTAACATGCTCGATCTGTTATCAGCCAGTAGGTGAGTATGTGCATCAAATTGATGCCTCGTTATTTGTTAGCATTGAAATTGGACCCTGCTACTCCCTAGCAGCGTCCTTTACACCGGTACCTAAGAGATTTTTTTCTTCACAAGTAGCCGGTATCTATAGATGACAATCTGCCTTCATTCTCCGTATGTATATGTTCATGCCAGGCCATACAACAATCATCTAGTTTGCAAAAGTGGTTAATTACTTAAGTCTCAAAACATCCATAAAGACTTAGCAAATCCTTTCATGTAACGCTGAATTTGTATTTTTCTCCAAAATGTTGATAAATAATTGCTGAATAAACTGCATCTGCAAACTCCTCTAAAGCTCACTTCAGGCTTGTTCCCACCAGCTGAGATAGCACTTGGTAGACTAACCATTGTACATCTGAGTATCTGTCAAATGTCCATGGGTGTTGTAGGAGAAATGTACTGTCAGGCTCCTGATCTGGAGAAAGTTTTCAAACTTATCTCTGCTCACAAAAAGATGGATTCTCCTATGGATAATGAGACAAGATGCTGTCAGGGCGATTTGTTTGGACGTTTGATGTGTGATAGGAGCTCTGGATCAGGGATGATGTTGCGGTCTCGACTTGTGTGTGTGTGTGTATGTGTGTATCCGTTTGTGTAATTCATACTCAGGCAGGTATGAGAAAACCCAGAGGGAGAGAGGTGGCGCAGATTAGATTGAAGACAGTTTACAGAGCAGTTACACATGATAGTATCCATGGAGATATAGATGTGTGGGGTCAAAGGTTGGAAGATAAAGTTAGAGAAAAATGCTTGAGGGAGTAGGCAGGGAGAGATGTCAGCTTATTTTTGAGTGGGCTTCAGCCTGTGCCCCTCGAGACAGTCTGTATGCAACCCATAGCCTTGTTGTATATTGTTTTTACTGAACTTTGACTAGCCCGAGAAAGCACCATAGAAAAGGCTCAGTCAGTATCAGCTAAGTAACGGGAATTCTGCTATTACGGAGCTTATAATATTTCAGTTTGACAGTTGACAATGTCAGAAAGGAAGTAATTCTACTTTATGTTTATTATTGAGTACGTAGTGGGTGGTGGTGGTGGTGGTGGTGTTCATTATATTGAAAGGTGTTCCTAATACTCTGCTAATCCCATGTATGTCAAAGGGACGGCCAAAATATTGGAAACACTTCTACATATAATGCAGCCCCATTCAACACCACGGCAAACTACGTCACTAATAAACATCTAATTAAATAAATGAAAATTGAACATTATTATCTTTGTAAAGGCAGTAATTATGGAAATGGTATTGTAAAGGATGCAATTATTTTGGCCAATTGTAGAGCTGCAACAATTATTTGATCGATAATTGTCAACTATTAAAATAATCGGCAACTATTTTGATAATTGATCTGCTTAAGAAGTCAAAATTCTCCGAGGCCAGCTTTTGAAATGTGAATGACAGTAGTCGACAAAACAAGACAATTGAGGACGTAATCTTGGGCTTTGGGAAACCCTGATTAACGTTTTCTGACATTTTACAGACCAGTTAGTTAATTGATTATTGGAGAGAATAATCAAACGATTATTTGTCCATACAATAATCATTAGTTGCAGCCAAGTGTGCCTAATGAAGTGGCCAGTGAGCGTATATGTTAGCCACAGATTTCACACCCAGATGTGTAAATTATTGAAGTACCTTTGCATTAGTACCAATTAACATCTACATCCAGCTACTTAATTATATTAATTTTCAATATAATAAAATAGTTTTGTAACCAAGTTGCAATTCACCATGTGAATGTGTGCACATGCTCAGCTGAGAGCTTGTGTCCTGCCCAGTAGAGATCGGAAAGTCTTCTTCAGTGTTTGACAAATATTAGCAGAATAATTAGTGACAAAACACATTAGGAATGGCATTGATTGCGCAGACAGGGAGAAATCCTCATTAGATGACCTAATTCAGAAAACACTTGTTTCAGCAACTGGACTATTGTGCAGTGAGCGTTAAAAAGTCTTGCTACATTCTCCCCCTGGCTGGTAACTCCATATCCTTGTGGAAAGCCCTGGTAGTGGAAATGTTCTAGCAAATTTTCTGATGATCAGAAAACTTATTTTTCAAACTTTTCTCCGAGGAAGTTCCTTTTCCATATCCAAGTTTGCTGTGGTGGTTCCTAAAATGTTCTCTTAAACTTACCAGAACATTTTATAGTTACAAGCACCTTCAAGGAAGGTTCTCCAGATGTTCTGTGGAGGTATTTTGAAGAATCAGCATGCAGGAGCCATTAATGAGCGATAACACACAATATTGTGTAACCACAAGATAACGTAATGAAGAACCCTTCAGGGAATATTTGTTGAACTAATTAACCAAACACAACTGTTCTTTGAAGGCTATAAAACATGTTATCAACCATAGTGGTAACAAGTTCAGGTCGAGTAATGTACTTTTACTTTTAGTACTTGAGTACCTTTTGAAAATTTGAATGTGGAACATTCACTCATATTAGAGTATTTTTATACTGAGCTATGAGCGGTCTGAGGTAAAGGATTAGTACTTTAAACTCGGCCCTAAGAGGTCTGATGCCTCTCTGGGCCGGCACATCGTCAGCCAAACCAAGCTGGGGGTTCAGTCTGCATCGATCCACTGAGCAAACAGCTTTAATGAGGACACAAATACCTTCATGTTGCATTGATCTTCAAAACCTGTGCATTGGAGAGGGGAAATCAATGACGGCCGAACGCCCTCCCTGCACCCACTGGCCCACAGGAGACTTGAATAAAAAGGGCTGGAGGGCTTCTGCCTGTTGGACCCAGCAGCGAGGGAAAAGGCCTCATTACCATTCTGTATTCTGTGCCTCTAATTACCTCAGTGTTTTCCTCTCACCTGACTCAGAGCTTCTCCAGGGAAGGTCGTACACCTGTTTCAACAAGGCAGACTACTCTTATAATCTCCTATATATTATCAGCAAGTATGGCTGCACAGTTTATCAGACTGGAGATCATCAGGATTTTATGTGTCTGTAGCTCATAATCTTGTAAATCAGTGACAATGGAGTGTTATCCTTATGTATTTTTTTAAAATTTTGGTATGTTATTGCCTATCAGAGAGCTGGATGATATGACCTTAAAGCAACATTATGTAACTTTTTTACCACGAAATAACAGCTTCAAAATCATTTTGATGGTACAGTGTCTTGTAATAGGGTGAGTGGTGTCTCTGTCTCAGCCACTCAGCCCCCATCACTTGTTTCTGCACTGTGTAACTTCAGTGAGAGGGTAGGACCACAGCATTACATACAAGTTTACTTCAATATACAAGTTTTCAACACATAACATTGTTATGACGTGATGAGTTTTGTTTGTAGTTAGTACCTACATCATGTCCGACAATTTGTTACAGTCCTGGGATTTGTATTGACAGTAGTTCTGTTGTACTCAGAAAAAAGTGAATCGCAATATTTTTCAGCTTTATCATGTAACAAAATCATATATCTCCATTTTTTTAATGCCAAATATCTCGAATATTGTAGGGATGGATATTTACTGGATAATTATGGATGGTCCTTTTTACAAAAATCACTACAGCTGTCATGATCTAGGATGTCAAATCCAGGATCTGGTTTGTTTTTTCAATTTTAAGGTCATGATTTGACTTGATTCTCATTTTACAAATTAGTTTTTCAGCACTAAATGCTATACTATTTTCAGACTAGGGTATGGATATTTAAAGATCTTTAACACATTGGTTTAATGCCCTGATAACATTTACGTACATAGCTGGGTTTTTTACGACAGTAGCTTGACGTTCTCCTGGTGGCTTTTTGCATGTCAGGGGCAGACCAGTTCAAATAATATTCGCCAAAATAAAGATTTTCCAGTACTGCCTTAGATCGATTTTCAGTTTAAAATCAAAATCATGGCACACCTAGTTAACACAACAAGATTGTTTTTATATAAGTAATCATCAGTAATGTGGATATAATGACTAAGTGGGTATAGACAAGTATTACAACAATTAGTAAACAGTCTGGTAAGTTCATATTATTACATCACTTTACTGTAATGCAGCCTTTAAAACCAGCAAAAGACAACACTAGCCCGACCATAACTTCTTGGATTTGTTACCATTTTACATTTTTGACATTAATTTAATCCAAATGTGAAGAGGCAGCGGCTTTAGTTGGAAAAATGGAGACAGTGATAGTTTGTCTTTGAAAGCATAACAATGAAGAAGAAGGAGAAGAATGGACTGCGATAACGCAGAACTATCCATCTTATTTTGAGCAATAGCGCAATCTAAACATTGCAGAAATGAATGAATGAATCAATGTAAGTACTTCTGTTCCTTCCTCTATCCAACACACACACACACTCTCACACACACACAGCTCTCAGCCCCTATCTCGATTGTCTCCTGTATTGGAATTCCAGGAGAAATGTCATTGCAGTGAGCTGATTGCTCTCCCCACAGTGGACCACTGGGGTTTCTGTGAGGCAATCTTCTGCTTTTTAATCCTGTGACCCAGGGTCTGCATAAACGCATCGCCCGCTGTCCTTTACAGTCCGTGAAGGAGATTCTGCTCGTCAGCACAATCTTCCGGCACATTCTTAATGCTTTATGATTTGTGCCCTAACAGAGCCACCGGTCCTCTTGCCTTCCTGTGTTCATATCTCGATGACCTCTATAGGGAAGCCAGCGTCATTAAAGTGGCAAAAGTTTACTCCAAAGTCCTGTGCTTGACATTTAGATGCTTAGCTGCTTACTGCACTCAATCTCTCAAACACAGAACAGGTCAGCTATTCTCTTATATGACTGTTGTGTCATCTAGTTTCACATATTGTCCCATACAGCTATTACTCACCTTTAACATGACACTGTTGTTTTTGTTATAATTAACCAAGGCATATTCTCTCTTCTCAGCCCCTTTTAAGACAGAGAGTGAGGCATTAGAGCTATTTTGCTTTGCTCTTTGCTGTCGCCATCCCACATATTTATGCATTTTAGTCTTTGTTTCCATTCGTAACCATTGGCAAAAACAAACCTTTGCCTGTGTGCGAGAACAAGAGGATACTGCAGCAGTCATTCTGCATAATGTAGTGTGTGTAATATATGCAGACTGGCGCATGTGAGCACACTGTATGGATGTTCTGTGTAAAGGGCGTTTTTAAGACAGACGATGACAGATGAATTTCACAGTTCTAATCACATAAAAACAAAAAAAACAAATGCATGCTGGATAAAGTAATTGATTCATAAAGCTTGAGCAAACAAAACAGCCAGTATTTAACTCAAGGACAAACATATTTGGATTGGATACATGTGTATAACCCACCACTTTGCAGATGTTTAATCCTCAACATGATAATCTTGCTAAACATATTGTTTCACAGTGATACTTTTGTAACCTAACACTGATTCCACTTGTCCATAGTCATTTTTGTGCTAAGCGTAGATGTTGTGCCTGATGTTGATTTCTCTCTTTCAGTTCACTCAAAGCAAATTATTATTTTCCCCAGTCAGTGGCTTTTTCAATGGCAGAAAACTGCAGTTTAAACATGTCAAATAACTTTCATATTAGGCCCCACATTAAGGGGAGATCACTTTCTCTAACACAGCAGGTTAGGGCAAAGGATGTCATTAAAAAATCAAAAATTACTCACAGACTGTCATTTAGGGATCATTTGTTCAGAGAGAAAAATGGAAATGGAAAGTTTTCCATTCAATTAGCCCTTGACTGAGTCGCTCCATTATGTGGTCTTACAGTAAAGGCTGGAGAGGTGCCAAGACTTTGGATTTAGGTTCATTTTTCATTAATTTTCTTCCAGGGTTTTGTAAAAGATATCCTGGCCTGTTTAAGTGGTGAAGCTTAACAGTGCGATTAGACAATGAAGTAGTGAGAAAAGAAATTGCATTTGTAAGATGAGCTGATCTCCTTTCATCTAAAACAAATGCAAATGATGAAGCAGATGTGAGATCAGATCTTACATTGAAACAAAGCACTGCAGTTAGCAGCCACAACTAAGGCTTCAGTCAGTGCTTGTTAGGCTCAATACCATTTACCTCTCGTGTTTGAGTGCCCCCTTGCCCCTCAGAACAGTGTTATGAGGGGTGGTGGTGGAAATCTCCCACTATGAAATGGGACAAACCTTCAAGACCCGCATACCTCATCTGGAATCATTGATCGTGTTTATGTCAACAGACGTGACCGGACATTTCCAATATGCCGTCTTTAGCTCTTTAGATTTTTGTTGCACTACTGTGGCAATCCTGGTTTTATCACAATGCCATTTGCCATGTATCAGATGGAGGTTGAAAAGCGTGGACGCTCACAAATCGTTTACAACCAATCAAGTTATAAAATAAAAAGGAATACTAGCAAGCTAGCTAGTTAGTCACCGAGACATCAGCAGACTAGTAGTGATTGTTTTATGCTCGTCAAAAGAAAAGGACCACAATACATTGAAACTTCAGAGAGTTCTTGTAACCCTTGGTTATGAAACCTCTGTTTAATGTAGGGCCATGTAGCCCTAACACTTGGCACTACCCCTCTATCCAAACAAGAATCAGGACACCCTACCTCGATGTGTGATTGCGCAAAATGGAGGGCTTGGGCTAAGCGATAGCTCGGCAAGTGGTGTAATGGGATTGGGCCTTACTACAGGTCTTTTATTTGTCAATGAATACATTCAGGACAACTTAGAGATTAAACATTACAACCTCCTTATCTTAAAGATGCTTCATAAATCGCCTTGTGAAAAGTGAAAAAAAAAAAACTGTTGTAACCAACACAGCCCATATTTACTCAGCAGCAGTTGCTCTTTCTGCCTTTTCATTTCGGGGAATCCGATCAGAATAAATCTCAGTGTTTTTCATTCCATACTAAAGAGCCGACTCTCAGGGTCCTTGGTGTATCAAGAAATCCATAAGCTCAGTACATGGTAAAAGCTCTCACTTGCAAATAGCAAATGAGACTGAAATGTCATGCTATAAATAGATTAAAGTTGGTTGTGCTTCAGCGATGCTCTCTGAGATTAGAGGTTTTCTTCCCCTCACATTTAAAATGAAACATTAAAGCTATAAGAATACCTCTCTGGAGATGTTTAAAATCATGTGTGTAATGGAAACATCACCATCAAACCTCTCTGTGGATATGCATTCCTCTTACTTATTGAACATGTACATAAAAAGTTGTTTTGTGTATTACTAAATGTTGAATGAAGATGTCACTAACAATTATTTAGCATTTGCAAGTTTCAGCTTCCCTGTCAAAACCTGATGACTTACCCACAATGCAACTTGACTGCTGATTGTTGGACTAGTAGAGTAAATATGTGATTACAATATCAGTCAGGACATTTTATTATATTATGTGGATGCCATAAGGTGACTTTACACTTCTGATGCATCTCCTCCACACTGTGTCCCGCTCTTTTGAATAACAGGTAACGAATGAATGAGGATCTATAGCCCTGAGTGAAAGCATGAGCGATGATGATTACCGCCCGGGGTTATTTGCAGCCAGAGTTTGATGGTGCGACTCTGGAATGGAAACCATTCTCTGTTCAACCAATTCTTGTACATCCGCTGCTGTGCAAACAAGATAAGCGTTTATTCTCTTTCGCCTGCAGTCTCTTTCACATTCTCAGGTTCAGCTGAGAGCCTACAGTGGACAGCTTGTGTGTGTGAAAGACATATGCATGAGGCGAGATAGAGTGGAATAAAGGAATAGAGCAGATGCAGTGGGGAGAGAGAGAGAGGGCAACAGCAAGACAAAATTAGGCACATAAATGAGACAGAGGGAGTGTGGGGATGAAGGAAGGAGTGTTTATCCTAAACTTAGTTTGACATTTTGTGTTAAGTTAGTGAGCTGGCAAGAGAGTATAAATTAAGTTGTCGTAGAGGGAGGGAAATCAGGTGAAGCTAAATATCAGACCGATTCTTCCAATGTGGGAACTCCCTCCTGAATCCAGTCCAGAAGCTTCATAACTGCTCCGTAACCCTCAGCGTGTCTCTCAAAAGATAACGATGCAGATACGTTCATTATCCTCAATTCACCACGGTAGAAATTGTAGCTCCCAACACAGACTAAACCCATAAAGGATCAAATGAATAAAGGCTCGGCAAATGGTGTGTGACTTTGAATACGGCTGTCCAGCTCGCTCTCATCAGTCCTCAGATCCTGAGAGAGAGCAGTGTAATGAGCAAGCCCCCCATTCTCAATCTAAAGTGACATGGACAGATTTGTGTTGTAGCAAAGGCTTCGATTTCCTCTGTGTGTTCATGCCTCGCAGTGGAGCTCATTTATAACAAGTCTCATCAATGGCTTCTTAGAAGAAGAAGAGGCTCCGGGATTACAGAACGGTCATTTACGAGAAAAGCACATGTGTGGTTGGTTACTCTCCTGAGGTTGGTTTCCATTATAAACTCAAGTGCTTTTAAACAGACAAAGTGCAGGGATGTAAAATAGTTTTGTGTTAACATACCATGAACTATTCGGATGAATTTCCTCCTGTCTGTCACACCTTCATGTTTCCATCCCTGTAAAAAAAAAAAGTCTCTATGTGCAGCACAGCATAGTGTCGTCCTGGCAACCGTTGAAAGAGCCATGATACATCATTGCAACTCACCCTGGCGTCTCTGCCTATGGGACTCACAGCTGGAGAACAGAACACACTACTGGGGGCTGGTCACACAATTCTGAAAATACCATTAAATTTAAAATTAGCATCTGAGTCAAGTACAACTCATGCAGAGGAATTTGACGCAGTGATGATGCTGGTGTAGAGCCATACAGTACTGACATGTCATGGACAAGGCCAGTATAAGAACAGCAGGATCAATAGTGTAATACAGAATGATGGACAGCCATTGAAACTCAGGCACCTCATGATTCGATTCCATTTTGATTCAGAGGGCTACAATGTGATTATAAAACAATTAAGACATGATTTTTTTTTCTTGCTACTTTTAAAACATGGGGCTCTATTTTATGCCTGGTGCAAAGCAGGGCACAGTGCAGCACAAGTGTCACTGTTAGTTTCAGACCAATGCGTTCGCATTTTCACACCCAGTGGCCACGTCGTTTAATGGAGAAAAGTACTTACGCCCACCTGTGCGATCCTGTGCATGTTGGTCTCAAAATGAGGTTTGGTCAGGCGCGTTGCTGGCGTATTGCTATTTTGAGACAGCAGAAAGGGACTGCGCCATAGACCAACAAAAAGCTGGTCTAAAGTCGATGGCGCAGTATTCCTGCTATTTAAAGGGCGCATTATTTAGATAGTAAGATGCACCTACAAAGGCGAACCCGCATCATGCGTACACTGTTTTCAGTTATTTTATCTTTTGTAAGTTAAAAAGAAATGCAGCATCTGTCATGACAGTAAGAAAGTGCTAAGTACGCCCTCAGAGTGATATATGATATGCTCTTTTTTTTACCTGTTTGTTTTGAAAATCGTGGTCATTTGGATCAATAATCCAGTCGTTTAGAGGCCATCCCTTCTCCATTATTTTCCTGCAGAGTCATTCATTACAGTCCGACTTCTTGACATTAATTTCTCCCAGAGGCCACCCCGTCAAGTTAAATGAACAACAGGGTGGCATGAACGGGTCATTGTCAAGATGGTTATGTCTTCGGAGGCAAATTCACCTCCAACTGGCGACGAAAATCAAAGAATGTTGTCTGTTTTTAGCAAATAGCATTTGAATTTTGAGAACTAATACCAAAACTGACATTTTAGGCTGAAATTAGAGCTTTTATGTTGATGTGTAATATCCACCATTTCCACTGTTTAATTTCTGGATTAATAGTCGGATGCTTTTAGGCTTTTGGTTGAAGCATTCATACATATGAAAATGAGCAAAGGAGATTTAAAGGGATTGGACAGACGGCTGTGGACATCATATTAGCAGTCAGTCATATAAACTGGCTGATATATGATATTTTATGATTGCCAGTATCAACCACATTGACCAGTTTAACCTCGGCATGTACATATGAAATCTATATCATAGCCACAGTTTGCAAGCACCGTGCCAGTACATAAATATAGGTCATTCTCATGTTGCGTCTATGCATTAAGCCCACACACGCTGCCATTATGTGATGGTATTATCACAAACAGACCGTAAACAGTCTGACAGCCCCCTCCCCCAACTTACACTGGCTTGAACACCTCGCTTCACAGCTCCCCCTTCCCCCCTTGTCTCTCCCCATTCTTGCCCTATTGCGGGGCTCCCCTCACCCAACCTCCGCAGCTGTACACCAGACAGCTCCGTGCACCGGGAGATCTCGTTCATCCAGCTGTGATCTGAGAGATAAATGACGAGCTGGATGTGAGCAAGGAAGATTATTTTGCCAGATTATATAGATTGTGTCACGCGAGCACACTTAAAAGGTTTATTGGTAGACATGTTGATTCAACCCCCTCCACAGCAGTCATCCACTCATATTTGTCAGAATGATTTCAGACCATGATCCCTGCTTTACACTCATTCACAGATTGGATATGAGCACATCTGTGAATGAGCAGCCGCATGTAAGTGAATGAATTATTTTCATTCATCCGATCACGTGCTATCCTGATTGTTTTCATTCATGTAGACGTTTGACATTTGGTCAATTTCTGGATGTTTTTTGTGGAGTAAAGTTCTTCTTTTAGTTGATTTATTTGCTTCAAATGTAACCACTTTACCTGTTTGTAAGAAGTTCCATATTTAAGTTTCTTGGTGTCTCTTTTTCCCTATTTTACTTGCCCGCTACCTCAGTGTATTTCTGAGTTTTGATAAAGGTTGAATGAATGAATGAGTCAAAAGTTATCTCCCCAGAAATAACTTTTGATGCGGATAAAGGGATAGATCCAGGAATTTCTTCTCACTTTCTGAAACATTGCGCATCTTAAAAAAAAGCATTAGGTATATTTAGGTGGCTGGTATATCTGAGTGACTACAAGAGGGGACTGTTGGGCCTTGGCAGAGGTATGTGCTGTTCTAGTTTTACCTGCATTTTTCTTCTTCAGTCCTCCTCTTAGACATATTCACAGGCCTGATGCTTTGCAGGGTAATTTATATGTTGATGTTACTGTAGTGTCTCCGTGCCAGGGTCTCGACACACTTGAATCAGATGACTCCCACAGTATATCTCCCAGATGAATTAGGTGAAATCTTGCGTTCATGAATCAGCTCCTCTCTAAATGCCAGACAGGCAGGGATCAGCGCTCTGCGGCGCTTGCAGAGTCACTTTGATGGAGCTTGAATCAGCAAGCCCTTAGAGTCTAAACTGGCGGCCCACAATCACCGGCCCGTTTCATCACAGCCACTCATATTATCAACAAAACCTTGCATCAGCAGATTATCAAGGACCATGATGGTCAAGCCCTGACATTTCTCTGAAGCTTCTGATTTGTCTTTGTCCGTTTGAGGCCTCCTCATGCTGTCCAGCTGACACACTACAGAGCTCATACTGTTTTTTTATTTCTCTTCTGCTGTAGGCTGACGATTCTTTGACAAAAGTAATTTAGTGCTGCAACGAGACAAGGGTGACAAGAACTGGGGCCTGCCAAGGTTTTATAGTGTTCTTTAATCGTATTTGTTTCAGCATCTGCAGGAGCACTTACAGTGTAACCCAGTGATGTTGTAATTGCTTTTGCTTGTATATATGTCATGCTGTCTTGTCAGCCTCAGTTCAGTCTCGGCAAATTAGATAAGCTTTTTCATTGTTTGGATAAAGTCTATAGTGTAAAAAATATGCGTGCTATGCTATTGCCGTCAACAAACCAACCAACCAACAAAATGCACACATTAATTGTACAGAAAGAAAGCCTAGGCAGGCTGTGTATGACACACAAAACTGGACCAAACAGGTCATTAGAGGGAGAAAATGAGAAAAAGAATCTGTAGGCATCAGTTTTCAGAAAGACCAAAAAAGTCAAAAAAGTCCACATTTATTTTCCCACACTGCAATCAAGTCATTTTGATTTGCTTTTTTTGTTCGCGGCACCATCTGTCAAGCCTTTTTCTCCACATCATAATGATAAACAGTGTATTTGTGGCACCATCACAGCTTGCTGTTTGACAGAGTCCACAGAGCCTTCCATCACCCACCACGATCACCCAGATAACCTTTTGCAGTGACACCGCATGGTGCGCAAAGCTTCAGACAGATTATTCCTGTTAATACTGCTATGCAATGCTTTGTTGTATTCCGTGAATTGCTTCGGACTTGCTCCATGACCTTAGATTGTCTCCTCGTTCCCGTCACAAATCTGACGTAGCAAGCCAACAAAAAGTACAATAATGTTTTGCATTGAAGGCATAATGGGATTTCAGCATCAAACCTTTCTATTAACAGGGGCAACATGCTGAGAGCAAGCCTATTTTTCCTGTTTCCAGCTATAAAAATAATACTACAAAGACAAACATCTTCATAATAATACAATTTTTAAGCAATTTGTTCTGATTGCTAAAACAAATTAAAGGGTTGGAACAAAAGCTGAAAGTGTAAGTGCAGTTTTTCTCCATTTACACTGGCATTCCTCAGCATGAGGTTGGCAGATAAGTGCCGTAACTTAGTAGTGATATATGCTTGGTAAACACGGGTGCTCTTTTCTGAGACAGGACACAATGACATGAAATAGCTAACATATAATGTTTCCTGTATTAAATTGATTTAAACGCTCTACATGGAAAAGTAAAAAACGGCACCTTCTTTAAAAACTACTTCAGTTCAAACTAATTTTAGATGATCTCAGAATGAAATGAAAACCTGACAACGATATTAAATCCCTTCCTGAGTTTGAGAACACCGGAGTATCTTGTCACCTGATCATTCAGCGGGCTCTTACAGCGTACTTACACTCACTTACACTCACATAATGGGAAGTGTGAAGGCTTGTAAGACGCTGTGACCTTGATTTTTCTGTCACGCAGATATGTGATCTTCTGTTTAAAGGACCGTCTCCCCAAATATCAGACTCGCTTTTGCCAACACGATCAAGTCCTGTCCATTATGCACTGACATAAAGTGCATAGGAGTTAATTGATTTTTCTCATCATGTACTCTCTACATTGATTTTGTCTATCTAGTTTTCTAGTGCAGGCGTATAACGGCTGCCTCCACGTCCTCAAAAGGCAGCAGTGGATTGCTGTATCACACCCACCAAACCTATCAGGTTAGTGGAGGCAATCGCACATGGGAGTAGATAAGCCATGATATGGATTTTTGACCCCTGACTGATTCTCTCTGATTAATCAATTCTTGAATGGAATACATTCTCTTATTTTATTTTTTTAATGGAGACTTTGTCCACATTTAAGGGAGACATTACTTTAGGCCTGTACCAACAAGTTCGAAGCTTCTGTTAAATGATGATGACAGACGCAAAAGATGAAGTAGAAAGAACCGTTGAGTACCGTTTGAAGGCAATAGTCAGTGGTGACTGTTTTAAGGAAGCGTTTTTTCTTTTCATTTTTTTTGTAAAGTATTGTTCTTCATTGCAGATTCACAAAACAATACACATACCATTTCACCTCCTTTTCTACCCTTCTTCCTTCCTTTCTCCCACACTCACCCCTGGCAGGTCAACCCTCCCTTTTCCTCCCTCCATCTCGGTTTAGACTATCACTACTAATACAAATCCTGTGCTATGTCTTAGGTACGTCTGTTATTACAGGCAGCCTCCAAAGTGGTGGCCTTGGCCTTGTTTACCCGGGCTGTGGACAGTTCTATCATGAGCAAATCTAGTATTGCACCCATTTTCTAGCATACATTTTGTGTGGTGGTAGTTTGAAAGTAATTGTTTTGAGCAAAATCATGATCTTTTCCTAATTAACCTAGTAGTTTTGGTGACATTGTTGACATGGTGCACTGGCAGGTCTGTTGCAGTGTTTGTCCTGATACCACGTTGCATTATTAGTATTATACTGTTTGAATTAGATTCCAGTGGTGGCTGTGTAGGATTGTGACTCGTGTGATCCAAAAATTTCCAATAACTCCTGAGCATGCAAGTCCAAAAGTCAAAATCTATTGCCAAAGATAGATGTAATCATTTTCAGAGGTGGCAACATGTTTTTATCTAATGAAATATTCTGCTTCAGTCAGTGTTTGTAGGCCATTCAAAAACAACATTTCCATAGAAGTCAGAAAAATGACTTGCCGCACTTGCCCACTTGCTGCACACAAAGGGAGGCACGCACCTGTATTGAAGGGGCAGTCTGGCAGCAAAGAGCACCAAATTACATTTATATAGCCACAAAACCCAAAAATCTATTTTGGCTTTAACTTGCTTATAGTATATTACTTAAGTCATTAACAAAAAAGCGTAATTCGCTTGGTGCTCAGGGTGCCATCAAGACATCATCAGAACAATGTCAAAGAGGTCACCAGTTTGGTTAAGTTATATTCATAAATAATATCAATTTCATAAAAATGCATTAAAAATTGTTCAAGGATTTGTAATTTTTTCAAGGTCAAAATATGACCACAGACATTCGAAACTTCATTGTAAATCTCAATAGAAGCTTCAAAGGTAAAACATGGCTTCAGTATAGCCCTACATTATTTGTTTCCGGCTTCGTCTTCTTAAGTGTCTTGTCATAATTGATCATGGCCCTGTAGAGGTATTGAGTAGGTAACATACTGAGCCTCCATTGAGGGATAACTGTACAATAGAGCTTGTAAGTATGTATAGATTAAAATGATTTTCAATCATCTGCAGCAAAACAATTAGACAGCAGACCGGACATAACACCAGGATCTCATAGTGGTGAAACAGGTGATGTATTTACTGCTACAGCTACAGTGATGGAGCAAAATGGGGCCTTGGTGTGTAGACATTTTCAGTGATGACGTCCATCGATGGACAAACGTCTCTGTGGCAGTGATTTGACATGTGACCTTTGGGCTTCAGGACTCTCGAACCACCAAGCCAACATGCCGCCACTGATGATATTGTATCCCTGGGGATAAAGTAGCGCTCTCCCTCCTGGATTAGAGAGTTAAACAGCTCTTAGTACAACTGAATGTTCCCAGGGGAGAAGAGGAAGGGATCACATTTCCCTAGAATGGAAAGCAAAAACCTAAGCCTTCCACCCTCTGAAAGAAGGTCAATTCTCATATTTAACTTTTTTATTATCTCCATACTCATAATCTTACACCAGCTGTGTCAACTTTGGGGAATTATTGAATATTTTCTCCCCCTAAAATAACATTTTATTGTGAACTTTGCCTCATTTTTAAGATTCAACAGATGGAGTGTCTTGTCAGGCGTTTTGCCTTGTGCTCGTTTTGCTCACCTCCTGATGTAAAGTCAAAGAGGAGACAGTAATAGTGCAGCGGCCATTGACTCAGACACGCTGACATATGGACAAAGGGTCAGAGAGCGACCCGGATAAGTTGATTTGATGACAATTAGCCGTGCCAAGATGAAGACGCTCCCCGCTGAGCTTTTGACAGAGAGAGGGAGATGTCACCATAACCCCTCAAGCGGTGTAGCACCAACCAACAGCTCCCTGCTGCTGGAGGCTCAGCTCCCATCAGTGTCACTCACGCACACCTAACTACTGGACGTACACACATACACACACACAATTTAGCAAGGTTTTGACTGCGATACTCTTGGCAGCAGTTTCTCCAAATGAGGGCTATCAAGATTCCCATATGCCACCATCCCACAATCACTGTCAGAAACAACCAGTCAGCAGATGTTGAACTGGTCCGTGTGTGTTTCGAGGGGAGAGGAAGGATTCTACCGAAGGCATTTTAATCACACTTGGTGATCAATGTGTGTGCGCCTCGCTATAGCTACCCTGTCTCTGTGAACAAGCGCACGTTGAGCTGCATTGTCTTAATTATTGATAGTGGAAATAGAATCTAATGAAATTTCCAGCATCTTGAAACTAGAACTCCTCTCACTGCTCCGCCTATGAGCGCACACTCAACAAATCCTGTTTGTTCAGTCAGATCCCTTCAGTTGTAATAGCGCAGGAATTTGCTGTAATGAAATAACGGATAGCGACATACTTGTACTTTTTCAGAATCAGCTTTATTGGCCAAGAATGTGTACACGAATAAGGAAATTGACTCCAGTTAACTTTGCTCTCAATGTACAGGGAATAGTTTTTAAACACTAAATCTAAAAAAGAAAATAAATAATTGAATTACCATGTGCTGACAAGAATTATTCATGGTGCGAAAATAACAAAAGAGCCCCTAAAGCGCTGCACGAGATATTTTCTTGTGTACATAATATAAAAAATAATTATCTTTCAGGACCTTGGGGCTCCATAATTTAACATTTAAAAAGTCTTTTTGGATAATGAGTAGGATTACCTTTCATACTAAACGTTAGGGTTGCAACTAATGAATATTTCCATTTTTGATTGATTTGCCGACTTTTCAGGATTAATTAATAGTTAAGAATTTACTTTATAGTGATATAGTGAATGACACAAGACAAAGCAGGACTATATTCACCTTTCACTTACAGGTATGACCAACAATTTCATAATTGCTATACACAAATGGTTTGTAGTAATATACTAAAAGTAGTATAGACAATTGGATTGCACAGGATAAAACATCAGGAAACTGAAAAATGGACCTCACAGTGTCATCTGACTAAGAGATTCTTACATTTGAGAACTTTGAATCATCAAATGTGGCATTTTTTGACTTGGCATGCAAAAAGGAGAGATGGAGATGTAATATTACGAGTTTAAACCAGGTAATTGCACTTTCTTGTGGGGAAAAAAAAACCCATATCAGACAGAAAATATTAATCACAGCAGTTTTTATAGATTAAAACATGTCTGGAGGGGATCTTTTAATTTAAAATCAAATGCTTCCTCCACCACTGCTAGCTGCTAAATAAGCAAACCATAAAGTACTCAAGCATTGCATAAAAATCATATTGTAATCAAAGCAAGAGTCAAAAGGAATTGCAAATTTGTTGCTTTTTTTCCCAGTTGATGGACAAAAAACTAACAAAAAGCCCTTAGTATGTCATGTATGTATGGGATATATGTGAATCAAAACTAGTTTTAACTATGCTAAAGATTTGGATAAAGGGTTTTGAATCAAGTTAAATCTTCAATTAAATAGTTTATACAGGTAAGTAAAGGTAAGGAGGACTTTGGTTTATACAGTGAAAATAAGAAAAGTGTACCTCATCTGCATGAAAAACAAAAAAACCCAAAAAACAAACACATCGTTTAATTATTAATACACTAGAATTAAATGAAAGTGAGCAAAAGAAGTAGCGAGGGGAGTGCATCACCTTTACCACAGAGGAGTAGTGAGCCCTCAAGCTGAAAATGAGGTTGAACTGATGTAACCTTTATAAAGTGTAATTAATATAACTTAAGCTAAAGAACGAGGAGGTGGCAAGAGACACAGGGTGAGTGTACTGAGGTGAACAGGGAGGTAATATCATAGTGGGGTGTGTGTGCGTGTGTGTGTGTGTTGGCTGGCTGGCTGGCTGGCTCTGTGTAATGAAGGTACATCTCTGTGGGAACAGTTGGTCAGCGGTGTATCAGAGCGTCCTCATCTGAACTTTGTCCTGGTGTCCAACAGTGGTGCTGCTTTCAGTCCAAATCTCAAGGTCAAATAAACCAAAGCAGACCTTATGCTTAAAAATCCAAGTTGGTTGTGTTTGTTATGCACAATATCAACTGTTGTCCAGCATGTTTTGGATGACTAGCCACAAATCTCCATCTGTCTGTGCATATAATTGTGTTTTTTCCATGACTCACAACCAGTTGTCATCCAGTCCAAAACAAACTGGCTCAGAGGTGATTTTTTGTGTGTGTAGACCTGCCTTTTTTAATCTTTTGGTTTATCAGAGTGAAAACTGAAACCCCTAACAGCACCATAGTAGCGGTGACGCTAAACAACGCAGCTTTGCCTGAAAACATTCAAGAGCCCCTCAGCATATTGTGATTTGGCATATTCTGTGTACGCACTTGGTGCCACGTTGTGCTGTCATCCTGCCGAGCCATCTGTGTAGCAACAGATTACCAGGTAGCCCTATTAATCCAGGTAGGCCACGCCGCGTCAGGGAGGAAATGAAGCCGAGTGGAAAATGTTTAAATCGATAAGACCCACGTTTCCACTCAGGCTTCAGGCTTATGGCTTGACTTTGACACACCAGGCTGGTGAAGCAATGCGCTAGCAACGCAGTAGGCTTATCAGGCTGTTTTATAGGATTCACTCTGCTGTTCTCAAGGATTGTGTGTGTGTTTATGTGCATGATTGGCAGCTCTGTGTTTTTTTTTTTAACTCACTTTCACCTTGTCAAAGTTTGAGATTGTTTGCCTCCCTCAAAGCACAAGTCAGCACTTTCCTCCTTCCATCATCCTCGGAGGATTAGAGCGCAGAAAAGAAAAGATTTTGTTCGGTGCATCCATCCATGACTGTATTTGTGTCGAGAAGGAGGACGCTGAGTCACCCTTTTTATTTCTCAACGTATCTCCACAGAAGAATTGAGGGCACAGATGTATCATATTACGATGTTTCACTACGTTTTGTTGTGCCGCTCCGTATGAATATTCAAATCAGAGATACTCTGACTGAAGCTGTTTTAGTGCCTTTCAAAGGTGCGTTCTCTCATTACACTGCACCGTGTAAACCAGCTCCATCGCCTGCTTATTAGATTTAGTTGGACAGAGAACATTCTGCTAATTAATGCTGCCGGCAGGCTGTGTGTGAGCCACTGTGTTTGTGTCTGTGCTGAGCTGAGATCTGTGAACCTCATTAGTGTTTGTCTGCGCGCGCTTCTCGTGTGCATGCTCGTTTGTCTCCATGCCAGTGTGCGACTGAGAAATGTAAATGTTATTTCTGTTTTTGCGTGAGTGTGTGCGCGCATGTGTGTTTGTCTTTGACCCTCCGCCGAGGCAGGATGTGCAGGCTGCAGACAGGCTGAAATTTGCATCAGCAGCAGCGCCAGAGATCTGTTTGATCTGTCCACTTATAACACGTCAGGTGGCCTTCCTGCAGAGAGCCTGGACAGCTATCTCATTTCTCAGGAAGAGAGACCTACACACAGATAGGGAGAGAGCGAGTAGGCAGAGTGAGGCTGAAGGGAGAACCGGGGATAGTGAGAAAAAAGAAAACAAATGAGGAGTTGGGTGGATTTAATAACAGCGAAGCAGGCAGAGAGTGACAGACAAGGACGTGGAGAGAGAAAAGAGTGACTGAGGCAGACAGTGAGTGAAAAGACGTAAATGATAATGGGAAATGGAGGGGAAAGAGAAGGAAATGGAAAAGTAAATTGTATTAACAGATTTATTTTATTTCAGAATGACTTCATTCTGTTGTGCCTCATCACACACTTATGTACGTCTTTGAGAGTAATGGAAAAAAGAAATGAGCGCCGCTGCGACTCTTAGAGCCAACAGCAGCAGTAGATATTGTCATTTTTACATTTGGATGCAGATTTAAAGCACAAATAGACAGACAGGCAAGTCAAAGTGGAGGTTAATACAGAGAACACACACACATACCCACTTACTGCACTGTATACCCCACTCCAACTCTATCCCTCTTCACACACACCTACACGTGACATAAACACACCCACACACACACAATGCACAGTCCCCTCTTATGCCGGTATGGTTGACCTCTCTTCCTCTTGCTTTTAAATTCAAATGCATTTAGCTGTTGTTGCAAGTGTCTGACATAACATTACGCACATGCATAAACAAAACAATGATTAACTGTAATGAGTGGAATGGAAAATATGATGGATGTATCTACAGACTCATTTCACAAAAATTGGATAGAGGACAGGTCTCAGCTCAGAACAGACCCCATTAACTTTTGGTGCTGATCCTGGATTTTTTTCTAACTCTCTTTAACATCGAAAGAT
Source organism: Pagrus major (assembly GCF_040436345.1). Classification (NCBI taxonomy): domain Eukaryota; kingdom Metazoa; phylum Chordata; class Actinopteri; order Spariformes; family Sparidae; genus Pagrus; species Pagrus major. Next base: position 12,247,922 of record NC_133238.1, read on the forward strand.
AGGGCTTTTTTTTTTTACTTTTTCATTAGTTTCTCAGGGAATGATTTATTGATCTTAATGGAAAAAATCAGGTGTATTTAGGTGGCTGGCATCTATGAGCGAGTACAAGTTGATGTGAATCCTAGTGAGTTTAAATTATGGTTTAAGCAATTATAGGCTCTACTGAGTGCCTAGTTTATATGGCATCGTTCAGACATAAGGCAATTCAAATTGCTTTACAGGGGTATAGACATAGATTAGAAATAAGAAAAAATATATCAAGAAATTTAAAAGTTGCATTTAAAAGATTCAACAACGCAAAAGTATGCAAATTAATACTAACGGATAAAAATGCATCCAGTAAAAGCCACAGTAAACAGTAATGTTTTAAGCCCTGATTTTGAATTAGTTAACAGTTTTAGCAGACCAAAGGTATTCAGGAAGCTTGTTCCACAGGTGAGGAGCATAAAAACCACACTGGGAACACTGAGTAAACCTGTCCCAGATGACCTGAGGGGTCCAGATCCTTCATAACATGTAAATGAGAAATGTATTTAGGCCCGAGACGATTTAGTGCTTTACATGATAATGGATTTCTGATATGTATCTATTCTGGCCCCAACCCATCTCTCTCTTCACACACATAACCATTGAGCCTCCTCTCTTTCTTATATTGCCTAAACAACCATTATGCTTTCTAGAACATAATACTTAGCTCCTATGAATTATAAATGCCTATGGTTTCCAAGCGGCTTATTTTTAGAGTCCATACACACACACATGCACACAGATTGCTTTACAAAGCTGGGGTTACATCCCTTCCTGATGCATGCAGAGGTTAAACTAAGCACTCTAATGGATGAATTATGTGCGTGCATTGGAACCATGATTATTGCACAGGTGTATTTTTCTGAATGATTTGCAAAAGAAATTTGTTTTTCGCATGATAGCCATTCATTTCAACCTCCATCATCATGAGTTTAACCTCTTCAGCTGAAGCTTGTTTCTGTGTCTGCTTGCGTTGCTGCAGAGGGAATGAGTCCCCGATGACGCATAATAAGCTCTATCTTAACTTGTTGTTTAGTCTGGTGTTGAGTAGTTAAACCGTAACTTTTGCAGGATGAAAATGTGCCAGTTTCTCTCAAACTGACAGATGTCGTCATTTGAGAAACATCTTGAAGTTGCTTTGTGCTGGACAAAAAAGAAAAACTAATCTCCAACTTGGCACAGGAAGTTTAGCTTTTCTTCGGAGCTCTCACTTGTTTCCATGGAGACACGCATCCGTCGTTTTAATTTGCAAAACAAAATGAATTGTCAGGGTTTTAAATAATAGCACGCCCATCACTGTCGTTGCTGCTCCTTGTGCTTAAGGAGATAAAACAGACACGTTTGTACTTTCATGTCAGTATATAAAAGCTTCAACACTGACATCATTTTATGTCTTACAAGGAGTTGTTCGGGATTAGACAAGTATACAAGATCATCTGAATTACTCCCAAAGTGTTTTTCTGTTCCTCTGTAAAACTTCCACTGATACTCAAGGCCCTCTTTGCAGCGTACCGTATGTTTTCCCTTCAGCTACAGTCCTGGAAACCATGAAAGCAAAGAGACGCCTCCACTTGGACTCAGGGCCTCTTTTGCATATCGTCACTGAAGGCAGAGGAGGCGTGATAGTGCTTGCCCCCCCCATCACTCCTTCTGACTGAAATTAATGGCTCCATCCACTCACAGTGACACTGATGTACTGTTAGGGGCAGGTTACTGCTTAGCCCAGCGGAATCAGTGCTCCCCAATACATAAATCAAACCCCAGACTGGTAGAGCATCGGTTTGTAATGTTGCTGCACAATAGGGTTTCTCGGCTTGACGGTGATACAATAAGGGAAAATGACCACGGACTAGTATTCTGCTATTATTTTGTTTGCGTCGGTCCGTGTGTGGCAGCGGTGTGTGCACATGTCCGCAAGTGCATGAATAGAGTCAGCAGCAGCAGCAGTGTGTCTGTGTCTCTGTGTTTCCCCCAGTAAAGAAATGCTGTAGGCTGGGTGCCTGCTGGGCGAGCTATAAATAGCCTCGTGGTGACAGCAGGACTTAGAGCTTAATGTGAGGGAGAGCATCTTCCAGAGATGTCCACGTTTATTATTTAAAACTTAATATACATTTCATTTTCTACACCAGTAACGCTGCTCATAGCTTCTCTACAGCTCATCTAGCCAACGCTGGCAACCAAAGATACTACCTCAACTTATCAATGAAGTCAGGGAAATCTAAAATATCTCAGCAACTATCTTTATCTCATTTTCTGAATCATTATATTTGATTTGGAGCGAAGACAAGACAGATGGTATAATTGGTGCACCATCTCTGTTTCTTCTGTGTTAACCTATTGTCTGCTGTGATAAATTAGGGACATTTAGAGGCATTAGCGACTGAGCAGGGTTGCATTAAATTTACCTCCCACTGCGGAGCCATCGGCAACCCTAATAATTGGAATAAAGTACTGAGAGCAATTTAACTTTTTTCTGTGAGACCAAATTGTGAGGAATAGGGCTAGAACTAATGATTATTTTCATTGTCGATTAATTTCTCAATTCATTTATGAGATTTTTGGTCTAGAAAATGTCAGAAAATGGTGAAAAATGCCAATCAGTGTTTCTTAAAGCCCAAGAAAACATCCTCAGATGTCTTGTTTTGTCCACCATTCAAAGATACTCAGTTTACTGTCACAGAGGAGTAAAGACACAAGAAAACCTTCTCATTTAAGAAGCTGGAATCAATTAATTTTGACCTTTTTTCTTTGTTGCCGTATTTTTGTGTGTGCGCATCATTATTTGTGTTACGCAGTGATGACTTTGCATGTCCTGTCGACAGGGTGGATGTAAATTGGATCAGGCATTAATGTTAACTGGAGGTGAATGGATGTTTGCACTGTATTTGACTGTACTGAACTGTAGCAGGACAGACTCGGGGCACGTCTGGATATATGAAATCATTCAGCTCCCGAGGCTTTCCTCTCAGCGGACCTCTTGACCTTTTCCCCCTCATTTCTCCTCCGTTTCCGCACACACAGCTTTATCTGGAATAAGATGTTTGAATGTCAAAGAGTGTTAATGGAAAGCTCCAGGGTCAAGCTGCACTGTATCTGAAAAGCTGTTATGTTACTTTGAGTCTTTGTTCAGGGGTTTTACCATCTTGTTTGGCACAGAAAATCATTAAGTTATGAATTTTCAATCGGGCCAGCTTGCCTTCTAGATTGATGGGGCTCATAATTTCAGGCCTCTGTGACTGATTGCAGTGGGTCTTGTATCAAGTCCATCACACACAAAACATAAAAGTTTATTACCCATTTCTAAACTTGATTTATTTTCCTGTTGGTCAGGTTCGGACTTCCTGTGCGCCACACATATCATCCCAGTGAAGAACGAGGAGGGCGTGGTGATGATGTTCATCCTTAACTTCGATTACATCCTGGACGAAGGCAGCAGTGACTCACTGGAGAGACTCAACCACACCTCGCCATCCAAAGCTGACCAATGTGAGTAAAGTTAAAAAGTGGGCTGGAGGCAAGGAGGTTAGTGCAAGGTGACATGACATATGGTGGAAGCTCGTATTCCCTTATCCTGGCCTTGTTGGCAGCAGAAAATATATATAGTTTTCTTTCATTTCTGTTCCTACATGTACTCCATGTACCAGTGGCTATATAGAGCATGGATGGAGCTTCTAGTTCTGAGAGGTGATGCCAGTCGGGAACCTGAATTCCTTCTTATGGCCGGCTGGGGGCGAGTCATCTGGTTTCAAAAAGAAATCCTATTGTATGTAAGCTTATGAGAAAATGACCCGAGTTCTTACTTGAATTAGTACCTTGGTAAACAGTTTCCCAATGAGTTTATGGTCCCAATCACTAGTTTCAAGCTTTCGTCAATACTACATGACGTGCATTGTGTAAGTAGCCTAGAGTAAGGGCCCGACAAACGAAACCAACATCAAAGCACGAAAAAGACTGCAGTCAATGGCCAACTAGCTCTTACGTTCTATGCCTGCGTGAGAAGAAATACCTTGCCCTACCACCAGGTTTTTTGACATCATTTCCACTAACATCAGCACTTCTCATTGAGAATATGTCTGACACAATAAATGGGGCTTTTCCTTTCTTTTTCTGTTTCTTCTTGCTGAACAGCCAATCAAAGTGATTTCTCCCACTGACATGTTGCACTGTCGATTCTACAAGCTCAGTCAGTCAAAAAGCCACCAACAAGGGCCGACTTGTGCCAGTGGTGCGGGCGACAAGGGCCACAGACGCTAACCAACGGCCACGACATTGGCCGATGGCCGACCGTCATCTGGTGTGTCAGTGCCATAAAAATGACCACAAAGTAGGGTATGCTTTAGGGCATTGCTACCTTGTGATTGATGCTACCATGGCTTGTCCTCAGGTTCTCAGTCAGATTCAATCAGTATCCTCCCCAGCTCCATGCTGAAGGCCATAATGCCAAACTCAAGGCTTCAAAATGTCCATACCCAAAGCACTGGGTGACGTCATGAAGGGTTTACACTTGTACATGTACAGAAGAAAGAGGTCGTCACATTGAAAGAGCAAGCAGGAAGAAAACAAGTGATAGTAATGTAACAGCCAGTCATGACCTTTTACTTGTAACCTTTTCCCACATCCATATCAATTTGTGCCTTTACGCGGTCCCTGCTGTGTCTTAACTACTTGACATGACCCTAATATTAATGCTGCACGCCCTGCTAGATGCTATTATGCAAAACATTTCTCTAGCATCTTTAGCCTTCATAGCGTTGTGCTTATGCAGACATAACTTGTGGCGATCACATTCACTTCTCCTCGCAGCAGTGCAGTGCAGGATATCCCTGCTAGACAGCTCCTTTGGCATGTTGACACTAGCGTTTAGCAGACACTGATGTGTTAGCCTGCCATCATCTCAAAGGTCTGGCCCAATTATAGCTCATAGCCTGCCAGAATGGCCTGATGAACTACTGGAGCAGTGCTGCAGAGGACTCAGCTTCCCAGAGCTGTCGGTGTAATGCTGTATAATGCCATTCCCCTGCGGTGCGCTCAAACACGCTCTTGATGCCTCCTCTCTCTTCTCTGTCGCTCTCTTCCTCCACTTTGTGTCTGTGACATATAAAGCAGCAGCGTAGAGGACCAGAGGTCACCTCTGGATGACTGTAATTGGATGAGGCCCTTAACAGGCTGTGATGCCTCATGGGGTGGTGTGGTGAACAGAGTGGGAACGCGTGTGTTGAGTGTAAAAGCAACTCTTGTCTGTGTGTGTTTGTGTACAGACTTCAGCGAAACCATGCGTGAACGTATAAGCTTTTCAATTTGTGAGTGTTTGCGTGTACGTGTCGCTGATAAGGCCTACTCCTTTCACTCTTCTATGGGAGCTTGCCCGACCGAACACAAGGGCAATCCCTGATGGAGCAGGTCTCTATGAATTAAAGCCTATTCATGCTTATCTGAATATCTAAGTGGGCGTTCCTGCAAATCTGGTGCTGACGTCCAGATTTGTTTACAAGGTCGAGCCTCAGTGCTGGACACCATCACTTTCTTTCTCTCTCTCTCTCTCTCTCTCTCTCGCTCTCTCTCTCTCTCTGCCTACACGCAACCGCGGCCGTCGCAGGGATTACCAGAGAGAGTTGGTAGTTCTTGGCCTCGTTTCATCACCGCTAACTCTACTGCACTTTTACTAGCAGATGGACAGAGGGCACAAATTATGAATAGCTCTGCATAATTTAAGAGAACAAACTGCTACAGATGTAAATTTAACTTGGTGAAACCCATCGTGTTACTATTTTGAGGAGCAGCTCTGCAGTATGTGTAGGAGAAGCTGCCTTCAGATGGTGCGAGGTGATGATCCATGTCTTGCATTATGTAGACTGCTTCTGGGGAATGAGCAGTTGCGCATTAGGTGATGCTTATCGATCGCCATCGCTGCTCTGCAACGATTTCATCCATTCTGCAGCCGTCTTGGATTTCCCCATTTTGGTTTGATGCGGCTGAGAGGAACCACTTCCACACAAAAAAGAAAAGTGGCATTTAAAGGTGCTATGTGAATAAACGTATTAAGGCAGCATTATGCAATAATTTGCAATTTTTGCGCTCCTACAGTTTCGGATTGGAATTCACTTTACACCATTGTAGTAAATATGGACAGTTGTACACAGGCAATTGTTATGATTACATTACTTATGATTGAACACTAGCAAGGCTACGTCCTCGCTGATACAGCCAAACATCAAGCAAGTGCAACAACACAACACAACACATAGCAAACCAACTTTTATTACTCATCCGTCCAACAGCAAGAAGTCTAGGTTGGTGTCTGCCTTTTATTTCTCTACTAAAAGCCAGTCAAGATTTACTCCCGTCTGGCCTCTTTCACTCTCTCTTTTTCTCTTCTTAGCTTCCACCATCAATTGGTCTTGCCTTCATCGTGATTCCCGTAGAGGCTAAGCATTCCCTGTCCCTGGCCTGAAAACCTCCACCTCACAGTGGTTCAAAGCTCAGTGCTAGGTGTGGAACCACCTCCCAAACTTGTCTGGGCATAGTCTGCTAGCTGCTCTCCTAACTGAGCTGGCTAACTGTAGCTACACTTAGCAGCAGCGAGTGGTTACTTTATAACAACTAAAGCTGTCCATCAGGAAATCCTGTAAATCACAAAAAGTTGAGGCATATCAGCAGGAGGAAATCAGAGGAAAAACCAGAAAACATTTTCTCCCAAAAAATCTGATGTGTTTTCACCGACATAGTTGGTGGTATGTGACGTAGTGCATAACGAGTGCAAGGACGGGCATATAGGACTCAGACTGGGGATGATGGAGGCACCATGCTCCCTATTACAAGTCAGTGCAGCATCAAAATGATTTGAAGCTGTTATTTTTAAGATAAAATAGTGACATAATGTTCAGTGAAAAAATCCAGTATTGATGGAACTCTACACTTTCAGCCTCTTATCCAACAAGTACTCGACAACCCCTAAGCTGGAGCCAACAATGGCTACACCAAGCTCAGCACGACCTACTCAGTCATTCACGAGAAGAAAATAAACAGCTTTGATTTTCCTCTGCAGCGATGATGCAGCAGGACGCTGAGATTGTCCAGTGAGAGCCTCGTAAAAGTGTTTACAAAGTGTGTTCATAAGAGGAGAGGATAAACACTACAGGGACCAGGAGCTAAAAGGCATCATGGTGTGTTGTCCACAAGGAGACACGTGAACTCTTTGCAGGTGCAGGGTACCAAATGTATGCAAATGAGTGGTGGGGCAAAGTATCTGCATGACTGACAGCGACAGCCACCTGAAGAGGACCAGCTGTAGCTGAAATTCCTCCATTTTGATTCCCGTTCTCTCCATGTTTATTGTCTAATTAAGAAAAATACCATAACAAAATGAAAATGTACTTCTCTTAACTCTGGCTCGTTGCAGTTATAATTCAATTTTCTCTATATTAATGAGTTGGGGGCAAAGTGGGGACACAGCAGAATTATCCATGTTATTCTCTAGAGCTGGTGAGTAATAGGAGAACTGGGAGCCCAGGTAAACACTCTTCAGGTAAAAGAACACTGCATGCAAATCAGGTTTTTTTATTTTCATTTAACGTCAGCAAAACCACAAGAGCAGGAGGCAGAAACAAAAGGACACAAAGCCGTTTTTGTCCTGCTTTTTACCAGAGGACCAGGCTTTATTGTTCTCTCTCTACTTCTCCCCTGACATCTGAATCATGCTCACATTACAGAAAGACATTTCACTCCCCAACATGGGGATCTGAGGGCCCAATTAATATTCAATGCAAATATTACTATCCGGTATCATAGCAACAAGGGCCACTGTACGTCCATTGGTTGTGTGAAGCCGCTGGTGAGTTTTTGCAGGCAAAGAATGAGAGGGTTTGAGAGGGAGTGAGAGTGAGCACACACACACGGCATATTCCTGCAAGGTTGAGCCTTTTCAATATCACCATTAAATATAGCTCCATACAATGTTCTCAGCATACACCGTGGATGCGTGACTGAATTATGAGCTAATTAAAAGATTTGTGGTGTATGTGTTTATCCTCCAGGCACAGTAATTAGAAACAGAGCTGTGAGCATGTGAAAGCTCATGAGCTACCATTCATTATTTTGTTAAGGTGTCATTTTATCAGTGTTTAAATCAAGCTAACGGAAATGTGAAGTGCTCAGGCTGCAAGATCGAATGATGCTGTAATATTGCAATGGTGTGATTGCAAAAGGGAGTGATTTTCCTTTGGAGGGAAGAACCTCAATAAACAGGGTTTCGCTGTATTGTGCAGACTCGTTGGCATATAAATTGGATTTGCTGGTTTGGGATCAGCTGAAAACCGAAGATCAGAAGGTATTTTTGCCTCGTAGCACCGAGCTCAGATGAAACACAACCTTGTGATTCTTTTGCAGAAACAAGGAACTTAATTTTACCATCATTAAGATGAATTACTTGTTTACTCATACTGACTCCAGATCCTGCTCTGACTCAACAATTGAATGCGAATCATTTCCAGCATCATCAGCATCCAGTTCCAGACTTAAAGGTTAACTTAATGCAAAAATGATAATCCAGTCACTATTTACTCGCCTGACTTTCCAATGGATGAAGAGTCAGGTGAAGTTTCTGGAGCTTCACAGCAAAACAGTGTTGTGGAAATCTCGTAACAACTGAAGTAGATACGGATTTGTTTAAAAATGTAGAAAAAATAACCAAAAAAAATGGCTCCATCTCCGTCTTCCGAAGCCCCAGGATCCCAAATTGATTTTAAAAACCATTATTTAACCCTGAAAAACTTCACTGTAGCTGCTGAAATAAAAGCGTTAGTGCCCACCTCATCTGAAGTGGGTACAGGAGCTCGACCGCACGTATTGTTGAAAATTGTTGTGCAAATAAATAGATAACAAAAGACAACTACGACTCCAACTCAGAAAAACAAACAAAAAATCGAATTCGATGTTTAGGAGAATGCTTGACTCTGTTTTGACGTGAAGTTCCAGTAATGTTTTGTGGACTTCGAAACTTCACCCAACTTTCCATCCATACAGAGGTGAGTAGATTTTGACTGAATATTCAGTTTTGGGTGAACTTGACCTTTAATTTAAACACACCACACTGACCCGAGCAGATGCTGGGCATTGCGTCTAAAAGTAGTTCCTCCCTCTCCTTCTCCAACAGTAAACAAGGAAAACAAATCAGCATGCTGCTCCCTGCTGAGCCTCAAACATTAATTCTATTTTCTATTTTGCCTCCTATTGTGTCTCTGAATTCATCCATAGCCGCTGTACTCATTGCGGATATTGGAGTTAAACGGGGTGTGTCAAATACAATGGTCTGTAGTTTGCTCTAGGGCAGGCAAAATTGTACAAAAATGACATTCAATTATTCCCTCTAAAAAAAAATCCACGCATAGGGTGAAACCATTCAGATATCTATTATATAACCAATACAACGAGAGAAAAGAAAACTTGTATAGGTTTATTTATTTCAACATAAACATGTCTTTTTAATAGATCTGCATACCTACTCATTACAAAAAGTAGTGAGGGAATGAACTTTAGTGTTTGTACTTAAGTATTTCCATTTCCTGCTACTTTATGCATTTACTCCACCACATTTTTGAGGCAACTATTGTAGTTTTTCTCAACTACATTTATTTGATAAATGTAGTTACTAGTTACTTGCCTGCTGCATCAATATCAGACACTTTACATCAGACAGAGGCATCAGACAAGTACTATTCACATGGGTGATCTTTAGGTTTTATTCAAGTATGACTTTAGGGTACTTACTACAACACTGCAAAATAGGCAAATACTATAATGTCCTATAATGTAAAACTTAATTTCTCTCTCTGATTGCCTTTTTTTTTTTTTTTTTTTTTAAAGTTAGCCATCTACTGAGCAAACTGTGAATTATTTCCAAACGGAGCTCTTTAGGTCGCTCGGAGTGCAGATCTCTCTCTGCGGCCGAGTTGGGCTGTGAACTCTCAGCCATCATTACCACACGGTTGTTGTTGAACTGTTCGCTCATTACAGCTTGAAAGTGATGTTGACTGTGTGACCTTGTCCGTTTTGCAGTGCAGCTGTGGTCGTGCTGCCTTTTTCTCACAATCGAATGAAAAATACTCATTGCCCAGCAAGTATACAAAGGGGATATAATGACGATCTGGTGTGACTTGTTGTTTTTTTGTTTTTTTTAATTCAGGTTTGCTTGTCCTTTTTTTCTTTTAATGATTTTATGATGGACTTCAGTACATTGCATGGCAGTGACACTTGTTTCCAGGGACTGGGATAGCGCCCTGATCCGTATGTATGGCATATGTTCAGTCGACTAAATGATTCACAACATGCAGGCCACAGTTTGTGGTCCATATGTGGAATCTAGCGAGCGTGACTGTCTCTCTCATGACATGTTTGCAGATATTGTTAGATGCAACTAAATGTGTCTTTTTTGTGAATGGTGTGTGAGTGGGTGTGTGCTACGTGTACGTAATACAGCATACATGTATTCATTTTAACAAACTTCACACTTTTCTTCACCTTTTCCTGCACATCGCTCCCTCAGAAGTACCTGCTGTTGTGACAGCAGAGCCCTAAATATCACTCCTTCATCTCCACAGGAGCTATCACTCACTCATTAAAATCCTGCACATAATTCTTGAAAGGACTGACTCCTCATGCACTCCTGCCATTACAATATTTCAGTAAATGTCCTCCTCCATGAATAATTGAAGGAAATTGAAGATTGAACTAGTGCCCGAGGCGGAGCGGGCATTTGTTTTGATCTGCCAGGGTCTTTTTAAGATAGCTGCATTGGCAGGCTTTTCAGTGCTATTGGCAAACAAGTGTGAGATATCAGCGGGGATGTTGAAGGCTGTAAGCAAGTTCTGCTGCAAACACACCATGAAAACACAACACAAGGTCAGTGGGGGTTGTGTCGATCCCACTGGCTCATTAAAAAGCACCGTGCATTCTGTTTTATGCTGTTTTGGGTCTCAAAGCAGCCAAGTAACTTACTGTATAGACTCTACATGATAATTGTGCGACTTAGCTCTCACAGCCTTAGAATTGATGTTTATATGTGAAATAAGTTGCCCCAAGGCACTCTGTTACTGGTCACTATAAACTGATGTCAGATGAATAATGTGGCAGTAATGAGCTCTATTCTTTGTCTCTTTCTTCTTCTCTGTCAGGGAAAGGGAGATTCTTTCGCTTCCGTTTCCCGGCCTTACCTCTCCTGGGCATCAGCAAGCAATCCCTGCCCCAGGAAGACCCCGACGCCGTCATGGTGGACTCCCCTCGCCACAGCGACGGCTCGGTGGCCACACGCGACTACCAACTTCCCACCACCCGCGAGAGCTGCAGTCCCTCGTACGCCAACGACACCCGTGCCCTCATCGGCCCCAGCCATTGCTCCACCCCTGTGTCAGGGCCTTTGGACCACTCATCGCCCAAGGGCCCCTGGGACCGGGTATACCCGGACCAGGCCGTGGCCCAGACCCAGCAGCAGAGCCAGGAGGACACACTCGTCGCAGCTCCGTCAATCCCGGGCCTCACTCCAACCGCCTCCAGAGAGAGTGTGTGCAGTATTCGCAGAGCCTCCTCCGTACACGACATGGAAGGCTTTGGGGCCAACTCCAAGATGGCATTCAGGGACAGACATGCCAGTGAAGGTAGGAATCTCTTAATAGCCCTTAATGTATGCAGTAAAGCAGCTTTTACTGAATATCAAACAGTTTTTGTTTTTTTGTTTTTTTGTATCTGTTTTTTTAAGTCCTCTATGGTTAAAGTTGTTCTAAATGTAGTTTATCTTTTTAATTCAAGACCACCTCCACTTAACATTTTGTAAAGTCACATTGAATTTTTACATAAATCTGCCAAAGGGGGAAAGTTTCTCTGTGCTCTCCTCAAATCTCGGTTTAAAACATGAAAGTATGAAATTACTTTCTGACATCACAACTGGTTTGAAAGCCAGTTGTTGCATTTATTAATTTATTTTTTAAAGCAAGTCTGGAGGGGAGTCTCTTGGTGTGTGTGTCTGTGGTTGGTGGCCACTGCTCCAACATAAACACTATTCGCCAAGTAATGTCAGTAATAACAAAGAGTCAGACATGGTCATTACCCAAATGTTATATTTTACATTAAGGGACTCAGAAGGAATTTATTATTCGTGACAACAGTAATTTGGCTTTATTAATTACCAAACTCCCTGTGGTCCCAAAATAGGAGATGCGAGATGCCAGTATCTTAATCAGCATTATAGTGAGTCACCATCTGTACTGGGTGCTATTGATCTTCCCTTGAGTCTAAATCACTCATTAGCCTTTTGGCCCTCATTTGGATGAGGGTAGAAGTGCCCCAGACTGGCCCCGTTTCCTCCAGGCCAATCAGTCTACCCCATCCCCTTATCTACAATCCTCATTCAAATAGCTCCCAGTGGCTGACACAGTAATACGTCTACTTCACGGTAATGAATTGTTCACGGGTGCACTAGCGGGGGTTTAATGCCAGCCGCCATTTGTCATCATAGAAAACCAGAAATTCTTTTCTCTCTCTTCCTTCTCTTCGCTGTGTCGCTGCCATCACAGACAATGGTCGCAATATTAAAGGTAACGAACAGCAGCATCTTGAGCTGAACTTTAGCACGGATGCTACATTTATGCTGCACAAAGCCTGCTTGTTGCATGCGTTTTTTCCACATGACTGAGGTTGATGTTGAATGCAAATGCCTTGGTGGGGTGACTGACAGTGTGTTTGTAAGTTCTTGCACCGGAGCCTCGAAACACTGGCTCTAAATGACTCAGTCTCAGTGCACATGACCCGCTGATCCCCAGCTAGTCGCCCAGGGGAAGCCTCTGATAAAAAAAACAAAAAAACACGCTGACCTCTGCACGCGCTTGCATGAAGCAACATATTACTTTTCCTGCGTTTGCTCATTGAAGAAAATCAATGAAGCTTTACAAGATGATACCTCCCACTGTCTGTAACCTCGTTTTTCTTCTATGCAACCTCTGGTTTACGCTGCCATGTCTTAGTGAATGAACAGAAACCTGACTGTGTTTCCATTTGAATTTAATATGCTCGCCCTTTTGTAAGCTGCAATGGAAGCGTAGCAGCGCATATGCTGCATGCAACATTATCTCACTCACACAGGCTGACTTGATGCATAAATTAAAGTATAACTGACCAATGTTGATGTTTTGCAATATTAATAATAAAGATTTACATGCAGCGCTGCCATAATGTGATATTTTAAGTACTGTTTGTACCCTACAACCCACCCACCCTTCCATATTTCCCCTTTTACCTCCTATTTCTTCTCTCTCCTGGTTTGCTAGTGTCTCGCTCCTGGATGGCTGGGGGTATGGCTTCAGCTTTTCCCTTTTTAAGTTCTTTCTTCATGACTGCAGTGATGTAACCTTACAGTGGCATGTATTGAAGCTGTGCATGCAATCTCTCATCCTCTGCTGTCTGTTTCTCTGTCCTTGACTCTCAATCACTGTACTGTACTGTGAAAAGGGGGAGAAACAAAAAACACCAACAGTGCAACCTGTGCACCTCAGCAATTCTCTCTTTTTCACTTTTTACCACTCTCATTGGAACACGTGTCAGTGTGCGTCACAGTGCTGTCACATAATGTTGCAGTGTCGAATGCTCTCACGAGAAAACAGGGAGTTAATTTTGTAGAGTTTTTATTATGCTGTGAAATTGTAGAGGACGTTGCGTGCTAAGATAAGGGAACATTTTGTTAATTCGCCGCACTGGTTTCATCAGACGGATAGATGGTTTGAGTAAGGCCTTGTTTCCACATGGCTGTGTGTAGCCATGCAACTCAGCCAGCAGGCCTTTCATTCCTATGGAAGGCTACGTAATCTCCAATGTGTTTGCAAAACTCCTCCTTTCGTTTTTGTTTCTTTCTTCAGCCTTATATACGCCTTGCGTATGTTTAAAAAGCGTATCTTTCATTTTGAGTGTGCAACAGGAAGTTAGCATTAAAACAATGTAGCTAGCCGTTTGAATTGATGAATGCAATACAGATCTATTTATATATTTTTTCTCAGTCAAAATTTCAACAGCATATTTAGCTAACATTGCTAGCATGTTAGAAGAGCGCCTATATTACATAATGTTGCTTTAATTGTCCACCTTAATGCACTCTGGCTTGCCTCACCTTTCTGTTTTCTCTCTTCCAGCAACAGTGTCTGCGACTTTTGTCATCAGTTTTATAACATCGCCCAAAAAACACACCTCGCGTTTAGGATGTTTTTCAGAATATGCACAACTTAATTTATCGTGGATGACCTTGTTGGGCCGCCAAATAGGCCGCCAAATTTACAAAATGGCAGTTATGTGGTGGCCCACTCAAGTAAAGTCTATGTGTTGGAAACACTGTACGACACAGCTGCATTAACTGCTGTAACCTTACAGCTATCTCCTATGAAAGTTATTCTTGAATCCACAATGCTTAGGCCCGACAGGCATCCAGGCTTGTAATATACTGGTGGAAACCCTGTGTCTTTCAACAAACATCCCACTGGCTAAAAACCTGACAGACCAACCTGCTCACTTATTTGTCACCACGCATTACTGGTCCTGTTTTTGTCTTAATAATGCTCCAATTGCATATAAAAACAGAAAAGCTTCTCGCTCATGTTTACGGTGGCATATCTATCCAAACGTGAAGAAATGCGTTTTCTTGCGTTGAACACTAGAGGTGTACGTCCGTATTTACAGACACAAAACAAAACTGTGTGGAAACGAGGCGTTACTGTGTGAAGTTGCATTCTTTGATTGTGCATTGAATCATTCTTTTCTTTCACCAGCAGTGTTCTTCATTAGTTTTTAATGAGAAACCTTGAAAGGCCTGTTCACCCTAGACGGGTCAATCAGAGGCTGTAGAGTTTCTATTTCAGTATCTGTTGTATTGTGTTGTGGTTGAACTCACTCCAAAAGTACGAGCCACTCCATGCTCACTACTCATGTCACAACAATCACAAATTAACACTAGAGCGTTCTCTGATGTCCACGATTCACATCAACAATAACCCAACCACAGTGAAGATGTGGCGATTTTTAATGACGTCATCCCTCTGTCGTCGTCTCTCTCTCAGGGCCGCTCAGTCAGATCAAATCCAGCCTGCTCGGCTCCACCTCTGACTCAAACCTCAACAAGTACAGCACCATCAACAAGATCCCTCTCATCACACTCAACTTCTCGGAGGCCAACAATGAGAAGAAGTGCCCCTCCCCTCCGTCCTCTGAGAAAACCATCATCGCCCCAAAGGTCAAAGACCGCACGCACAATGTCACCGACAAAGTCACGCAGGTAAGATGCTAATACAGCAAGGCTCTCCACAAACACAGAGTGAAAAGTTTCTGAGAAAATATCCCAAAATATCCATTAAATGCCAATTTCTTTCTGTAGATAGATAATCCTCTGTCTATCACCCTGTTGGATACAGAATGTTTTGCTGTTGGCGCAGGAGGTGAAAATACGACTTTCAAATATTTCAGAAAATGAGTCTTTGCATATAAACAAACTGTTTTTGGAATTTGACTTTAAAATGACTTTATAATCGTTCCAAGGATATTATTATTATATTGCCGCTGTTTATGTACCACAGTTGCTTGTTAATTGATCGATCCTCATGCTGCTGCTAGTCTTCTCCCCTGTGTGGGTCTGAACTGCATTTTGGATCAGGTCTAATTTTCCTCAGATCTATTCAGGTTGGGTCTGACTGTGTTTGTGTCCCCTTCATATCAGGATACTTTATTTAAAAGATACATTTATGCCGGTGGGGTTAGGGTAGGTTTACCAAGGGCCCAATTTGGATCAGGTCCAACATTTTAGATGTATGAGGACTCTGGCACCCATTGATTTTCTGCTTTTATCCCCTTTCCAAGTGCTAATTTCATTCCAATATATCCTATCAAACAGCATTAAATGTACTTTATTTCAAACGATATAACATATCTAGCCTGGCGCCGCCAGACCACTTCACAAATGTGTATTAGTTTAGTCCCTCTCAGTTCATTTTTCATTTCCATGGGGCTTTATCAAAGGGCATAGAGCAAAATGCCTCTGGGCACAATTGGATAGACCTACAACCAATCACAGCAAAGAAAAGCATGAAGGAGCACTGAGTGATGCATGCAAGTTGGGGGCGGTTTTTGTCTGTCTTTCTTTTCAGATTATTTTTTGATTGATTTCAGAGCAAGTACTTGAACAGAATAAGATGGATTCCAAACAGTAGTAACAGTAGTACAGATCATCCCCTTCCCAACATCCCACCCCATCCCAAGAGAAGTAGAGAGTGGAAAAAACAAGACAAAACAAAAAACAATTGATAAAATACAGTTTACAAGCAGTGTATTACAGCTAGACAGTACAGTAAAATGTGGTTTAGGTAAATTTTTTGAGGTGGAAAATGGGCCATACAGTAACTGAGTTGGAGTTTTTTGAGCCTGGTGGTGCGCTGCTGGACGGACCTGCAGACTGAATGGTATTCGATAGACCTACATCCAATCAGAGCAGCGAAACAAGTGACATGTGACCTTTCAAACCTGGACCGGTAACGCTTCTTTGTCAGTCATCATATCAGACCCGCCCCATATTAATATAATATGATATAAATGGTTGTGATTCACCGGATACAGACCAGATAAGATGGAAATATGCCTGAAATCGAGTGGGAAAGGATGCATCTGCCATCTGCAAATAAGCTCAGCAGATTTTTTCTGCATCTGAATATTCATCTCTATACCTCTAGTGCGGCCAGTCGGTTTCGATTAAATGTCCATAAAACACGCCATTTTCCCCAGTTTAAATGTCTTCTCTTCTCCGAAATGCAATGTTTTGAGGTTGTTGTTATCGCCAGCGTTGTATAGAATCCATCATCCCCCCCATCTGTTAGTAAGTCATGATTATGCTTTGCTTAGACTAAAAATAAAAAGCAATTAAGAACAGTGGTGGGCATGTATATTTTGCATTTATTAATAATTCATAACACCAATTATTTGCTGACTATCTGAGGTTGTGCAGAGTGGAGAGGAGAGACATTGGAAGTCAGTGCTCATCATATTATCATTTACTATCATCACAAATCATGCTCGCACAGATTGAGCAGCTGATGAAGTCAGCAGATTGCATGCACACCCCCCGCCTGTCCTCCCCCCACCTGCCCTCTGTGAGCCTCATGATGATTAATTGAAACTCAAGGGGTCTGATACGTAACACGGCCAAGGTGTCTATCACCTGCGCCAGATAATCAGGGATAGTTTTACTGCTGCCAGACAGTGTCCAGAGCTCAGGCCATATTTCTAAAGTTACAGACAGGGTTAGAGGTCATTGTCACCTTCCCTGCCACGGCTGAGAGGCAGCACAGAGGAGACGAGGACTCTCAGTTAATGTATTCTCAGGGTTTTGCCCCAAACCACTGATTAGGTCCCAGTTTTGCATTTTGCCCATTAATGGTGTAACGGATAGAGGGCATGGAAATTGACCCCTGTTCTCACTCAAAGGCAACTTCAGCTGAGGGCCTTCGACTGGAGCCAGAGGGGGAGACAGAGAGGACAGTGCGGCACACTGACCTCTCCATCCAGCTTTAAAGCCAAAGTTATTAAGCAGCACAGAGGGCACTCCTGCTAATGTGGTTCCAATGGACTTCTGTTGGTACCTGATGCACTAGGGCTGCACCTGACGATTATTTTCATTATCAGTTAATCTGAAGATTATTTTCATGATTAATCAATGAATTATTTAGTCTGTAAAGTGTCAAAAATGTACAAAAAAATGCTCATCACAATTTCCCAGATCCCAAAGTGACATCTTCATATTGCTACTTTGTCTAGGGCTACACAATTAATTAACTTTAAGATAAAGGTCTGAAAAAACAGCATTATAATGAAGTGATTTTAATAGTTTTTTTCCCACTAATGGTGAATCAATGCTCAATCATATTTTTTGTCAAAATAATCACAATCTGATGTGCCAGTGGTCAAATATGCAGCCATGTTAGTGTAACATCCTAGCTCTGATTCTTCGCTTTCTGTAATGTTTCATGTGTTGTCACAGTTTTATCTCCTACAAGCTGCTCTTCCTGGAAATTAGCTGTCAGATACACATTTCTGTGGATACACTGGTAGCTACACCAGTATTTAATCTTTAGCTCACCTCCCCTCTTCCTCTATCTCTGACTGAGCATATGGTGTTCAACACAGACTCGTATTTCTGTTTTGCTCATGCATGCTGCTAGGCATTAAAATGATCATAGTCACAGATAAATAAGCCGTGGGGAGATCGCGCCAAATCCTGATCTTCAACGGTTTAGATCTGTAAACAGTTCTCTAGACACCTGACTGCGAGGAACAAAAAAGCAACAGCAGATGTCTTGAAATCGACTCTGGACTCCTCTGAGTTCATCTGAAGCCTGATCAAGACGTGTGAACAGACACGCTCTCATCTGGCCTTGGCTGCCTTCAGAGCCACCACAGGCAGATGGAGGGTTCACCCAGGGAGCCAGACAGAAAGAAAGGAAAGCAGCTCTCATGCTGCTTCTTACATTTTGAACGTCTCAGTGCATGCAGCTCCGACTTAGATGCCCACAACTTTCCATTAAATGCCTCATTTTAAACTTCTTAGTATTATCTGAAGCTGAACACGGAGTCAAAGCAGTGGCACATGCATCATTTTTACTGATGGAAGCCACGAGAACATGAAACAACACTCCACTCTTATAAATAATACCCCGGCCCTGACAGTGCAGCGCAAAAAGAACCGGAGAAGGGAAGCAAGCTGATGCTCATTTGCATATCGTTTGAGGCCAAGCCAAACACAGAACGAGCCTTCCATTATCCCACAAGAGAGAGTTAATTTGCGCCAAGTGCACATAGCTACAGTAGGTAGGTTAAATAATTAAGACGGGATCTTTTATTTAGGAACAGATTGGCTGCAACACGTTAATCCAGAGCTGTCATGTTGCCAACCGACCGACTCCTCCCAGGCTTCCTAGCAGGCCGAGGGGTAATGTATCCATGCATGTAGAGCACTGTGGGTGCAGTGCAGAGTTACCATGTTGTTTGTGTCATCATTAATTGCACGCTGGCCGTGCACAGATTAAGAGACTGATCGAAAAAGGCTTAGCTTTCTAATGAAAATCAATTGAAGAACACATAAATTGAAGCACAGTTATTGGAAAGTCAACAGCAATAACGCGTTTTGTCGTGAACGTAATGAAACAAGTGGCAGCCCATTGAATAATTCACCACACATTCCCCTTGTCTGTCCGCTGGTTTCTGATCGATCTCAAAGGTTATCCCATATCAGAGGGTAAAAGCGCTTGACCCTCGCCATCACACCGAGGGCAAGAGTTTCTAATAACCAATTCAATTATTAACACTTCAGCTTTTTCTCGTGCAATACATCATCCTGCTGCCCCCCAGTCGTCTCCTCTCTATCAGAGAGGTTATGAAGGTGACCAGGGCAGAGATAAGGCGACACGCAGGTGGTGATGGATGCCAAAATAGAGCCATTTGAGGCTCTTCTGCTCTGTTTTATTCTCTCGCTCACTCATACACAGTAATTGTCTCTCTGCCCTTGCAGCTCATGTACTCTACCTGCCTCTCTCTCTTTGCATTTCTCCTTAGAGCTACAATAATCAGTGGTGAAAGCCACGGCCTGAAAATTCCTGGCTATTGAAGTGTCAGACACTTAGATGAATGGATGTATCCTCTGCCCGCACCTATAATTACCTGCAAGTCATCGAGGCTCTTATCCGAAATGGTCCATGACGCTGCTGTAATATTGATGTTAAAAGCTATTCGGGTATATATGGTAACTGCAATAACACCGATAATGATAGTGACATTCTGGCTCGCTGGAATGGATCATAGCTCCGTCCTCAATGCAAAACATTGTTCGGATTTTATGCATGCTTGTTTTTTGAAGGTGATTGTAGATAATTCATGCACATTTTTTTGTTTTTGTTTGTATTTTTTTCTCTGAAACCCTTTGATTTTCTGTTCTCATGCAAAGTTATGCACACTTTCCACAAGTGATCATGATTAAAAATGTATTCCCACAATAGCAGTCTTTGGACTTTCTCAAACTTATTACAGCATGGCTCTAAACCAGCCTGCTCCTGTATGGATTATGTGAAATATTTTTAATGCATAGTTTAAATTTCAAATTATTAGACTAGAAGCGTTTTTTAAAGTCATCCTTCACTTAACACATGAATGATTTATTATGAGAGTGGGGATTTCATGCCTCAAGTAATCTGCTCGTACAAGATTTTAGTCAGGAGATAATGTTGAGCTACATTAGGTTTGTACAGTATGTACAGCATGTACAGTCTTAGAGCTGAAGTTCAGCTCCTACAGCCAGATTACTCACATATCAACAAACATGACCTTTACTTGACCTAATCTTCAGTCATATGTCAAAGTGCAGTTCTACATACCAGCACGCACAACAATGTAAAGGCACAGAGACGCTAATGCATGTTGACTTAAATTTAACTGTATTTACATTTTACTGAATTTAGCCTATTTCCTTGAACCACAAGGCATATTTAAGATTCCTCTGCTGTTCTTCAGCCTAAACTCATTTAAATGGGAAATTTTTCATATTATTTTCACATTATTTTTCTTGCTGCAGCACCTTAATTCACCCTCTGTCTGAACACTCCATTTTAGCTCCTGTCTCTTTAAGACGCCCCCCCCCCCCCGAAAAGCCCAGCCTTCCCTGATTGGTCAGCTCTCACAGGCCTGAGCAGACACCAGCGACTATGTGTCTGTATCCGCAGTGTGTTTGCAAGCCGGGGGTTGTGGCTGACTGTATAGTTGTGACATCACAACCTTACAGAAATCCTGACGGCTTTAAAGTCACAGTTTAAGAATACTGTGTGCGTTTCTCTGTGGACTGACTGTTTTGATACTTTCACAGTAATTATACATCCCCCTGACTTGATTTATAATCAAAAAAGATGTGGAAGTCTCACTTTCCAAAATGTTCAAAAATGCTTTAAATGGGCTTTTTTTGATGAGTTATCTGATCTCCATGTGGAAATTCAATGAAGTGCCAAGACTGCAAAATCTGCAGCAAACACCATTTAATTACACTTTTTTTTCACAAATATATTACTATTTTTTGGCTGACAGCAGAGAAGAGGGAGTAATGAAATGTTATTGGATTAAATAAAATAAATCCTCTGTCTTCTTCCTCAGGTTCTTTCTCTGGGTGCAGACGTGCTGCCTGAGTACAAGCTCCAAACACCACGCATGGACAAGTGGACCATCCTCCACTACAGTCCCTTCAAAGCAGTGTGGGACTGGCTGATCCTGCTGCTGGTCATCTACACGGCCATTTTCACCCCCTACTCTGCTGCCTTCCTCCTCAATGACATCGAGGAGCAGAGGAGGCGGGAGTGCGGCTACTCCTGCTCTCCCCTCAACGTGGTGGATCTCATCGTGGACATTATGTTCATTGTGGACATCCTCATAAACTTCAGGACCACGTACGTCAACGCCAACGAGGAGGTGGTCAGCCACCCAGGCAAGATCGCCATCCACTACTTTAAAGGCTGGTTCCTCATAGACATGGTGGCCGCCATCCCATTTGACCTGCTCATCTTTGGCTCAGGATCAGATGAGGTGAGAGGGCGGTAATCAGAGGGGGGGTAATGATGCAATGATTCTGAGGGAGGCTGTTCCAATCAGTCGACAAATCAATCAGCCTGTCTATCATTTGGATTTTCTTACAAGAGAAGCTCTTCTGGGGGGCAGAAATAGAAAAAGATAAATAAATTTAACGTTAATATGCACTCGTAAATACAGCTGAATCATATTAGCTTTTTATGCACACATGATTCAAGATCAATCTTATTACCATTATACATACAGATTGTGCAACAAAATGATCGTCGTAGTCATGATACTCATGATACTTAAAACTATAAATATCACTATAAATAGATGATTGAATAATAAATAGATCATAAAAAAGGGCAGAGATAATAATGTGCATTTTTTCCAATTGACATTTTTATAGACTAAATGATTAATCGATTTATCGTGAAAATAAACAGTAGATTAACTGATAATGAATGTTAAATGTAGCCCTAGTGACAAGTCTGTGACTGGGGTGGATGTTGTCTTTAAGTATCCTGTGGGTACTGCCATAGTAAGCCCAGTAGAAATAGCCGTGTCTTCTTTTTTGCACATTGCAGTTTTTCTTATATTTTTGAAATCATTTCTAAAAGTTTAATTCAGTTAGAGTTGACTTTTTTACGTGCAGAAATAACAATCTGTGAATAAAATAGTGTCCTGCTTAATCTTCATATCACTGCATAAACGTGATCCTGGGAATGATCCACAAATAAATGAGATCTTTTGGATTGAGATATAGAGGGAGGACTGGCAGGAATGGACATCCCGAAGGAGTTATTAGCAGAGAGATGAGTTTTAATTGGTCTTCATTTTTTAATGGAACCGTGTGAACTGTTTTCAACTTGTCAGCATCCAACACGCCTGTTGATTAGGAGTAGAAACGGTAGAGTCATTCATTATAACAACATTATTGATGTGGACACAAGCACAGGAGTCTCTGTGGTTATTTTGCAACAGTCTGGAGCTTGTTGAGCTGCAGACTGCGTAAATGTAGCTCGACGTTAGGGCTGAGCTGAAAAAATTATCGGAACGTTTTTCATATCAGTCGATACTGATGCATATTTTGTAAGACCAGGAGAAATAATGTTGGATTTAACCATTTTATTTTGAAATCGAGCTTTCTATCACACAATTTTCTTCTTGCTATTGGTGAAGTGGCTATCGTTTTATCACCCAGACCTACTTGACATTGTGCAGTATCACTCCAGTTGGAGACTGCAGATGGAACAGATACCTGGTGCCTTCAGATGCTGTAAAGAGAGTCAGCAGAGAAAAGGAACGGCCTCAGTAATCACTCAATCGTTATTCTGTCTGGCTGGCATCAATACGATAATTGGTAGATATAAATCATGTTGTAATAACTACTTTGGCTACATGCATTTCAGTATTTCTTCTTTTAAGAAGCCCAAATTCAAGAGCACCAACTTTCTTTACAAATTGAGCCCCTCCTCGGTCACTCCTGTGTCGTGACCTAAGGCTGCAGCTCCGGCAGTCATGTTTCCGAACAGCTTTCCTCAAATGTTTAGACCGCTAAACCAATCTGACGCTTGGCTGTCACATCTGCTTCCCTCTGCTCTGTCTTCATCAGAGCCAGGCTGGAAAGGCCCAGGGCGATCAAAATGAGTTAAAAAGGTCTCAGCCTCCCTAACCACTCCGCCTGTGAGAAACTATTTAGCTCATGTAAGACACCTCTCGCTTTAGTTTTAAAAAGCGTGCAGGGGAGAAGCGCTCAATCCACTAAAATGTGCCAGATGCCAGGATTTGTTATGTAACAACTCCAAACACGCAAAAAACACTCCAGATTGATGTGTGTGTTGACAATGAGGCCCCCCCGCTGTGGTCGGCTGGTTTGCAGAGTCATTATTTACCATTAGGTGTGTGTTGCTGTGAGGGAGTCTGTGGCTAGAGGCTGGCAGTGAGTGGCAGGTGGGGAAAAAAGAGCAGACAGCTGAGTGCGATGTATGTCCTCGTCATACAGCTAGATGACTGGTGCAGCGACAGAATGTGTGTTCCCGTTACAGCTCGTGTCCAAAGCACACAGTGACAGGATGAGTAGAATGACAGAACGTTGTATTTTTAGCTCCTCCAATCAGCAGCAGAAACTGAAAATAACACATCCATGTCCAGTTTTAGCTCCTGTCTTTAAGGTTATTTTAGCTCTTCATGCAGAGACGAGGGCTATTTTTAGACATAATCTCGTGCACCTTAGTTGCCTGGAAACCATCGCTGACAATATGTTAAGTTTTTCTTTTTTTTTTCTGATTTCACTGGAAACATGGCAGGTTGAAATCTCCCGTGAGAGGTGCAGGATTTCAGCTGAGCACGAGAAGCTGAATTTCCCTACAGGACTCATTTGAGCTCCTCCATTATTTTCATATCGACGTCCTGTTGTGATAAGATGAGATTTGCCTATTATGTCCACACTCACGTGTGCATAGTGTACAAATTTGAGGTAATTGCAAATTATAGAGGCTTAGTGCGAGTCTGCTCTGAGCCAGAATTCAAATATTACTTTTGCTTTAATCCTGGGCAGGGTAGAGTTCTTCTGTGTACATAAACAAGTGCAGAAAATAGCTCTGAACTCAGCCAAGACTTACCCAAAACGTCTTAGGGCATGGGTGATTTTACTTTAATATGAGTAGATTTTTTGCTTCAGTAGTCTTAAATTCTCACAAGAGAAATCTCTTTCTTAGCTCAGTGTGAATTAACATAAACAGTCTGCAGCATCAGGCTTTTATTTGTTTTCAATGAAGCAGTTCCACAAAGTTAATCATTTCAATGATTACTACTGATTGGGTCTCATCTTCGGGCGAGAGGTTTTTATGCTCACAAATATTAAATTTGAGCTTAAAGTGAACCAAAAGCTCTTAATGGCAGATTTTCTATATACATTTCCATGCAACTTAAACAAGTTTTTGTCTTTATTTGTTTTTGTCAGATTGTAAAACGTACATTGCCTGTACAGAAATGTTCTCCATCTCCTATTATGCAGCAAAAACCTGCAGCAACGTCTGTGCTAAACAAAGCAGAAAGAGGAGGCAGGTTCACTGTAACAAGCAGCCCCCACAGTCTCACTTGTGCCCTGCTGAAACTGTGTTCTCAGTCAGAAGAGACACAGAAAATTACATTCTTTCTACTCAGACAATCGTACAGCTGTACACAGCATGTTTTCTTTGTAGATTAGATGAATAAGCAAAACAATATTGTTGACTTGCTCTGTGACCTGTGCAGCTGGAGTGTATGGAGCGGATATGGTTAAATCAATATGTTCATATTAACGATGAATCACATGACTACATTGAGGTGAAAGGCGTCGCATGCTGTGATGAACCCGCAAACTCTGCAGATCACCTCGGCTCTATGGAGCTTTTCAGCATCTTTCAGTTCAATCTTTTTGTTTTACAACTTTACTGCTTTGGTTTAGTCTCTCTGCTCTTGTCTGTTGATGTTTGCTGCCACAGCAGGCTGCTGTTTTCAGTGAAAAAGCTCTAAAGAATCAGTAGCAGAAAGACACAATTACAGACTAGCCGGTGAACATGAGTGGCGAAAGAGCCACATATTTCCCTCGGGAGTTTGTGGGGAGCAGAACAGGGCTAAAAGTAGAGCAAATATTAGACTTGCATTCACAGGTGGGGCACAAACACGACTCCAAATGAATGCTAATGTTGCTCCGTACAACTGCTGGATGTGTAAATAGGCAACTGTTTGCTAACAACTTAAAGGACCACTGTGTAGGATTTAGTGGCATCTAGCAGTAAGGTTGCAGTCTCATCCACTTCCCGACAATGGCCCCTAGAAACACAAAAAACACGAAAGGCCTTCTGTAGAGCCAGTGATTGTTTTTTCTATTCTTGGCTACTGTGGAAACATGGCAGTGCAACATGGCGGACTCCCTAGAAGAGGCCCTGCTTGGATGGAAGTCAGGTGAAGTGTCATAGTCCACAAAACATTTCTGGAGCTTCACAGCAACACAGCATTGCATAATTCTCTTAAACACTTGAAGTCAATGGGCACTTATTTAATGGGCTTTAAAACATAAAAAACACTACCAAAAAAAATGCAAACAAAATGGCTCCATAATGCTTAATCTAAGTCTCCGGAAGCCCTGAGATCCCAAATTGATTTAAAAAGACGTTATCTACACCCTTGATGCGCGGTCAAGATCATCCAACGACGCTAATGCTTTTAGCTTAGCGGCTACAGTAAAGATTTCGTCTTTTCAAATCAATTTGGATTCTTGAGCTTCCTGTCTCACTAACTTTGGAGAATAAGCTGAAACGATGATGTATTGCCTTATGAGTAATTTCATATGAGCATGTTGTGTACAAAGTCAGAGGGTTACATCACAGCCTTGATAGACTCTTGGTGTTTTAAAGTGGCCAGGCGAGCCTAGAAAACCACAGTGGCAGATGGCCAGAGGGATATTCAGCGGATATGTTTTATACAGCTGGTTGCTAATGGGAGCTTTAGCTTCACTCCTCAGCCCCAAACGCCTCAGACTTACTGTAAGCCCAGATTTTAATCAACATTACACTGTGTGGCGACATCATACGGCGTGTGCTGTGTCATCTGTGCAGGTCACTCAGCTGCACTACACCTAAGGCAATTCACGCTCACAGGCGGCGTTCACTGGATAATTTAGGGCTCATCTGTTTCTGTATATGATTCATTCACTGTTCGCTCAGTTGTCAGTGAAAGGGCGCGCTGGCCCGACGCACAGCGGTGAATGATGGCAGTGATTTAGGGGTGAGATTGGGAGGATGGAGGCTCTTTAATGGACCCATCAGAAGCAGCTACAGCACTCTTCCTCACCATGACGGAGACACACTCTCCCTCATGAATCATCTTCCTTCAAAAAAAAAATAAAGATCCACCACCACCACCACCTTTCCTGCTTTAGTACTTTGAATAACTCATGTCATGTTTACTCTCACCTGTACAAGAAGCCAAATAAGCAAGTAGAGACATGAGGAAGCACAATTACAGCAGGAGGGCCATGGGTAATGATTTCCCTCAGGATATTAGGATAATTGTCAGGCGCGAAAGGGAGTGGTAGGACCTATTAGCGTTCTGGAAGTCTCACTTATTGTGTTTACAGATCGCGCGATGCTAATAGATCGGAACCTGTCATGGCTGTTTGCTAGACCCCTTCTACCCAACTCCCCCTCCCATAGTCTGTGCGTTAAATCAGTCCAGCTTGAAAATTGAGTCTGGAGGATTAAAGTGCTTTGAATTAAACCGAACAGAAGGCAGTATTGTGTGTACATTGTAATGTATGCACGCGAGTTGCTTAGATGCTGTTGTCTTCCCATTGACTGGCTTTGACACAGGCTCCAAGCTGCTGATGTTTATGCTTTTTTCGAGCTCATTTTTCCATCGTCATATGCAGTTTCATCCTTGGCCAAATGAATGAGTCACCGAACTCGCTCCCTCTCTCTCGTACGTTTATGTCCATGCCAGCCTGTTCCACTAAAAGCCAGTTCAAAACAGACTTTCATGATGTGCGGAGCCACAGGCAGCCCTGTCTAAGTCAGTGAGGTTGTGTTGACACTGAGGGATGCTGAGACCTTGAGAGATCTGTTTACAGCATCAGGAATGATCCACTGTCTCGCCTGTGTGTCTGGTACTGTATGTGCAGTGTGTGAATAAGATTAAGTATTCCTAAGCTACATATGTTTTTGAATCTCTAATCCTGAGCTGACCCTGACCCAAACCCTTGACTCTGAGAGAAGACAAACAACTTGTTCACTTTGATTGCAGGGAAAAGGTTTGTTATAAGTGTCAAGTTATATATTAAATGGCAATAACTGCTAATTTAGTTCAAATATTTGGTTTTTAATAAACTTGTATTGAGAAGAGAAGAGTTCCAGCATCATTTGAGAATGATTTACAAGGCTGGTTGAGAGTAACTAAGTAGATTTACTCAAGAACTGTACTTAAACTGGCAATAGACACCAATGCTGATTGCACAATGTAATGGCTATAGACTAACGACAGCATCTGCATTTAGATTTGTTCCATATAATCCTCACTTTGACAATGCACCTCTGTCTGGCACTGGCCTCTGGTGTTGCCTTTTACTTTCCTTTGGGCTCTGTGATGTCTATTAATGAAACATTTCCCCTTCATATTTCTGGTGGTATATTTAATAATCGTTTGAGGTCCAAAGAGGACAAATGATCCAGTGTTTAGTTTTTTCTTCTGTTCTTTCCCTTTAATCATCTTCCGACACTTTGAAGGGGCCTGATCCTTGGATTAAACTACCTACTGTAACTGCATACAAAGTAGTTAGTATGCACCTATCCACCTTGAGCAGCGACAACATTAAAATCCTGCTTACACACTGATGCATCAGTGTTTACAATTTAATAATGTATGATATAACAACATGAGTCACAGGGGAGACCTTACTACAGAATGAGTTTTTGATACTTTAAGTACATTTAGTTCACAACACAAATAGTCTGGTGTAAGCAGGGACAACAGCAGATGATCGCTCATATTAAGTTCCGCACATGAAACTGTGGGGGATTTTACACAACTAAATCCTGTATACTTCTGTTTGTTTTTCACCTCAGACAACCACTCTGATTGGCCTGCTGAAGACGGCCCGTCTCCTACGGCTGGTACGAGTTGCCCGTAAGCTGGACCGGTATTCAGAGTATGGTGCTGCCGTCCTCATGCTGCTAATGTGCATCTTTGCCCTCATCGCCCACTGGTTGGCCTGCATCTGGTACGCCATTGGCAACGTGGAGAAGCCTTACCTGGAGCATAAGATTGGCTGGCTGGACAACCTGGGCGTGTCAATAGGTGATCTTTCTTGTTTTCTGTTGTAGTTTTAAAGAACGTTTTAAGGACGCCATTTTGGATGCTAAACCACTGACTTTATAAAATGTATATGGAGTCTGATTGTATGTAAGCTTATGAGAAAATTACCCTACTTCTCACTTGATTTATTGCATCAGTAAACAATTTCATAATGAGTTTATGGTCTCAATCGCTAGTGTCAAGTCTTCTTCAATCAAGCATGTTCATTTTGTGAAATATTTTCGCATTTAGAGTAAAATAGACTGTAAAGTAAGGTATGCTTTAGGATGTGGCTACCTTTTGATTGATAAGTCACTAGCTCATTGAAATATGATCACCTCTGGCTCTGAAAACCAAGATGGCGAAGGCTGTAATGCCAAACTCGAGACTTAAAAATGGTCGTACAGGGTAGGTTTTAGTTGTGCCAAACACAAGTTTTTCTACTGTTGTGTTATTTTTATTAATTGTAGGAAAAAAGTACAACTACAGTGACCCCAGCTCAGGCCCCTCCATCAAAGATAAGTACGTCACGGCGCTCTACTTCACCTTCAGCAGTCTGACCAGTGTGGGCTTTGGGAACGTCTCCCCCAACACCAACTCTGAGAAGATTTTCTCCATCTGTGTCATGCTCATTGGATGTGAGTGACAGCTGAGTCACAGTACATACAGTTCTTTAATCCTGCTATTACTGAAACCATCTGTAAGGTTGCAGCTATTGCATATCTTAAACCAGACATTTTATAAGACAAATGCACTGATACAAACCATTTACACTCACTCAATAAGTAAATATTGAATTCTGTTCTTTTATTGCCTCCTTTTTTAACACAATTGTGATTTAATGGGTTCCCATTGCATGAAAGCCCCGGGTAGGTCTTTCCCTGAGAAAACCCTGACACACAGGCAGCAGCAGTGGTTTATTTGGTAGGTACAGTGCACAAGCAG
Source organism: Pagrus major (assembly GCF_040436345.1). Classification (NCBI taxonomy): domain Eukaryota; kingdom Metazoa; phylum Chordata; class Actinopteri; order Spariformes; family Sparidae; genus Pagrus; species Pagrus major. Next base: position 12,277,343 of record NC_133238.1, read on the forward strand.
CCTCAGCCGCCATGCCTCATCGGTCACCTGTCTGGCTTCTCTCCCAGCTCTAATGTACGCCAGCATCTTTGGGAACGTGTCCGCCATCATCCAGAGGTTGTATTCAGGTACTGCCAGGTATCACCTCCAGATGCTACGGGTCAAAGAGTTCATCAGGTTCCACCAGATCCCGAACCCGCTGAGGCAGAGGCTGGAGGAGTACTTCCAACACGCCTGGACGTACACCAATGGCATCGACATGAATATGGTACGAGAGAAAGTGTGTGTGTATCAGTGTGTCTTTAATTTGTCTCAGAATATTAAGTTTGTTGTTGTGTCTTCTGTTGCTTCTTCTCTCTTTCCAATATCATTTTGTGCAACTTAAAACCATTTCTGCCTAGTTTGCCTGTCCCCCCCGAAAAAAATGCTCTTACCACATTGTGAAGCAATCTCGCTATGTCACTGGCATAGTATAATGTTTTCATCCCCGATTATACTGTGCAATGTTCAGTCATAGCCTCAAGTGAAACGAAAGCCACAGTCGCTTTAATGCAGACAGTAACTGTGGCTTTCCTCATCATGATACTGTTCATGGTACTTATATAAGTTTGTCTTTTCCATGTCTGCCTCATGTCAAATGGAATGACCCCACCACTCTGGTAAGAGCAGGAGGTACATGTGTTAACCCAACTAATGTTGATATGAATGTTCCCCAGTGGTAGAGCTTCATCTAGCTGTTCCTGATACCAGTAGTGTTAGCTGTTAGCTTCATGTGCAGATAGTGTGAAAGAGTTAATATGTTTAATTATTGTCCCAACATGCATGTAAATGGAGGACATGTCCCCAGTGTCTTATCTGTACACACATGAACACATACTGTAAACACTTGCTGTGATGCCACATCATAGATGGATTTACAGTATCTACTTGTGCATGCCAGTTCCCGCAGACGACGCTGAGTTTCTCGCAGGCCACATTAATTGTCCATTACCTTGCACGTGGCCCAGCCTCGAGGTCCCTCTTTGCATGAAATCTGTGTATTCAAACACAACCCCATGATATTCATCTGGTACCAGAGACAGAGTGAATCACGCCTGTGAGAGTGGGCACAGCCTCGCCGGGCGCTGCCAGGTTTCCCTCCCACTGTGGGAGGCTTGGCTGCACGCTCCGCGGTGGCACCTGCGCTTGCCAAATGTTGTTCAGTCTTTCCTTTCCAAATCTACTGATCAGTTGTTGTTCTGAGCAAACAAAAAAAGCCTATCAGAGCCAGGAAAAGAATCAGCTCAGGCTTCATTTCTTTTTGCTCGTGTCATTAGCACATTGTATTTTATGTGTAAATGACAAAGATGAGAAATGTGTTTTTTCCTTGTTTCGACTTTCCCTTACATGTCCTCGAAGCCCTTCCCCCTTCGCCTTCCAGTGTCTGTTCAGGTGTCAGTGTTTGGAAATGTGGTCCCTCATAGTCAGTCCATGTTGTCCCGAAATTGTTAGTTGTTTTGTCAGTGGTCACTGTATCTTTGTCTTTAAAGGGTAAGTGTGCTACATATGTTTATACATCAGAAAATCCTCATAGAAAATGTTAAATTTAATATTAAATATTTTTCTATTGTATTTTCAACAGTTTCCCAGGCTAACATGGATGAGTCGGAATGCTTGACCGATCAACATTTGTAAATTTTTATTTTATTATTTTTTTTAATGAAAAGCAGATAATGCTTCAGAGTAGACGTGTGGAGATGTCCCGGTATCGACGATAACTTTGCAGTGTTGGGCAAGTTACTCAGGAAGTGTGATAAGTTACTCTTTACTGATTACTTTTTCAAAAGTAATAATATTACTTTACTTATTACTTGGTATCAAAAGTAATAAGTTACGTTACTCATTATATTACTTTTACTCGGGTAACACCTCCTCAGCCTACCCCGCAACAAGCTTCTTTACATCTTGTCATGTCATGACTTGTCATATTGTGATATCCTTTTCACAATTTATTAAGTGTAATTGTTCTTTTTGTATACTTTTGAACAGTAATGGTTACAGACTCTCTCTCCACTTCCTATACTCAAATTACGAGTGTCATTTATTTGCTTAAAAGAGACACAAAAAACACAGGAAACAGTAAAAGATTAATTTGACATTTTTTTTGCAGGGTTTTTTTAGGGATGTTTCAATTTTGACATTATGATCATCACTGTTGGTCTTGAGTGTACCAGGTTATGGTTCATAAAGTAGTTTCATCATGAAGAAAGTGACACTTAAAAACCTACAAAGTCCCACAGAGAGAAGACACAATAAAATGTTTCGGGTTTGTGCTGTCGTTTATCTGCAGCTTCTCAGTCTCTGTTCTGTCTCGTCTCTCGTCTGCTTCTGAAGCTCTCAGAGAATTGTAGCTCTGTGTAGAAGGACATTGCAGGCTATTTCTGCTGCAGCGTGTAATAGGTTTTGAGAAGAAGGAAGGAACACAAGTGGCAATTGTATCAAATTTCTCTGGAAATCTGCTCAATTTGACCCGAAAAATTCACCCACCGAATCAAAATTCAACACACATAATCTCTGCACAAGAAAACAAACTCTACTTCCACATCCCATCTGACCACAATCATGTCTGCTTTGACCCGTGTTTCACTCTCAGGTCCTGAAGGGTTTCCCAGAGTGCCTGCAGGCAGATATCTGCCTCCACCTCAACAAGAACCTCCTCCAGGGCTGTAAGGCATTTCGCGGGGCCACTAAGGGCTGCCTCCGGGCCCTGGCCATGAGGTTCAAGACCACCCATGCGCCCCCTGGAGACACCTTAGTCCACGGCGGGGACGTGCTCACCGCGCTCTACTTTGTTTCCCGCGGCTCCATCGAGATCCTCAAAGATGATGTAGTAGTGGCCATCCTGGGTGGGTCTGATTTTCACTTACATAACGCTGTGATTCATTAGTTTGTTATGGATTAGTATGACCTCATGACTTTGTCAACATTAAACTATTTCACCTCTTCAGTCACTGACCCATGGAGTTGCTTTTCAGCACTTTTGTATGCATTAAGAAATCAATTGAGTTTTTTTCCGAACCAGCAGAAATAAGAAGCATCAGGAAATTATGTCTCCTTCTACATGTAGTCTGGCAAAATGCTCATAACCTCTCACAGACACAAATATTATATCACATGCTTCTTTTAGGGGAACATTTACTTGCCCTTCTTATGTAATCATTTGAGCAATGAGATTAAACCTACTTAGTCATAAAATCTGTTTCTTAAATAATCAGTTTTCACACACATTCACTAAATTCTAAAGCTGCATCAGTTTGGGAATGATATTATCTGAAATTCATATTCATTCTCGTACTGTGGATGTGTCCCACGCTGTGCTTATAAGCAGAGTAATCAAAAGTTTGATATAATCTCAGCAAAATAAGCCACTTTGTGAATACATAATATCTGTGTGCTGCTTGGGCTCACCAGGATAGGTAAATTGGCATTTGAGTGTATAACACCCAAACAACGTTACTGAGTGTGTGAATGTGCAGATACTGTGAAAGAGCTAGTTTGCAGACAGATGGTTGCAGCAAACAACCTGAATTTCAGAGAAAACAGGCTGATTCTCTTTCTTGCCAAATTTGTAATGAAAGGATAGATGCTATTCTCATGTCTTCGTAAATATTAAGCTAAAGCCAGGAGAGGATATCTTCGGCTGACTTCCTGGAGTCACACTGCCAGGCAGCCAGCTAGATGTTCCCCCTGCTTCCAGTTTTTAAGATAAGCTGACCTGAGACAAAGACAACCTTCACCCATTTACGAGACACCGTACCATTAAAAAGATTCTGAAGCCGTTATTTCAAGGTTAAAAAGTTACATAATGTTGCTTTAAAAGAGTGAATTGCATTTAAACATTCACATTTGTGCATGAAAAATATCTAGTTTACCATGTCCGGGCCTCCTGAAGTCCAAAGATACATCTATAAATTGAGCTACTGTAAGCCAGGCACTTTACATACCTTCCACTACACACTCAGATATCTAAGAAGGCATCCAGTAGCTTGTCTGGCTGTAGATTATAAAGTCTGACGATGCAAGGAATGCCATTGCAGAGTTCAGTGTAAGCGCGTACACCGACCCGCACACACACGTGATGTAGAAATTTAGTGACACAGAACACAGAATGTCTAAACATTTCTAATTAGCCCTGTCAGTTCTGTTGTTGAGCTAGTACGGAGCACAAAAAACGCTTCAGGAAGAAGAAGTCTGATCGTTCTGTCATTCCAGCCTGATTAGCTTTGCCTGAACTCGCCTCCATTAGCGTAGACGCGGGTGGGCCAACTAAATGAAGATGGCTCTGTTGTGCTGTGATATGGCTGGGTTGGCAGCTGAGATCCCTGTTGGGTATGTTGTAATAACTTACTTCAAAGAACATTGTGATTGCTGCCGCCTCACAGTCGTGCCTCAGATGATGGGAGAGGACAGGATAGAGTGGGGGAGGACACATGGTGGGACGAGGGTAACCGAGGATCTGTGGTGATGAAAAAAAAGAGAGCATGATTGCTTTCGAATAGAGATGGATGACAATAGAAGCAGGAAGGGATGGAGAGCTGAGCGAGTGGGCGGGGTAGAAGGAGAAGACAAGTGATGGGAGAGAAAGAAGATGAGAGTAAAGGAAAGAAGGCAGATTGAGGAATTCAGGAGAGAACCAAAGAGCCAGAGGGAGAAAGAGGGAAGTCAGTGAGAGTTTCATGTGGTTGTCACTGTGGTGTGATGTAGCGTTTGATGAATGTAATCACAGTAAATCTCATCTCCAGCGGCCGGCAGGTGTATCCTACTGAGCCTTTTCTGCATTTGTTTCTCTTTTTAATGGCTGTTCTCATGCGGCCAATAAGGGTTGGAGAAAACCGGTGACACAATAGGGTCACGATGAGCAAGAAGCATGGAAGCTGAATTTGTAGGTTACACTCAACTCAGCACTTTTGCTCTGCTACAGCAAGAGAACTGCTGATTACTCAGTTTTCTCACTACCATACCTATACACCACTGTCATATGATCGTGTATTACACTAGATTACACTACAAATGGATCAATTTTCAGTGCTGAGGACAAGACAAATGTGACACTCTTCAAACACCAACAAACTAAATACACAGCCGTGTCTGAAACGATGACCTGATAACATTTTATTCCTGTGTAGAGACATCCTCTATGGAAGTCCAAAGTGGTATTAAATTGATTTAAAAAGACAGTTAAAAGACGATTAACCAACAAATAATTGAAGAAATTATTAAAGTCTTATCATTAATTAAATAAACAGGGCTATCAAGTTTGATATTGGATTAGGCTTGATTGAATTAGAGGACTGATTGGCCTTGGTGGAGGTATGTACTGCTGAGTGCCATATGTGATGGGTATGATTTGTATTTAATTAGGGAGCCTGTTTTTATTATAGAATGTTTTTTTTTCCCCATAATGTAATTTTTTAGCTCGCAAGCTCAACAACAGCTTCTAGATTTAGCCTGTTAGCTCCTGTTTTATTTTACTTTTCATCTGAAAAGTGAGAGGGCTGAGACTAAACCACTGTAAAAAAGTGACATTATGATACAAAAAGTAACATTACAAAATTAAAAATAACATGGAATAAAAAGCAGCCTTAAATATTGCAAAAAATGCCATAATCCCTGCCTTCGGACAGATCTCCACTGAAGCAGCATGGTAAACCCTGTGGCCCTCCCATGTAGGTCATTTCTCACCAAACAGAGGCAGGAATGTGTGGCCCATGTGACTTCATGCGGACTGACTGGCATTGTGTAAATCCTTTTTTAGATGACTCTAATGCCCTTTAGCTTCTTAACATTCTTCTCTACCAGGTGGCCCACCTCTTTATAGGTCATCACATACAGTACTGTCCTTTTATATACAGCTGACTTAAATAACGACCTCTAACGTACTTCTTCTGTGGATGAGGCCAAGAATAGATGAAGAGAAAAGCTTATGTCCTCAATGAGCTAAGAGAAGTCTGTTACTTACATTTGATTGCTTTCCTTTCACCCTACCCCATCTCTCCCGCCTCTTTCTTCCTTAGGTAAGAACGACATTTTTGGCGAGATGATCCACCTCTTCGCCAAGCCGGGGAAATCCTGCGCAGACGTGCGGGCGCTGAGCTACTGCGACCTCCACACCATTCAAAGGGAGGAGATCCTGGAGGTGCTGGACATGTATCCAGAGTTCGCCGACCACTTCCTCACAAACCTGGAGCTGACCTTTGACCTCCGTGATGAAAACCCTAAGGTAATCCAAGCAATGGAGGCGCCACTGCTAATTCTAGGAAGCAGTAGCACGGATCGAAGGCCTTTATCTAAAGTCAGTCTGCTTTACTTTACAGTAAGAGAGCTCCGAGTAGAGACCATTAACTTAAATTAAACAATTTATTCTTTGTACAATATCTCTGTCCATTTCAATCGGAGGAATGACTTTTTTATTAACTCTCCTTAGTGCTTCAATTTATCCGTGGTTGTGGGAATAAAAGCACAAGGGCTAATTTAGACGTTTGCTGGAAGACAAGTGAGAGATACAGTAGAGAGTATTAGTCAAGCACTAAGGGTGGGGTGGACATGATGTAGGCTGTAATTGTGATGAATTGGGTGTACAGGGAAAGACGTTTAAGGCCTGTGGCATTACATGAATCCACATTAGTCAGTTGTTTTATTTATCTTTTACCAGAGAGCGGGAAGTGCACTTTGTGTTGGCCTTCTGTTATTTATTCAGAGAACTGGAAAGAAGAGACAGGAGAGGAGAGACATGAGATGGTTCTGGTAGGATTACATCAAAAACAGGAGAGACACGGTTCTCCAACAACACCAGCAGGATGTTATGTTCCTTAGTTAAGCTGTTAAGCTGCTCAGCCTGCCAGACAAACAAAAAGGAAAGCAAACAAACTAGCATGTACGTTTAGTTTTGCCAACTCGCCAATAAAGTGTCTGGGTGTTTTATCAGTGCATCAAACTCCAACAAAACCTGACTTCTTTCAGTACCACCAACTGATTGTGGATGCTTCGTCATGCTTCTATCTGACTCATTTCTCGGCAGACACCATTATCTCTCTACACCAGCTAGATCCTGAGAGAGCAGCCACTTTTAATGACATCTCATTTGAGCAGATGTGAGCTTCTAAGCCCGCCCGAGCGCCTACAACGGCCAATGAGTGATCGTGTAGACAAGGAACACACTCTCTCTTCTCTCCTGAGCCACTTACATACCAGCCTCCGGATGATTGATGCATCATGTAGCCAATGAGATTTCAAATCCAGTAATATATAGTTTTTAAAGCCCTAAACTTGGAAATTATGCAAGTCTATGCAAGTACCAGCGGAGTCAACCTCTTCGTTATCAATCTGATAATGTTTTGTCCTTCTACAGACGAGCACGCAAGGAACTGATTCCAATGTGGACGACATCAAGTGTCCAAGACGAGTGTCCTACAAAAGGAAATCCTCCACAGGTCAGCTTCAGGCACAACACGACACCTACTCCTGTGCTTTAAAATCATGAAACCAAGTTCAACTTTTAAATTAAAGACACTGCAGCACCATTTATTCAGCTGACTAACATCTCCGTCCCTCTGCAGCTTCATTAGACAAAAGACGACCTCATGGGTAAAGCTCCACCCATCCTCTGTGCACAGGTGTAGGCATGACTTCATTTCAGTGGGAGTGTGCACCATGGATTGACAAACATGTGAATTTACTGTTCAGACGATTATTAAGGTCCTAACACAGAAATTCAACACATTTTAATGAGACATAACAACTACGTGCCCTCAAGCGTAAAAACACAACTCAGGTCAAATCATATGAAAAGTTTTTAATTTAATTAGTACAACAATGAAAGCTACAAATAATAAAACAGTAGTCTGATAAAGCAGGTAATATGATCAGTCGTCCTGCCAATGCTATTTCAGTCTGAACTCGTCTGTATTTCATGCTGTACATGGCCACATCAATCCATAAAATGTGACACTGCAGCGTTTGCTTCTTAATGCATATCAAGAATAAATCATAAACAACTGATTTTTATGTTTAAGGTTGGAAAGGAGGCTGTCGTGCAGAGAATTAATGAGCTCCAGTAATCTGATGTTATAACCAATCAATCTGATGTGTGTCATTTTGTTGCAGACATTTGCACAGGATTAAATGAAGGTAAACACAGTGGACGTTTGTGTGCAACACCACTGCACTCTGGTAGATTCATCAACATGTGTGTCATGCTGCCTTCAGGTGTCTGCAGGGATTTAATGAACCAAAGAAGAAGCTTTTCATACAGCGGAGAACAAAAACCCCTGCCTTCATTTATAGATACATGCAGACTGATTTACAGATGTCCTTGCTTTAACCACATTAAACATGACCTTTTATGCCAATCGAAATACATGTATTACTTCAAGAGGGTTTAATTAAGATAAATTGATTTCTCTAATTACTGTAGTTTCATGTGATTTGTCTATAAAATCCACCAAATCCTCAAAAGGACTAAATGATGACATCAGAAACTGTCAAGTATCCAAAGTTTGAATCAGATAATGAAACAATTATTTGATTAACCAATCAGTTGATTAAAAGAAAATTAATCTACGAGTAAAAATTAAAAAATATCCACTCATTCCATCCTCGACACAATGTGTCACTGCTTTTATCTATTTTCTAGGATATTAAATGTGAAGATGTCACCCTGTGTACGGTGCATTTTTATTACTTGCACTTGAAATTTTATAGATTCATTTAAGATTGATTTATAATCTGTGAGTACCTCCTCAGAAAATCAAATTGTAGGCAGTATTTTACCAAGGAAAAGCTTCGATGACTTTAACGCTGATGCTTTAACCATATGATTAAATGAAAAGCAGGCTCATTTTCTGATATCTGTAGTGAAACTCAGGTATTGTGTTGTCAGTGGTATCAAAGACTTTCAAGCAATCCCCAGCCCTGCCAAAGATGGATCTTGATAAAGTATGAAAGCTGCAAAGACAATTCAAACGTGATTATTTGTATATTTCTGACTTTGGTCTCACTAAAACTGATGCTCCACATGCCTGTGTCAGTTATTAACAGACACTTCCACTCAAATGGAGTCATTCCCCTCCCCCTGTGCACAGAGACTGGGTGAAGCAGAGCTGATATAACCCTTCCTCTGTGACTCTTTGAACTCTGAAGGGCTGAGTGATGATGAGGGCCTGTAATGTTTGTTTGCACATGTGTTGTGTGAATGTTTCTTGGCTTTTGACAAAGTTTGACTTGTATAATGAAGCTCCACTCGCTCATTCTCAGGTTAAGAGCAGGAAGGTCTGCTGGCGCTCACTAATAGCTCATTAGCCGAAGTGATGGTTACATCATAGGGATGTTTTATAACGCAAGATTACCAGTTAAACCAGGCTTACTATAGTCAATTCTGCTTCATAAAGACGATTTAAATACATGTCTAAAAATGTTACAATCAATCTGACAAATTGACAAAACGGTATTTCTCCTCGAAGGTTCCTCTTTACTGTTGTACTGTCTGCATGCAGAACACTTGTTTGCTGTGCATATTTGCTTTTAAATGCACTGCAATCACAGGGAAATTACTACGCAAATTTGGCTGTAGTCTCATAGTAAGCAGCCATTTGGCATCAATTAAATGATACAATAAATACAAGAGGGCCACACAGCCAATCTGAGGGTATTTAAACAGCATAATCACCATATGGAGTATGTTAAATACTTGTATCCCTGGCTGGGGTCCTGCTTCATCATGTACATATTGTTTGATCCATGATAAGTGCGGGTCCGTCCTTGTTTTCTTCCAGGTTTTTAACATGAACACTGCATGTCGTTAGCAAAGTCACTGACGGAGGTTATAGCGCTGATGCCCTCCCCAATCTGCACACACAGAAGTTCCCCGACAGGGAAAGCACGATGAATGACCAAACTGTTAACTCGGACATTATGAGCATGCAGGTGCAAGATGATGCTTTTCTGTATTGTTAAACTTTAGTTTAGAGGCTTACTCTGCAGGATTTGTCAGTTGCTTTTTGGGAAACCACCAAACACGACTCCCCAGAGAAACAGAGCATCGGTGGTCGGGCGAGCTACAGAGTGGAAAAGAGACCAAACAGCGGTAGCTTGGATAAAGCAGTGAATCAGAAAAATAAATGATATTTGGTGGTTATGTTCTAAAGCACAAAAACAATCCTGTGGGAAGGTGCCTCATGCTGAATTCTGTGTGAATTCAGCCAAAGCGTACGCTTCATCCTGTTCAATGTGTGTGGTCACTGGCCAGCCCTGTGAGCGTATTTCAGCCACACACCCCATTTTCAAACAGACACAGACCTGTAGCTCTCAGTCAGAGTTGAGGTCCATTAAGCAGGCTATGTGTAGAATCGTCATTGGGCAGAAACCTACGTCTAGTCACGTGGTGAAATGCTACCAGACTAAAATAAATGTTCATGATCAATTTAAGATTATACCATGAATACCCTTTTAAATCTTGGCCGGCACAAACCGTTTTGCAGTGAACAGACCGAGCTAACAGACGTTTTGATCAAAATAAACTCTTCTGAGCTCACTGCTTCTCTTTTTTTATTGTTTATTTGGCTCTGAGCCTCCTTTATGAAACACCCCACAGTACCCGTGTATTCTTGTTATACACTGTCCTCAGATCAGTTACATTATAGATAAACACAGCAGCCGTCAGACCTGAATGACAGCATACAGCGTGTTTGAGCGGGAGCAGTCGTGGGAACAGTTGTAATTTCACTTCCAACAGCCAGGAAACTCGGGACTCGGAGACGCAGCAGTTGGCTTCGATTCAGGCAAATCTAATCGGTAACCATGGTTACAGGCCGTCTGAATACAGTGTCACCACCATCTCCCAAATATACCACAAGTGAGGACAGAACCAACAGTCGGTATCACAGTGCAGCAGCCGGTGTATCCTGCCCCCATCCATCAGGTGTGAAGATGTAGAATGCTCATTTAAACACACATTCAGAGCGACTGTCAGTTTCATAACATGATCCGAGAGCATAAAACGCTCACTGTTAAATTCTCCTTCAACACTGTTTGTCCTCAGTTTAACCCCGAAGCAAAACACTGTTGTCAGAGACAATGAGTCAACCCCCAGAGGAAGACTGAGCGCAGAAACCAGTGTTACCCCAGCAGATTTCTTGATTACCGTTTCTCCCTGTAGGCTCCCACAACAAGGAGCCAGTGGCCTCCTACTGCAACACCAACATGTACGCCTCCTCAGCCGCCCAGGAGAGGAGAGAGTCCGCCGAGGAGGGGGAAGACGAGGAGGAGGATGAGGACGAGGAAGGCAGGGAGGAGGAGGAGGAGCAGAGGCCCTTGTGTTCTGGCGTGCTGGGCTACCCGGTGGTGAGGGACCACACCCTGGGGCTCGGGCTGAGCGGCGCTGCAGACGCACAGGCCGGAGACAACACACAGAACCAGACATATAAAGGTGACGACAAAAACATCCACCTCGTCTGTTCATACAGTAGTTTATTTTTAGCTCAAGAAAGAAGCCTTTTCGTAAACAGATTTCTATTTTTGTCGAGCGGAATAACACGAGGAGACAGTTTTAATTACATCCGTGTTAAACAAATCACTTTCTTGTTCAAACGGACTCAAAATTTCCTGTGAATCTGCGAGCTCGCCCTCTAAAGTTTCACTCCACAATGGTAATTGGCTCAGAAGTTAATTTAGAAAAGCCCAAAAAATCCCTAAGCCCCAGAGGAGGAATGTCACACCTATTAAAAATCCAAACAAGGATTATGTGTCATTATGGTGAAACCTAAAACCGCCTCAGTAATAAAACGTAAGAGGATTATATCCAGCAACCGGTCGGGGGTCACCCCCCTTTTGATCGTAGGTCGCGACTAAATAAAGGATTTACAGGAAACATTCTGTAAAATGGTGTTGTTGACATCACAGTATCTGGTGAGTCAGGTCATGTTTAATTTATTTAGGAAAGCCGAGATTGTGGTTTTAATTATTTACTCAGCTACTGTGAAAATTAGACTCTGCGATACAAGTAAGTTATAAAATCCTCAGCTGCATCTGGAGTCGATATCCCCGGCGAGCTCCGGGAGAAATCCTCACTTTCACAGTCCGCCTGCTGAGACACGTCGAGCACTCCAGTTGGTGTCTGGGGCCCGACCTCACATAGCCTCTAGTCGGAGGAAGCCTCTGTGCAGTCAACTTAAACCCCCATAAAATCATCCAGTGTGAACAAAAGCTCCTGCACGCACGCACACGCACGCACGCACGCAGGTACTCCCTATATTTTAACTGCCAAGTTAAACTCGGCGTGATTCCTCCTCCTGCATTGGGGAAACTGTGTCAGCGTGATGCTTTGATAGTAATATCCCATAATTCAACTGCTGCAGCCTTAAGAGGATTTCTGCCAGAAGAGAGAGCAGAGCCATATTGATTCCTATAAACAAACATACAGAAAATGTCAGTTTAATCTCCAGCCATCGCCTGCAGAAAGCCTAAATGAGAGGAACTAAAATCCCACTGGTGTGATTGTCAACCAGGGTCAGACTTGTGTTTTCATCTGTAGGATGGATGTTAGGATGCAGGAGGTGGTGAGCTCATCAGAGCTTAGTAAAAGCTAAATGATGAGAAGGCACAACACAGGAAGATGCTTCCCCTGAGGAACTGTTCTAATAACACACCCTGTTTTGTGTGTGCGTGTGTGTGTGTGTGTGTGTGTGTGGTTGTGTGTGTATTCACGTCTGTTTGCACACACATCTCTCCCTCCAGAGCTCCAATCAGAGGAGTGGGTGCGTCAGCGTCCCAGCGAGGGTGCGGAAGAGTCGGCCCAGTGTCAGGAGACGCCGGCCGGGGAGGATGACAGCGACACAGACCTCACCTACGGAGAGGTGGAGCAACGGCTGGACCTGCTGCAGCAGCACCTCAACAGGTGGGGAGACGAAACGGCATGTTGTCAGCCGAACAACACACGCTACTTAATAACGTGGCCTCTGGCTGTGATGATCTGTGGTCTCATTTATATAATCCTTCAGAGGCTTTATCTCAGATCCCATCATATCATTGTTTCAGAGGATATTCTGGAAATCAGGTGGCTTTTCAATGTGGTTTTCACACCTTTAGAGGGAAATTCCACTCATTTCACACATGAAAGTGTGTTTATAGGTGTTAGTTTTTTACTACTGCATATGTGGAAAAAGCCTTGAGTGTCTCCAGAGGGAGCAGTGTGAAGTCTGATAAATGCCCTCAAGTGATGTCACTAGAGTCAGCACCAGTTGGTGCCAAAGACAAGTTTGAGACTGATTCAAATCTGGAGATGTGGAGTTAGAAAGAAGTCAACTTGAGACTAGAAGCTTCAGGCTCAACCAGCATAACAAACCTGAACCTCAGAGTGAACTGTCCAAGTGCACTGTGGGTAATAAAGGCACAGGGGACTCATTACAGAAATGTGTTAAGTCTGACATGTTATCTTAACTCAGTTTAGATTGATTAGTTTTTTTCTGTAAATGAAACATAAAAGGACTCTTTGTTTTTGAAACCCGGTTGTAAAAAGTGATAAATAAATGTACCTTGTACCTAAATTAGGATGCCATAGACCCCTATTCAGAATTACTGGCTGCACCAATGAGAAGCTAACACTGACGCTAGGCTGTTTATTTTAAATTTCCCAGAACACCTTGTTGTTTCTTGTCCGTTACAGCAAGCCAGTGACTGAAGTGAGACAGCTGTTGTCCTGTCATGCCTGTATCTGTGTTAAAGTGTACACGGGACTGCCTGCATCCATGACAAGTGCTGATTGAATAGTCAAGTGTTCAGTTCTAGTCAAGGTCTTTGATAGTGCAGGAAAGTGTTCAGAAATAGCTTCTGTAATACGAAAAATCCTATATTTTAACTTAAGATAGTCATTTAGGACATTTTTCTGTAATGAGGCCCCAGGGTTTGACCAGAAAGAAGATATAGATCCCTCTTTTTAGAAGCTGTCTATAGTGAGTCTGATAATGTTAAATCTTCTCTTTTTGTAGTTTTCATTATCACATAAATCCAGATGAAATGAATGGAAGTGATTATTTCAAACTTTTAGCTGGAGTCTGAAGCACAGAAAGTCTTCTTTCAGAGATGAGACTCGTGACCTTTAGATAACTAAAAACACTTTGTGATCCTGTTTGACTCAGTTTCCCATTATAGGCTTTTTTTTTTAATTTTACTTCAACTTCATTTCCACAGCCGTCTCTCAGAGCTCGCAGCATTTCTGCCTGTAATTGGCAGAAAATTCCCACAGAGACATTTTTAAGGCCAGACACCCGCCGCAGCCGTGTTAATGCAGAGAGCGGACAGTGCGAGCAGCTTGGTGTGATTCTCAGCTGGTGCACTGATACAGATGAGGGGGAGGCAGACAGTCAGCAGCTGTCTATTTATAGCACGCAGCCACGAGATGCAGACACATTGCAAAGACTCTTGACGTCATCCTGTGAGGTCTGCATGCTGGATGTCATGGTGAAGTTGCAGAGTGCACTTACTAGGAGGAAACAGGCGAGAGTTTATCTGAGGAGGCACAGGAACAGACCGGAGCCAAAGTGTTTATGTGGACCTACTGTCCTCTGAAGAGCCGAACAGGCTGCTGGCAGAGCGACAGAGGCTTTCCCCTCTCCCTCTGTGTTTCCTCTCTTTTTTGCTGATAAACTGAAAAAAAAGGAGTGTGTGGAGAAACGAGGTGATTCACCATCTCAGACACTCCATGCTATGATGTAACTTGCTGCATTAGGTGATGACACACGGTGCAGGTGTTCGGTATTTCTCTACCTGCCTTACAGAAACAGAAACTCTGCTGCCAACATCAAAGCTCACAGGTACATCAATATTAAATATAACTGGCAAAGATCTGAAAGAGGGGATTGCAGTAACTATTGTAAGACAAAATAATACTTTATCTGTGCCTACATCTAACGTTTACATCGTTACATTTCAGAGGGAACTAATGTACTTTTTACTCCATTACATTTACTTATCACAGCTGCTGCTGTTATTTCTTATTTTGGACACTCAAGCTTGTGAAAAACTTATAAAATACACTGCATTGTTTTAGTTAAAATCAGCTTCCCTTCAACCAGATACAACATAACAGTGCTGCTTAAATCCTCTGGAATCATTATTGAAACTTAAACTTGTTATGGAGTATTTTTACTTTATTAAAAGTTTAACATTACTTATCTCTTTAGGTTTATGAAGCTGACATGTCACAGTTCCTCCTCTTATTGCATTTCAGAAGCGCTGTAATTCTCCTTTTCCAGTGAACCACCTGCAGTTGTAAGGTTTTAAGGTTTCAGACTCCCCCTAGTGTTTGGTATTAGTATTGATCACCCATCCACCACCCCATAATGATAATAGCAGTGTGTCTCACTGTAATTAAATACATTTTCAGACCTTTCGCTTCATGCCTTTCACACTGACATATGAAATCTCTCCACTATTCGTATTGTTTTGTGTTCCTGAGAAAAGTAGGATGAAAGATAATAGCTGTCATCATATTAATCACAGGGCTGACAGTCTAGCAGCAGTGATGAGATCAAATTATTGATCCCTGTGGTGAAACTGGGTCACTGCAGAAACAAGACGAATGGAGAACAAACATAAAGCAAACGGTGGCAAAGGCAACACAACATTAAACACAGAGTTTGTGGGTGTTATAGACCTGATTTAATCATACTGTACTGAGAACTATTGATTGTCATCAGTATTTAAAATTACTATTGATTTGGAAAACCGAGCATCTAAACAATCAACTCTCAAGACTCATTTTGCTGCATAAACAATCCATAAAAATATTAAATTTGTCCAGAACCAATTAATTAAATTCAAGAACAAGTCTAAGTTAAAAAAAAGTTTAAATTAAACTCTGTTTTATTCTCTGTCCGTCCATCAGACTGGAGTCCCAGATGACGTCAGACATCCAGGCCATCCTGCAGCTCCTCCAGAGGCAAACCACAGCCGGTCCCCCCGCCTACAGCACCGTCACCTCCAGCCCCGAGTACCAGAGGCCGGCCATCAGAGTCCAGCCGGTGTCTGCAGTCCAGACAGATCTCAGCCTCGCTCCCGCTCCCGCTCCGCCTCGGCCACAGGTACTTCACTCTGCTTCAGCACCGAGCCAGGGAGGAGGGGAGGGTTGATTTTACATAACATGCTGCATTTTTAAAAGAAGAAACTGCTGGTGTGTGACACAATTACAGTATTTTACAGTTTGGCTCAGTTTCAGTTTGGCTAAAAATGTAAATTCAATTAAGTAAAACACAGAAATTAAGTGAAAGAACATGACACCCTCCAGGTGAGAGTGGGCCTTGTGCATCCACTGCAGAGCGTCCAGTGTCCAATGTGTCCTTAGTTACAGGTCTGTAGTCATGGAGAGGATTTCTGTGATTTTAAAGCAAAAGTGAGACGTTGAAATGTGATTTCTGCTTTTCCTTAAAATTAAGTAAACTGAATATGTTTGGGTTTTGACGTCTTTCTCTGAAAAAGACAAGTAATTAAACATGTAAGCTTTCACTCTTTGAAACTTTGGTATTTGGTATTAAAAATACTTTGGATTTGAGTAACTGAAGTAAAAACACATGTTTGTAGAGGCATCTTCAATGATTCAGTGATCCGTCTGCTTCCTAATAAGTATTCAAACTTGAGTCTGTATTCTGCTGTGAGCTGTGAAAACTGAGCCATGGTAAAACACTGTAAATGTTTCCAGTTCCTATCAGACTGTGTCAGGAGCGGGTCAGCTGCTTCTGTCCAAACACACATTTGTACGGTGTCTGTGTGTCGTCTGTTTCCTTTCATCTATCTATCTGTAGTGTCTCTGCCAAATGGCTCATGACGCCCACTGTCTCCCTCAGAGCCCCGGCCCAGAAAAGGCCCAGAACAATTCCAAAGAAACCTCCCCGGTCCTCCTTCACACAGAGACTCTTCCAGACGGGAACTTCGCCGCCACACACACAGAGCAGAGACACACACACAACAGCGCGGACTCTCTAGAGCAACAGCAGCCTCCGAGGTTCCCCTCGGGCCGACAAGCCTCTCTACCTGACGTCCCCAGCAGCTCAGGAATGTTGGGACTCCACAGGCCAGTTTCTGACCCGGGGCTTCCAGGAAAGTAGACTGC
Organism: Pagrus major; assembly: GCF_040436345.1. NCBI lineage: Eukaryota > Metazoa > Chordata > Actinopteri > Spariformes > Sparidae > Pagrus > Pagrus major. Next base: position 12,294,459 of record NC_133238.1, read on the forward strand.
CGGTCTCCTCTCAAAGCTTGACTCAGGGTCTAAGAAAGAGACTGAATATGCAAAGGAAACAAACTGTAGACTTTTCTTCCATTCCTTTTGGGAAAAATCTGCCCCGCCCTTCCAACTCTCTGATGTATAAAGTCCATTTATACAGAGGTATTTATACACTATATTATTAACATATGTAAAGTCATCATCTTACCGTGTACATACTTCAATAGAACACTGCCAGCAACACGAGGCACCTGATGTGCTTTTTCTAAAGAGAGATATGCATGTTTCTGTTTCTCATGGTTCCTTTTAGTTTCTGGTGCATGTTCCTCACACACACTGCAACTCACCAGGCAATCAGGTGTGATCTTGGCATGCTTACAGACTACTGTAGCTATCAAGTCTCATTTTCTACGACTCTCCCCCTCTCCGCGGGGACAAAAGCTACTTGAAACTCCCTCCGAGGCATTTCTATACTCCACACCGCAGCTTTGAAGTTCATCTTTTATCTGCAGCTCCGAAACGATCGGCGACAGTGGAGGTCTGTCTGTATATTTAGCGTGCCTACTATACACAACATTGCCACAAAAATCACTTCTTATTCAGCTCCAAGTCCAGACCGCAGTGGAACAATAATGTGTGTCGACATCTCATAGCACAACAAGACTGTTGTCAGTCTTTGAGAGCAATAATGATGAAACGAACTGACTTTAATACGCTCTGGAGGTTATTTTATACAAACCAGAGCGAAGAGAAAAAAAAAACAGCATTTTATGTTGTGAATTTATTTGTTAGGATCCGTCTCAAACATCAGGGCGTTTCAGTGGTTAACTGTAAATGTTCAACACAACAAACTGAATGCTTAAATTGTGGATTTTAGTAGATTTAAAAACATAGAAACACCTTATAACCACCTGCATCATGTCGATATTACGTAAGCTTGGTTGTGGGGTGTTTGCAGTCAGTCAAGATGAGGATGTAACGGACATTTACGCCGAGGCAGTTTGGGGATTTTAATGACTTCTACTAATACTCGTACATCATCTGACACGTGTAACTAGTTACTCCCCAACACTGTTTGTAATCTACAGCTCTGTAAGTTCCTTAATGTATATTTTTGACCCATCAGATTTTCAGGAGACCCACCTTGTTGAAGTACATTCTTCAATCATTGTCGCAGATAAAGAAAGGTTGTAGAAATGATTAAAAACCCCGAACTGCCTCAATTTAATGTCCTTTACAAGTGTGTGTAAACGACTGCAGCTGTCAGACAGGAAGTGACGTTCTGAATCTTCTTCACAGCCGGAGGGAAACTCTGACTATCACGCGATAGTTTTTGGTTGCATGCTTTAGGTCTTCCATTATCTTCTTAAAAAGACAATTTAATCATCACTAACAAAGCATCATCAGAAAAACCTAAACATTAAAAAAAAAAAAAAAGTTCATGTTTCGGGCCGAGGACGCAGCTCAGCCTTCAATAGCCTTAGCTTTATAAGCCTGCTCTAGCCTTTACAAACAACATGGATCCAATGCAACAGACACCTGCTTCTCCACCGTCACACATGTAAATGTACTGAACCTGAACGTTTTTAGGCTGAACTGCATGACGAAAATTAGCCATTTTAGATTTCTTAACTACACGAATTCCCACACGAGCTCATGTATTGCATGGAGACTGCACTCAACTTAATTATTAAAAAGGTCTCAATCAGCTGTGTGTGACATGTATCGACGCATAAGGTCCAGCACATAAAACTCAACCAGAGATTTAGAAACAACGGTTAGACCTATTTTTCTAAAACAAAGTATTTAATTTGCCATTATTTTTCTATGTACCTTGTTTGTTTTTTAAAAAGCCCCTGGTGTTAGTTAGAACGGTGTGGACTGCTGGTGGGATGATGAAGGTGATGAATGCACTGCAGAGCCTCTCAATGTAGCAGCAAGACGTCAGTGACGGGCAACACTTTGAGCTTCGTGCTGTTGAAATAGTTTGTCTTGAGTTGATATTGCACATTGATTTTCATGTTTCTACATTTTCCGTCTGAACGTACTCAACTCTTTACTCTCACATAAAGTCCGATGGAAACCTCCTCGCCCCTCGGTAATAACATCAAAAGCTCATGTTTCCTACGCTTCAAGAGGAGCTGAAGTGAAGAGGTGATGGCAGGATTAAGATGGACAACACAGATGTTTCCAGCAGGACGCGGGGTGTTTTCTTTGATAAGCTTTCTTTCCAGAGCACAGATGTAGAACAAAAGTTGCTGAGGCCTAACTCGACATGTCCAACGGCCTGAAAAGAGTCGTCCACTGAACTTTCATGGGATTTGCAAACTTTTGCACAGAGATTAGAAAAACTTGCTGTACTGGATATAAATGTCACTTTTTAAATCTAGTGCTGTTCACAATTGTTTTTATGCATTTTTTAAATGTTTGCCACTGTATTTTATACAATGCAACACTTAACAGCTAATTTGAATGTTTCCGTTCTTAACTATATTTAAAGAAATTAAATATATTGTGTAAATAGACTGGGGAAAAAATGCGCAATTGTATAAATTAATAAACAGAATGCATACTGATTAAAAAGTGTTTATTGTGAGTAACAAAATATGATCTTTACTACAACGTGTCATGCAGAGCTGACTCTACTGCAGTTTATACATGTGAAAAACTGAACAGAAACATGGACAACAGAATGTTTACAGCATTTGTAGCTATATAATAATAATTTTATACCTCAGTATCATTAATAACAGGTGTCAGTGTGGATTTAACACAGTCACTTTGGCTTGTTATGAAGCTAAACTACATCTATGATCTACTGTCGTTAGGCTCAGTAGAGCTCTTATAAAACAAGTGCACAAAATATCAAACATGACAACTCATAAGTCATGATGCTTCCATTACTATAAAGTTATACTTTTAATATATTAGAACATACATTCAGAGATTATAATGGCACAATAGGTGACAGGATCCTTATACAATCAGCTCACATTGCAGTTTCCAAAGCCAGAGCTTAATATTCACACTTATATGATGGTTAGTAGATTAATTCCTACATTATTCCACTGAAACCTCCATCCCTCAAAGCCACTATGTGTAAAGAACACTTTCATAACATACTGACACTAATCTGCTTTTATTTTGAAAAAACACATAAGGGCTTTAAAGACACTGACATGTTTATCTATTATATTCCCTCTAATGTGGATACATACTGTGTTTATGTGTGTGTGCACCTGATACACCTTCAGCACATCCCTGTGTCACATACAAGACTAAAGCATTACAGCAAGCGTTACAAGCAATGGGTACTTCTGTCGCGGCTCATGACAGCTCGGTCTGATATACTGGCCTCCCTCTGCTTTGCTGTGAGGCAGCGCTCCGCAAACCCACCACTGATTGGTTCGTTAAATGCCCTGACCTCGTGGTGTGGGACACACAGCAGCACTTAGATGGCCATTGTGCAGAGGATGAACTGTGGATAGGGAGAGCAGAGACAAAGAGTGTCAACAACCACAGAGTCGTTTTGCGAAATCACCCACAGGAGCTCGACAGGAAACACTAATTAAAGCTGCACTCATGCTGAGACGGCAGGTCATTAAAGCAAGGGATGAAGAGCAAAAAGTTGGTTAATTTATCTGTGCACCAGGGACTGTAACAATTAAGTAAGTGGGACCAAAATACCTGGTTTAAATCAGGTGGAATGAGGGGGCTGTACCAAAATTATTAGGGGCCAAAAATGGGGGAGGAAAATGAGCAGAACATGTAGCCCTATACGGCACTTTGGGGCTGTTGATTATGCTAAAGATCAAACCCAAACTGCATCTCCCCCCCATGGACAGGTGATGTATGTCAGGCTGAAACAAGTGACAGGTGGTAAATGTTAAATCAGGGGAAGGATCCAAAGACAGTTTTCATAAAGCTGTGCAGGCTCTAGTGGAACATAAGCTTCATTCTAGTCATTTTCATACAGTCCCTCAGACACTTTGATACAGGCTAAATAAACTGTCGGATGGAGTGAGAGCTACAAAAATAAAACAGGACTTTGTGAGAGGTGGACTTACATCATCATACTGGAAGTTGACAGAGCCCTGATGCATGGTATCTCTCCGCCTGAAGTTGTCTGTAACAGGAAGAGCGAACGTTCACAGCACAATTTCAATAAAGCTAATTTCACAACAGCTGAATGTCACAGCACTTCAGAGATAACACCGGGGATTACAGGTGGAGGAAAACCAGAAGCAATCTCGCTGTCAGTTCACATTTAAAGTCTGCGTCTGCACAGAAGTCGGGTTATTTCTATCCACCACAGATCCCGGCTCTGTGTTTCTTACCTGTGAGAGCTCGCAGTTTGACACAGCAGGCCACGTAGTCATCGAAGAAGATCCTTCCTCCTTTGTTGTAGCGCTTGATGATGGCGTTTAGAGCCTGAGGACTGACACGGTAGCCTGAAAACAAAATGTCAGAGTTACTGGATCTTTTTCTTCTTTCAACATTATTCCTGTGAGGCTGTGAGTGAAAAGAGCAACTTCACACGACTGTAGAGCCCTGCCAAGGTTTTCAGAAAACACTGAAGGAAGTGAGCTGGTATAATATTATGATATCAGTAACACAAGACTTTTGATTTGTATTTGTCAACATTTGGGATCAGGTGCAATTTTAGTGACAATGGCAAAGACTTGATGAGCCAAACCTGAGGAACAAACAGTCACATCTGATTCTGCTCTGATCCTGAGCCATTTACCGACGGGAGGAGAGCTCAGAGATTATTTTTTAGCTTTTGGGGTTAAGACTGGATTCATCTTCACTCCTGTGTATCAACCTGACTGCAGCAGTGATCCACAGTGCCTGGTGGGTGCCGAATGGTGAATGTAGACCTGAATTTAAACACACAGACACACACACTCTTCTTGTGTGCCATTGCTGGCTAACGTTAGCTCATGGCCAATGTACTGAAGTAATCCAGCTGTTTGCGGTGGATAAACACTGCATGGGTGAGGCGAATAAACACAAACGATCCTGCAGTCAAACTGGCTTTGCTGGTGGTTAATACACCATTAAACAACCACCACTGCTGATGAAAATCTACCTGATGCGACTAAGGCACAGATGAGGTAGGTTTAAAAGTGTATTCATCTTAAATTTTGTCTCGTTCTATTCAACTTTTATTATAATGTTTATGAATGTTATGCAAGAAATTTGATTGGCTGAAACTGCTGTTAGATTTGTTGGTTCGGGGCTATAATACTATGAAAAGTGTTACAAAAGTGCATTTTGTCTGAAGTTTTAAAAAAACCGACCTGATCAAAATGCCACTATAAGCCACTAATATTTTTATTCCTCCATCATAACTCCTGCTCTTAAAGGCTGACTGTCAATTCTTGATGAATATATGTAATAAAACATTTGAATATGGAGCACATGTAGTAATGTTTTCCTCTGTTGAACTGTGGATAATATTCAGCATGTGCCTCTACTGTGATCACAAGCATGATAAGTCAGAGACGGATCGCTCTAATCAGCTCATATTAAAGCCTAACTGACTCCTATGAGGTCTAATTAAGTGTCATTAAACATTCTGATCAACATCAGACCCGTCATCTCGATCATGTTAATCATCCATCACGTTAAACTGTTCGACCCCTCACCCATAGAGCTGATTGCCTGACTCATCTCGTGAGGCTCCACAGTTCCGCTCCGGTCCTGGTCGAACATCATGAAGTTCTGCTTCCAGCCGTTCAGAGCGGTGAAGAGCTCCTTGAACTCATTGAAACCCATCTTGCCCGTGAAGTCCCTCTGGCGGACGTGTGGTTAAGATTTAATAACAGCTGACTGAGAGTGGTGAAAGCATTGAGTATGATTGGAAAGATCAGGGCTGGAGGTGTTGATCAGCACACGGATGTTTGTTCTGGTACAAAAAGGATACATCAAGCATTGCGATCATGATCCTGCACGACTCCAGGCTGAATGCTGTGAAGACAACAAAAAAAGTGAAGGATTAGATTCTCGTGGTGGCTCCGTAGGACTCGTGTGATCCAAACATTTCCCATAACTCCAAAAGTCAACATTTATTGAAAAAGGATAGATGTAATCATTTCCAAAGTTCACAACACGTTATTATCTGACAAAATATTCTGCTTCAGTCCATATTTCTTCACATTTACTCTTTAATCCATTAAGACCTGGGGCGCCCATTAAAAATGTGTTCAAACACCTCAGGCATTGTTTGAAAACACCTCCTAAAACCTGAGGGTTTTCTGAAAAACTTGTCAACGTTAACTATAACCTTTATTTCTCAGCCTCTGGAGCAGATGGGAGCTTAACTTTGACTTTGATTGGACATTATTGCTGATGCTCTGATGTTCATTAACAGATCACAGTGCATTTCTTCAGTCACCAGTCTTGAAAGTGAAAACATCATCCAAAACACGCTCACATCGCATCAGGCTCCACAGGGAGAAACATGCAAATGTCGCGCCCGTCACAACTCATGACGGCAGACAATGAAAGCTTCATTCACAAACCTCAATAGAGGCTTCATGACACGACATTCGGTACAGATGAGTCATTTAATTGTATAATCCAATTGTAAACATTGGACAAGTAGCTGTTCAACCCGCTATCATATTAGCAGGCATGCTCACAAAACATCCTGAGGCTAAAAGTTTTATCCTGACAAAAACCTGCTCATACTCAACTGACTGTTGCAGGTAATGTGCTCATGTATCAGTGTTGTGTTAAAATACTAACTAAAAGCTCATTTTGGTGGCAGGGGAGTGATTAAGGATCCAAATCTTAATCTTAATGTACCCAACCTTTTCTCACACCACTTGGTTTAACATTTCATTAAGTGTTAATTAAATAAAGACAAAGTTAAGGCTGATTTCTCTTCATTACCACAATAAATTGGTGCCATATGTAACATTACCCGTCAGCTTTAACTACAATCCCACAGTATCAACATGCAGATGTTGTCTGATGAGAGATACAATCTACTTTTATACGGCAGTTCATTTAGCTGATGATCCTGTTACGGTATAGTCAGGTGCTTTAGAATATATTGTACACATTTATTGTAGTAATTATTTTTCTTTGTGGTTTATCTTTTTATAGTCACAGTACCTGTCAGGTGATCAGTAGGTAAAGGTACTTGTAAGGTGTGTCCCTGCTTTTGTGTCATGTCTGAGGAAAGGCTTGCACCCAAAACGTCACATGGTGGTAATAAATGTTCTTAGGTGTGTGAGGACTTCATGCATGGAACCTGTGACGCATGTTTTAAAATAGTTTTGTATACTATTCATCCTCGTGCTCTTGTAAATTGATAAATCATTTGTTTCACATGAACTCACACAGACATGTCAGCAAACATTGTGCACATTGTCGATGTGTTTCAGCAGTGGTTTAAGAAGCCATCGCTCACTTCCCCTCTAGGGAAACCCCACCTGACTGCTCCTCACAAACTGCAGAGAAATGTGAGAGCCCTCAGATTCGCTACTACAAATCCAAGAGCAAGTGAAGGCATGTTACATTCTTTGGCTGTCAAAGAAGAATAAAACACTCGGCAGCATTAATCCTAACTGAGCGATATAAAATAACTCGCAGGAGGGCTATGATTATGAAGTCAATCATCCTCTTGTGTGGAAGGGAGAGTGGTGAACTTACGAGAGTAGCTGCCGGTGAAACCAGACTGGGTCAGACACCTCTGGAGCTCCTCAGCGTCGACTTCACCGTCCTGCACAGAACAGGAAGCGATATTCAGACATCTTAACTCTCAGAGGGATAAAAAAGGTTTTAAGGAGACTGGTCAAGTGTCAAGTGATGAGAGCAGAAAAACAACAAAATAAGTTATTCTGTTGACATTTCTTCACACTTACCTGGCCTGCGATGGCTGTGAAGTAACCCCACATTGGATCATTGGCGGCTGGTTGTGGGGCGCCGTATGTACCTGGAAAGCCTCCTCCATAGGGGGAGGGATATCCTCCCTGGGCTGGTGCGCCTCCCATTTGCCCACCCATGGGCCCACCCATAGGGCCTCCCATGGGGCCTCCCATGGGCCCTCCCATGGGGCCTCCTGGCATTCCTTGGGGCGGCATCCCCTGAGCTGGCATGCCTGGCATCGGACCCCCATACTGAGGCAAGGAACAGAAACAAGGCAGCTCGATCAACATTTTGTTTCGTACTGTAAGTGCGTCAAAATGTTAAAGTTTACACGCTTTAATGCTCAAAAACACATCAGTTTTCTCATACTGTCCAGTGCTGCAGCTCTGTATTCCCCCTGTCTGAAACACTCTGTTTTAGCTCCCGTCTCTTTAAGGCCGGCCCCCCGAAAACCCAGTCTGCTCTGATTGGTCAGCTCACACACGCCTGAGCTAACACCGCTCACTGCGTCTCTGGTCGGCTCTGACATGTATTCAGCTTCCAGTTAGCCTCACTTCTATAACTAAATTATGTAAATGTGTGACATGGTGACGTAGTGATGTCACAAAGTTACGGAATTAAAAGGCAGGACTACTTCAGGAGCAGTGTTTTCTGTGGGAGAGAGGAGCTCTCGTTGGCACAGACTTAAGGCTTTTTTACTTTTGAGACCATTTACATGCATAAGAACCTAATAGTATATAACACACTTAAGGAACGGGAAAAATCAAAAATACATAATAGGTCTCATTTAAGAATGGGGCAAAAAAGTTACCTTGCATGTTCAGCATCATATAAAATGTGGTTGTGGTGGGACTGAAAGACGACGAATAACACTCCCTTCATTTCAAATATACAAACTTGCCGGTAAGCTTTTCATGCAAATGACTCATTTCTGTTTTGTGTGTGTGTCTGCTTAAAATGCAACCATTTTACAGGACCACTACTATTGTCTCTCATTTGATCATTTTAAGAAGACTATCCCACTTTAAAGCATGCAAAACTTTGGATTTAGTTACTGGTGCTTTATATTAATCATGACGAGTAGTGTGTGAAGCTGACCTTTGACCATGTCACCTCTGGAGGCCAGTTATTGGCTTGATGGTAGGCATTGTGGGTTTGCTAAAACTTACTTTAACCTTCTTAAAACAATCATTTTAAGTCTCACAATGTGCCAATAACTTTTGAATAACTCTCCAGACAGCAGATAAAAGCAGAACAGGGTGTGTCTACTGTCCTTTGGGTCAGAGTGCATTCACCAGGACACTTATAATTACACCAAGTGAGTATTTTGTACTAATCATGTCAAAATAATTGTATTACAGTACGATATATATAGTCCTTTAAGGGGGTTTGGATAAGCACATCACACTGCATGTCAAGCCTCTTCACACCCACACGCAGTGGGCGACAGGTAATGTGGTTTCACTCCTCAACATTGAGGGACGTTCATACCGGAAGACAGAGTTAATGTTAATTTCTGACAACTGTGAGCACAAATATGGCTCCTGAGTTACAAAAGACACTCAAACAAAGCCCCCTACTGTGGTTTTGTGGCGTATGTGTGTCCACATTTATACAGAAGGCAGGAAAACATGTCACAGCACATCTTCGGACAAATTATCGGAAATTCACTGCCACACGAGCCCCGGGCTAGCTTTTTATGCTAACCAGTGCAGCTCGCTAATCACCATAATATCACGGTCACGGGTCTTTTACTCACCCCACCGTAGCCTGGATAAGCCATTTCGTGAGATGGAGCGAGCTGTCACAAGTTTAATATCTTTGAAGTGATTGTCGTTGATTTGTACACGGTGCTAACTTCCGATAAGTCCGAACAGATGCTACATCACATCCGAGCTGTCGAAAGCTGCCGGAAGTGATTGAGTGACCGCGCAGATAAACCAATGAGCGAGAAGGAGTAGGAGAAGCCCCGCCCACCAGCTGCGTGAGTATTTAGGTGCGGCCTTTAGGTACTGCTCGAAAATGTAAGAGATCCTTAAACGACGGTCGAAAAGGGTGGGGAGTCAAATATGTAAAAGCGGGAACACAAATGAAAATAAGTAATGAGATTACAAAAATGTTCAATTCATCAAACTTATTGCCCAATGCGCACCAGCTCCTGAGTGTCATATTTAATTACACTACAGTATACTACTCCTATATGCCATAAAGTTAGGATGCTCCACTTTCCCAGTATTTCAACTCACCCTGAAGAACTCTCCATGTCCTTTCCCTTGCGGCCTTAAAATCGTGTTTTTTACTTTTTAACGGCGGAGATTTCCTGTACAAATGCTTATAATCTCAAAGAAAACCTGCCCGATGCTTTTACAAAGCTAGAGATCCAGTTAACATGTTTCTAAAGCTTTTTAACTTCAGGAAAATGATTTGGGCTGTTCTGCATGGCTTCCTATCACCACTAGATGGTGCTGTTCGGGCTTTTGCTACTGCCATAACTGTATTTTATTTCTACAACTTGAAGTAAAGAAGGTTAATTTGTACAGTAACTTTTAGATAGTGGCAGAGTTAACTCAAACTGCTTTAAAGCATACAACAACACACTGAAAAGCAGCATAAGATACTTCTGAAGTACATTTATGAGAAAATGTTTTCTGCTCAACTTTCTAGGGAATATCAAACTCTCTCTATATCTATTGGTTGTCTGCTTTATTAAGCTTGAAAAAAAAACATATGTTCACAAATCCTGTGTGATTTCTATCTCAAAGGCTGTCATCTGTGATGGGAATTTATCAGAAGCTACAAGGTGAGAATCCACGGCCCTGAAAGTGATCGGAGGAGACACACCTGTCCTGATCTGTATTTCACTCTTCAGTGACACTCCGAGGAAGCGCACTGTGAACTCTACTGTAAAGCAGTGTACTCGGTTATGCAGGAAGCAGGTGGTCAAGGGTGCAGAGGATGTCACAACTTCCTGTTTAACTCTACTGTGATGTCGTGGCTCAGACTTAACCAAACATCTGTGCTGGAAGGTGTCCACTTTCTAACCACAGGGGCATACCGACACCCATGCACTGAAACGTGGCTGTGACAGTCAGATTAGTGAAAGTGTGAGTGGTGCTGATAATGGAGTATAAGGGCATACTGGCAGCTATGAAGGTAAATATGTTGTAATAATATGTGAGAGCTTGTCTTTTGTGAAACACCTGATGCACAGTTTGGAGTCACATGACGGCGTGACTTTTAATATGACAACGTATTATTACAGATTTTAAAATCCCTGTTTTATAAACAAGCAATGCGAATGAGGGATGTGTTATGAGGGATTTCTTCCTGTGCTATTTTTCATTCAGAAATATCTTTTTCTATCTATTTTCCTGTCTGCAAACATGGACTTCTTGACAAAACTGTGACTATTCGGTTGCAAGATTTTCACAGTAGGATAGCAATCTACTGTATCACAGTCTAAGATAAGAAAAAAATTATTATTATCAGTTACAATGACCTTTACAGGAACTAAAACAGAGGGGGTTTTTGCTTTTAGCTGAATAAAAGCGTGGGTACTTGCTGTATGTTTTTCATATCCTCAAACTGAAGTACATGTGTGCACTAACATATGTGCAATAACAGCAGGAGCAGAGTGGTCAATGTGTCTGCGTGCAGACGTAGAAACAGTGTGGAGGTCAGCTGCTGCTACACTACATTAAGCAGATACACAATAATGTAATAGAAGCTTCACTGACCCATTTCTTACACCACCGATTCCCTCACAGTCCCCCAAACAATAACTTCCCAACTCGAACGCTATTCAACCTCAAGCCAAGAATGCAATTATGGCACCGACACTCACACCACATCTGGCGAAATCAAAACCAAGCACCCCTGTTTATCCCTGTGAATAAACACTGGACGACTCCCTGAGAAGAACTGGTTACAGTCAGGGATTTTCAAGTGCCAAATACCCAGCAGCCATTGCAGGGAGTACACAATGTTATGTGCTGTAGTGATGATAAATGACTGTGCGATTAACCTCAGCTCTACTATGTTGTGCAACATTTAACTGATGGAAACATTTTGAACAGGACCTTTGCTCATTGTTTGGAGTCGAACAACAATAATTTTCATGATTTATTACTTGTTTCAGTCATTTAATCAAGCAAAAACTGCAAATATTCCGGTTCTTAAATGCAAAGATTGACCTAAATATCTCTGAGGTTTGAAGATGTCGCCATGCACTCTCAGAACTTAGGATGGACATGGAAAAAATAGTTGATGATTAAAGGGCAGCTCCACCAATATTTAGTTTATCAGTCTTGGAGAGTGTACTGCAAGTGTGAAAAAGTAGTATAAAGCCTTTTGTGGCTCCAGAGGAAGCTGCATGTAATCTGATAAATTGCCTCCAGTGATGTCACTTAGTGTCTAAGTTGCATTGTGGGTAATGTAGGCACCAAACAGTCCACTGGTTTGGACTCATATGGATCATATGTTTACAAACAAATGATCAAAATCGATACAGCAGAACCAGAGATGTCCCCTTTTTTATTCCACACATTCTGGAGCCTACATTACCCACAATGCAACTTCACTGGAGGCAATTAATCAGATTACATGCAGCTTCCTCTAAAGCCACAAAAGGCTTTGTCCTGCTTTTTTCACATATGTTGTAGTACCCCTCAAGACCTGTAAATACACTTTAATGTGGAAAACTGGTGGAGTTACCCTTTAATTGTAGGCTTATTTCATATTTTTAGTATTTTCTTTCTTATTTTTAGTCACTAATAACAAAAATATTGATCTTTAGGTTACAATGGACAAGAAAACATTGTACGGTAGAGTTAAAAACATCCTTGATTGTTACTGTGCTGTACTTTTCTCATTTTATATACAAGAAATAACTTACTAAAAAACATCTGTACACACATTTAAACGACCTTTTCAATCACAGCTCTTTAAAGCATCAACGGTTGTTTTCTTTCTTATTCAACTGTATCGCTCCAATTGGACGAAGTGACACCTATAAACGTTTTTAGTGTCCGCTAAATGGAGGCATCTATGAAGCGATGCTCTTCAAACAAGCCGTGCTGCATTAGGGAAAGCATGCACTGTCTGTTTGTTTGCTGAGGATGTCCGGTGCGAGGGGAACAAGTGCAGAATATGATGTCTATTCCTCATAAAGGCACAGCTTTATATTTGTTAAGCTTTTAACAGGCTTTTAGCATTCACTAGGACTGGTCAGCACTTAGAGTATGTACAAAGAGGAAAACTTCCACAGTCTGTGGCCACATGCACTAACATCGACTTTATTTCCCTCTTGTTTTGAAGTGTGCTTGTCATTTAAAAAATAAAGAAAATACATATATTATTCCTTTAAAATGTAAATACAGTTTGCAAGTTTTTATCTTAAAATTCTCCACCCTTGTGTCCGACAGTCAGCGATATTCTTCTCGGGGTGCCTTCAGGAACGAGACCAAAACAGGAACGTTATTAATGATTATGTAAATACAGTTTGTGCATTTCATGGTATTTACGATGGTCAGTTTATTAGCCTTCGTCGCAGCTACAGCTCTGTGTTATCAGTCGTCCAACAGTTATGTGAAGTCATCTGAGGCAGTGGTGGACATGACAGGAGACATGAGTGTGAAATGTTGGAGACAAGACTAAGTGTCTGCAGCCATGTTAGCCGGTCTGTGAGCTTTGAGCTAAATGCTAAGATTAGCATCATTAAATGTATAAAATATGAAATTAGGTCCCAGGTCTGAAAGTGAAGCTAGTGCACATGCGCCTTAAACCTGCATTCTTTCTAATGACCACCAGGTGGCGACTCCACTGGGTGCAATAAAAGAAGTCCAACTGCACATAAGCTTATGAGAAAATGGCCGTACTTCTCACTTGATTTATAACCTCAGGAAACATTTTCCTGGTGAGTTTATGATCTCAGTCGCTAGTTTTAGGTCTTCTTCAATACGGCATGATGTTCATTGTGTAAATGATGGTCCTATTTACAGTAAAATAGACTATAAAGAAGATTAGCTTGTGATTGACAATCCAATCAGGGTGTCCTCCTCAGCTCCAGCGTCTCGTCCAAATACGGTCACTTCTGGTTACAAAAAACAAAATGGCGACGCTTTAACGCCAAACTCCTGGCTTCAATATGCAAACCAGTGGGTGAAGTCACGGTGGGTTCACACTTCGTCATCATGCTAACACTGACAATGCTATCATGTTAGGCAGATATAATGTTTTCTGTGTTAGTTTAGCGTGTTAGTTAGCTCATTAGCACTAAACACAGAGTACAGGCTGTTGGGAATGTTTTTGTTTTTGCATTTATTCGTCAAAAAGTATTGAACAAAAATACGTTTTGAAAATGGAAGCCTGTCCATTAATTGTTGAGACATTTGACTCAAATCCACTGTTGTCAGTCTCATGCTGGCACTAATAGATAACTATTTCACAACACTGTCATCCCTAGAGGCTAGCATGGTGTAAAAAAGTTGAGCAAAGCTGTAGCATATCATCAAATGTCTTGTGTATTTTGGGCTGTAAAATGGCGGGAACATGTCAAAACACATTGAATTTACTGAATAATTAAGCACATTTACTGCTCGGGAAGTACATCGATGAGATCAATTCAGGAAATAACTTCAGTCCCTAATTTGCCTTATCAAACACGTGACGATCGTAAAGGATAAACTGGCAATAAACTGAGATGGACGAGTTACATAAGACGGTTTCAGCTAGAGTTTTGGATCACGCAGACGGGTAAGCAGCTCAACAAACGGCGCCTGAATGTTCTCAGTGGCTAAGTATAGCAAATGGGTGTATTTAATGAGGCGATGAAGCCAGGAGTGTGTAAAGTTTCGCTGGCCGGTGCCCACAGTACCCACAGGTGACAATTATGGGATAACATTAAATGCGCAAATGTAGTGAGACAGAAGCAGAAGTAGAAAAGTGTCAGAGTCAGCAAACTGACTCGACCATGTGCGTTTCACTGCAACATCTGCGTAAGTTTGCTGATATTAGCTAACATTAGTCTCCATAACATCTGGACATACCAACCCCTGAGTGTATTGTTGAGCGAGGGTGTGTGTTGTTGCTTATGAATTACATGTTTCACTTGTGAAGATAATAATGTGTCATTTCTTCAACCAAACCAAAGTGAGATATATACTCATTTTTGCTGACCGGCAGCTCCTGTGGCTATAGGGGACAATTAAGAGATAATGATAAATGCTAAAATACAATGAGACAATGGCACAAGCAGAGACGAGTCACACAGTCAGGAAACTGACTCAGTAGTGTCAGTTACACAGAAATATTATATATTTGATGAGCTGGCAAAACTCCAGTATACTGAACAAGGGTGTGTTTTAATACTTAAACATTTCATTATGTGTTAGTTCTTATTTCAAATGGTTTTTTAAAAAGTCTTGGTTTAAGGAACAGTTTCAGATCATTTTGAATGAATTCTGGGTGGTTTTCTGTTTTAACTCTTATGTTTTGTTTATTTATACATATTTTTGTATTAATTTGAATTCATTTGGATGACCTCTGTTTCTCTGCATGCAACTGCCAAAAGCTTTTTTCTAATAATGTCCTCAACTCGGTGAAAAATAAATTCTGGTGGTAAAATAAAAATTAATTGTATTTATGTTTTTACCAGGGGCGAAAATCAATTTTGGATGGCACAACTACATGAAAAGAGCAGGGGCATGAGTGTGTGTTATTAATATTATTTAATCACACAGCTTTTTTTACAGTTATATATAAAAGGTGGCAAATCACATTTTTCCTAGGGTGGGGGGGTCGTGGCCCCCCTGCCTCCCCTGTTATTTACGCATATGATTATTATTCATTCAATGTATTTCTTCATTGTTTTTCAACACTTCTTAATCACACTTAATATATAAAAAAAGATTTACCACCACCATTTAAAAATGCACAATTTTGAAACATTAAATTAGCAAATATTTTGTATTATTTGTATTTCAAATATGTATTTCCTGTACTCTAAACATCACTTCTACATACAGAAACTTGTTTTTCTTTGCTCTACATCATTATGGTCGCATCATTTTCCTGTGCCACCAGGTTGACGACAGTAAGCAAACAATCATGCGTGACTGTCTAATCCAGTCTCATATCTGGGCCTTTTTCTCATTATATTACATGTTATTTATTCAGTAAACAGTATTAACTGGATAAACATCCTGGTGAGGTGCAGGCAGTTTTTGAAACAAAAAGGCTACTTGTGTCATATCAATTGCAGGCCTATAATAATCATATTTATAAGATAAGTCTGTGTTAAGTGTCATATTCTCATATAGATGGTGGTGGAGGTATGAATGAAGGATCTTTGGGAAGCAGCCGCACACTTCCTCAAAACACAGGCACACCGTCACCATCAAACCTGACGAACTTTACTCCGCTGGACATTTATTGTCCCACCTTTGAAACTTCACTTGAGATAATATTTAACAGCAAAGCCAGAGTACCACATAACTTCAGTGCTGCCCGCGCGTCGAGCCGGCTGGATCGGTGGAGTTGTGATCCGGACGGATTTTGGTTACACACTTCACTGACGCGCAGAAATAATGGTTGGTGGTGGTTTGTTGGTACTCACTCATCGATGTTATGCTGGGGGTGAGCTTCACCTGGAGCTCTTTTGGAGCGGCTTTCTGACTTTTTCTTTTTCTGCACAGGTCTCCGTCGCCAAGGTGCTCCTCGCAGTGTTCGGGGTAGCGGTCGTCGTCATTTTGATCGCGGTTCCCACGGCTATCTTTCTAAACAGTGAGTATTTGCTGTTAAGTGATTCACATGTTGGCATTAATGCATCACTGGTGGTCTGACGCACCGTTAAACAGCAGAAAGAGGGTACATTACGCACGCGTCATTACGCACGGTCCGTTCGGATCGCTGTTAAACGGCACCTCTTTGAATACTGAGAGGAAATGTGAAGATATTCAACTTCAGTTTTGCTTTAATTTAAGAATAAAAACAAACATCTTAATGAAATATGTTTTATTTATTCATTTCATGGCTACATGAGGGCGTCACATCACAATTTAGTTTTGCTGATAAAACACGTGCATGCCTTTAAATAGCTTCATACTCACTCAGCACACTCCATGACAATTCTCATAATTACGCCCTGACGTAAGAAATATTCCACTTGCCATTATCAGCTGCAGCCTTTACAGCACTTACCTTCTTTTATGATGATGATCATAATGTGTGCGTCCGATATCGTATCTGCAACCTGTGACCTTCAACCCTCTGCCGACCTTTTCTAACATGTGCTTCAGAGGGCAATGACGAGAGCAACCAGAGAACTTTCACCCTGGAGGATGCCTTCAACAACACCCTGAAACCAAAGTCCTACAACATGAGGTGGATCTCAGGTGGGAGACAGTCTGTGATCAGAAATAAACCTTGACAGTGGCATTGATTACAGACAGGTGTGTCTGGCTTCTAAACTGTGCATCTGTTTGTGAACTGAGGATGCTTTATTATCTATCAGGGACAGTTGTGTCCTTTGTTCTGGTTACTTATTCACTTAGATTGATCCCCTAATTCAAATCTCACCTGTGTGTGTTCATACACGTGAAGTGTGCATGGGGTTACTTAATATTTAGTAGGTACAACACATGTTTAACTGATGCAGGATATTCATGTTGGTCAGCGTTAAGGAATGCTAAAGTCAATATGAGTTTATGTGATTAGTTAACTTATTATTTGATCATCAGTTAACAAATGTTAACTCACTGTTACACCACACATTAAAGGTTCAGTGTGTAGAATTTAGGGGGATCTATTGGCCAAAATGGGATATGAAGGACGGGTAGACATTCATGGTCACATAACACATTTAACTAAGACTGTAAACATGCTAAACATCAGCATCATTGTGAGCATGTTGCCATGCTAGCATTACTGCCAAAGTCCAACCTCACAGAGCCCCTGGTGTGTCTGTAGACTCTTACTCTTTCCTTTTCTTTTTTTTATCAAATTGTTTATTTTACATACATTTTTCTCATTTTCCTCCACAGATCATGAGTATCTGCACAAGTCCGACGGCGCGGTCACAATCCACAATGTGACTTCTGGAACCTCCTCTAGCTTCTTGAGCAAAGGAACCTTCGTAAGTGATTCAGTGTGCATCTGCGTCCTTCTTCTGTGTCATCGGCAACATAAACCACAAAATAATCCACTTCCCGTTCCATACAAACAGTCGCAGTGTTGTCTGCGCTGACGTGAGCAGGGGCTCGGTGAAACTCTCACAACAGTTTTCTTTTATCCAACACAGGATCAAGTAGGGGCTTATGATTACCAGCTGTCTGCTGACCGCAGCTATGTTGCTTTCATGAGCAACTATAGCAAGGTATGGTGAACATTTATTCACATTAATTCAATGCATATGTAAAGCTCCTGGAGTGATCCACAATGTTTTGTGTTTTTTCTTTTGTTCTTTGTCCCATTAGCTGTGGAGGCATTCATTTACAGCTTCGTATTCACTTTATGACTTGAAAAATGAGTAAGTACCCTAACTATGGACGGTCCAATTCATGCACTTATGATAATTCAATGCACTCAGTTGGAAGCATCCATCAACATGTCTATGTTTTGCATGCAAAGTAGATTATTTTATGTTTCTTGCAAAATACATACTAGTACAGCAGTTGTAGAGTATACGTTACGGAGAAGTAATGCCGGTTTTGTCTTTTTTTTAACTTCATTTCAGCAAATTTCTTACATCTGACATTCCTCATGAAGTTCAGTACTTTTCCTGGGCTCCTGTAGGGAACAAACTGGTAAGCTTGGACGCACAAACGATTGGTTATGTATACATAAGTTTGAGCGACAGTTGGGCTTTGAAGTGGGTGACCAAGTGGCGATCAAGCACACCTTTCACAAACACTAAAGCAGAGCACAATGGGTTCAAAGTAGGGTCTTTTCTGAAGGTTTGTATTTGTGTTCTCATTGTATTTTCAGGCCTATGTTTGGGATAATAATGTCTATGTAAAGACCAGCCCTGTGTCGAAGCCAGAACAAGTCACTTTCAACGGCGAGTATAATGTGATCTTGAATGGGATCCCGGACTGGGTCTATGAGGGTGAGTAGCAGATGTTCATAATTCATGTCAAACTATAAAGCCTGTTCACACATGGTATTAATGCCTGGATTTGGATAATGACATCTGATCCACAGACCTTTGCATTTACACCTGGTAATAATAAGATGGCTCCTCATCCGCCATGTTGCTAGTTATAACTCCAATTTGGATTCTGGACACCTTTCAAGATTGATCACAATCCAAAATTGTCAGATCGTCCACCACTAATTAAACCTCAGCCTGACCCTGACTGAAGTCCTGAATCCTAACTCAGCTTCACACTTTCCCCCTTCCAGAGGAAATGTTTTCATCCCATCAGGGCTTCTGGTGGTCACCTGGAGGGAAGCACCTGGCCTATATTGAGACCAATGACACCGAGGTCCACATCATAGAGTACACATGGTACGGTGATGAACAGTACCCCAGCACTGTTTCCATTCCATATCCAAAGGTGAGACAGCGATGCATGGCTTGTTTGACTCTAACATGCTTGTACTTGGTTCCTTGTATTGTTGCTTGTCAGTAAACGGTGTACGCTGAGTTCAGACTTGGTCAGCATAATATTTATTATCTGTATCCCGTGTTCTTTTCTTGTGCAGCCAGGTACTCCCAACCCTGTTGTGAAACTGTTTGTTGTGGACACCGATAACGTGACGGACATTACTGAGGTTGTAGTTCCAGCCGCATTCAGCTCGAGGTAATGAAACAGTTTCTATTACGCTGTTAAACTTTGTATCGGACTATTCCATTCTGCTATCAGGGAGTGACATCATAAACAGAGTGTCATAATTTGCTTTATTTCTTTCTTGCTTACAGTGAGCATTACTTGGCCACTGTCACTTGGGTGACAGATGTACGTATTGCTGTCCAGTGGCTGAAGAGACTCCAACAACACCTCATCCTTCAGATCTACGATTTTAATGGATCTGCATGGAATCCTGTTGAGGTAAAGCTTGATGTTATGAACAGGTATTATTGTTTTATGTACATCAGACCAAAATATGACATGACATTCACCATTTTCACAGCAATTGAACCTACATACAACAATACTTTTAAGGAAGGATAACTACACCTTGGTTAGGTTTAGGAAAAGATCATGGTCTCAGTTAAAAAAGGTACATTATTCACATAAGTTACATTTTGTACACAAGCATGTAACTACCAGAAAGCAAAGATGAGGTTGGGATAGATGGGTGGGGAGTGACCCAAGACCTTCACACGGGTGAAGAGTTTAACTCAAACCATGATTTCCTTCTCTTTCCTGCCATTGTTAAATATCTCAAGATTGTCAGAGGAAATGGAAATAGGATGCTACCTTGTGTTGAACCTTGTGTCTTGTGTTGACCAATTAAATTGCAATCTTATGTGTGTTAATTTGGTAGAATTAATGTCTTGTGGAGCTGGATCACGACCACAAACATAGCTCGTCTATTCGTTCTAAATTGCCCTAAATTAAATGTACCCACACATAAATGAGATTACATAAATGAGATACAATGACATTTTTTAAGGTCTATTTTTAAAAAATATTCAAATTTCCATGTGTACATGAAAGAGTTAATGGCAGATGTGTCTTCTTCAGCAAATGTAATGACTCATGCTAGCTAGCAAGTATGTAAACTTAGACACAGTGGTGTTTCAGGTTAATGCTAATATCAGCATGCTAAAATGCTTGTGTTGACAATGATAAAATGCTGATGTTTAGTGGGTATGATGTTTATCACGTTTACGATCTTAGTTTACCATATGTTAGCATGCTAACGTTTAGTGATTAGCACTAAACACAAAGTAGGGCCTACGTATGTTGAGATATTTCACTTGGTCAGTGAAGATTTTCACCTGCTGGTTGCATTAAATAAAGATCATCAGTCATTAGTCTTTATCCTCTACCACAAATGTCAGTGCAAAATTTCACGAGAATCCCTTCAATAGTGTCTGGACCGAAATTGTGGATCACTTGACAGAACAACATTTTTAAGGTAATATGAGGCTTCGGCAGTCTGAGTTAATCAAATCAAGTGGGTAAGTTAGGTTATATGAGTGAAAATCCCTCTTACTATCCCTCCACCTGAGCACAGCAAAGAAACATTTAGGGAAACCAGACAACTTTGGAAGGTACCCATTTGTTTTGGCTAAATGAGACTGTTTCATATATAACATAGATTAACTCAGAGCCTTTGAAATGCGATTTTGCCGCCATCTTTTACATTGGAAACACATTATTTTAAATTGATCTGAATTTAGCTACCTGACATATACGTAACAATATCTATACTGTAAACTTAACAATATTGAACATCTCTTTTCTTGGCTCCTTTTCACAAACTCTTGCTCTTCACTACTAGTGGTGGTATCCACCTGAAAGTCACTCTGTTGTTGATTTAACCTGTTAAACTGCAAACGTTTTAGCTTAAAGCAGTGAGGCTTCATACAGCATTTCAGTTAATAGCAGCAGCTTCAATGACATTCATCTGTGTAAAAATGTTTCACGTGTTACAGCAGCCTGCTGGTGGAAATTCCCTATTAGCTTTCTAAATTCAGTTCTGGCTTTAAACTGATAAGGTCGGTATATTGTTATATTATATAGCTGTAATGTAATTAAGTACAGCTATAAAAAACAATTCTATTTCTTTTACAGCATCTGGAGGTGATCACTCCCAACGGTTGGGTTGGGCGGGTATGTACAAGCACCAAATGTGAATTAATCCACTGCTGAAAATAATCCCACAACAAATGCACTGTTTCCTGTTCCTGTTTCTGTTGGGCTAATAAACTTGTTCTTCCTAGTTCTCTCCACCGGAACCAGTTTTTGCCGCAGACAACAGCTATTATCTGTTGAAGAGCGACACCAATGGGTACAAGCACATCCATCATGTGGTCGGGGTAGGTAGATAGAGGTAGTCCAGTGCCACACTGGCAAAATCAATTTTCATGAGTCTTGCACGTTATTACAGAAACACAATGCCAAATATCCTTTATAATTTTTTTTCGGTAACATGAGTTTTCCGACTCATTCATGCAGGGCAAAGCTACACCAATCACTTCTGGAAACTGGGAGGTCACTGACATTCTGAAAGTAACTGCAGACAGTGTGTAAGTTGGAAAGTCTTGCATCGTCTGCATACAGCTGTATAAACATGTGTAAATGATGTCCCATGTGTTCAACTCCTCAGTTACTATAGTCCGCTCATTCATCCCAATTATTCCACAGATATTATTCAAGTAACGAAGAGGGTGGCAGGCCAGGAGGAAGGAATGTTTACAAGTAAGGGTTTTTATTTTTCAGTTTTATTATTTTTGTTTTTCATTTGAAGACATGACGTGTGATCAAGAAGCATTTCCATTGACTAACAGCGTTTATGTGCGTCAGGTGGACTAAACAAGGGACACGCGGGACAAAAGCCTGTCTGACTTGTGGGATACGTGGAGAAGACTGTCTTTGGAACTCAGCCTACTTCAGCCACGGTGCTTCCTTCTACCGTATGAGCTGCAGTGGTTAGTTATGCTTTTATTTTCTTCCCCTTTCTGATTTTTGCAATATATCACTGTCTTTATGATATATATACAGTATATATGTATGTATTTTATTAAAAGTAGATACCAACTGACTAAATATTATTTTATTTTACACAAAGGTCCTGGCATTCCTTACCATTCTATCATTGATAACCGGAATAATAAAGGTAATCCACAAATTGGTTAGTAAACCAAAAATTGTACCCATGAGAAAACATTACATTAACCAGCTGTGTGTATTTCTACTTGTAGAGAAAACAGTTTTGGAGAACAATGAGGATTTTAAAGGCCTAATATCTGACATAGCAATGCCCACAATGCTTCGAGACAGCATCAAACTTTATGGATTTGGTGAGTTAATTCAACAGTTACTAACAGTATATATTTTACCAGTGGTGGGAATTAACTGAGTATATTTTCTCAAGTATTGTATTTAATTACACATTTGAGGTTTCAACTTTATTTCACTTTACACCTCTGCTCCACTATATTTCAGAGAGAAATGTTATACTTTTTACTCCACTATATTTACCTGAGAGCTATCGTTATAGTTGCGATTGAGCGTATTTCACAAGTGTTTAATGTCATATGCACACTAAGGAAACATGTTTCCCTGTACAATGAAATTCTTCCTTTGCTGTCCACAGAGTGCCAACAATGTAAAAAGAAATATATACAACAAAAATATACAAAATAAAGCAATTTTAAAAGGCAGCATGTGAAAAATAAAGAAAAAAGCAACAATAATAATAATAATAAATTAATAAAACAGTGCAAAATGTCAAACTATTCCTTCATTTTTCACAAAAAGCAAAGATAAAAGACATGTAACAACATTTTTTAATTGGTGTAGCACAACTTTGTCTTTTCTTCTTTTCCACCCCATTTATCTCATGACCCTTTGTGAAAATAAATCTTTCCTCCACAACTTTTTAAATTATTTTCTATGGACTTTTTGACAGATCTCCAGTACCAGATGTTTTTGCCTCCAGGATTTGATAAATCCAAGAAGTACCCTTTACTGATAGATGTGTAAGGATTTATCAATAGAATTAAATATAAGGCCAATGCTTTTCAAAATAAGTGCAATAAACAAACAATAACCTGGTGAATTTTGCCCTTTCAACCTTCCAGGTATGCTGGTCCCTGCAGTCAAAAAGCAGACTACCTCTACAGGGTGAGCTGGTCCACCTACCTGGCCAGCACTGAGAAAATCATCGTCGCCAGCTTTGACGGAAGAGGAAGCGGTTTCCAAGGCGACAAGTTAATGCACGCAATCTACAAACGCCTGGGAACCTATGAGGTGGAAGATCAGATAAGAGCAGCCAGGTAAGGAGAGCGAGAAGCAGTTTAGACAAGTCAATGCATCTCCCGCTCAAACAAACAGCTTCATGCTCTCTGTTTCCCAGAAAAGCTTGATGAAACTGGCTTTGACTTGTTTCTGGGGTTAAAATGCACCCGGGTGTACACAAACATACTCACAGGAAATGCCATTAGCACCACCAAGTGACAACAACAATCAGAATGCCTTTGTCCAGTTGTTATCCTTTTAATTTTACTGTCTTTAACTGAGATGATTGTCTTTTTTTTTGTATTTTAGGGAATTCATTGACATGGGCTTCATTGACAAAGACAGAATTGCTATTTGGGGCTGGGTAAGTTGTCAAGAAGTGAATCATATTTGCTCATGTCGCAT
Source organism: Pagrus major (assembly GCF_040436345.1). Classification (NCBI taxonomy): domain Eukaryota; kingdom Metazoa; phylum Chordata; class Actinopteri; order Spariformes; family Sparidae; genus Pagrus; species Pagrus major. Next base: position 12,318,644 of record NC_133238.1, read on the forward strand.
GTGTACTTCATGACTCAGAGGGCAGTAAATTGCTCTCAAAACAAGTTAATGTTTGACCCCTATGTCAGCGCGATTGGTCTTTACTCAAGGGTTATGGTTAAGATGAGCTGTTTCTCTTTCACAGTCTTATGGTGGATACGTGACGTCAATGGCCCTGGGATCTGGAAGTGGAGTTTTCAAATGTGGAATGGCAGTCGCTCCAGTTTCCAAATGGATCTATTATGGTAGTATTTGTCTTTTTGAGCAAATTTTTCAAGTGAACAACCTTTCCAGACCTTGTACACTTCAATGACATACAATGTCTGTGATTATTGTTTATTCCAGATTCCATCTACACAGAGCGCTACATGATGCAGCCTTCAGAGAACAAAGCTTTCTACGAGGTAAGTTTCATACACTGATAATAAACTCTCATCTCTTGTATCAGAATGTCATTATTAGTTTTCCTATTGCTTATGGTCGGTAATAAACACAAATGTAATTGCGTGCAGAACTCAACAGTAACAGAGAGGGCCAAGAATTTCCATTCAGTGCAGTACCTGCTGGTTCATGGAACAGCTGACGGTGAGTTAAAGGAGCCTTTATTTATTCAAGTATTTGTTTGATATTTTTCTGCATTTATGTGTTATGTGTTACAGTAATACAGATCACATGTTATATATGGTTTCTCGTAAAGCCAGATAACTATACATTTCACAAGTTAAAATTGGCATGGAGGTCAAGGACATGTGTGTGCATGTGAATTGGCTATGGGAGTGGGCGTGACAATGGGAGGGGCCTCTCGCAGAAACTCAGTTTTCTGGTTTCTAGCCAGTTTGGGATTTCAACCACACACTCTCTTTGCTATTGGTTCAAAGTTCACCAAGAATGAACTCAACGTGAAGCCAAAATTTGCTTCTCAAAGATTATGATAATGATTATGATATTGTGTGACTGTGGCCTATATAACATGTGTGAAGGTACCCTATAACAATTCACACACACAACATTTTTTGTTGTATGCATTTGAATGCGTGATTGTGCTGATGCTGAGCATTACTGATTGCAGCTTTTGCATGTTTATGCTTGTTTTGTTGTTCATTTTTACGTAAGTTTCACTACATAAAAATGTAATTTATGTTTACTTGACCTAGTGAAAACAATGCGACAATGTGAAAGATGAAGCTCATGGTGATGAACCTACAGGGCATTATCACCGTAACAAGGCAGGCATCTGTTTACCCCTGATTCAAGTCTTTATGCTACAGTAAGCTATGCTAACCATCTGTTGGCAGTAGCTTCACATTTGATGTAAGAGTGTCAAAAGTGTAAAAGAATCAATCTTCTTATCTAACTCTCACCAATAATGCAAATAAGCATATTTCCCAAAATGTTGAACTACTCCTTTAAATTTTTTACGCAGATACTCATTGTGTCCAGAAAAGTATTTGTTATGGTTTTGTTGACCTTTAGTCCTTCAGATCAAACTTCCTCCTGACAAACACTTTCATGAAAGTAGTGATAGAGTATGTGTTTAATTTGCAGTGGATAGTCAGGTTCTGTGGTCAACCAACAAAGGCATCTGACATGAAAGGCCTGGTTATTTAAATGTTGTCATTGTTGTGTTTTCCAGACAATGTTCATTTCCAGCAGGCAGCAGAGATCTCTGAAGCTCTGGTGGAGGAGCAGGTGGACTTTGAGGCGATGGTGAGTAATCAGGACAATCAAAAAAGGAATCACTGGAACCCTTTATTTGTATGAAGAAGTCTAGACTAGACCTTGCTGATAAGATGTGCATAAAAATCCTGGACATTTTGCTTAATGGTACGGAAGCCCGAAGGGCCATGCATTCATACATTTTATTTCCTCCGTTTTCCCGTGATAACGAGTTAATTTCATTTGTTTTCTCGAGATCTCGAGTTATTATCTCGAAATAACAACTGCCGTTTTCCCGAGATAACGGGATAATTTTCTCGAGATCTCGAGATAAAGAAACTTTGTTTTCCCGAGATAACGATATAATTAATTCGAGATCTCGGGATAATGACTGTGATATGATAGGCCTGAGATTATGGAGATGCCCGGGACCTTGTATCTCGAGTTATTATCTCGAAATAACAACTGCCGTTTTCCCGAGATAACGGGATAATTTTCTCGAGATCTTGAGATAACGAAACTTTGTTTTCCCGAGATAACGATATAATTAATTCGAGATCTCGGGATAATGACTGTGATATGATAGGCCTGAGATTATGGAGATGCCCGGGACCTTGTAGCTGGTCAGCTATGTAGTTAACGACGACATCAGGCTCACTTAGATTGCGCCGCCGATATAGCTGAAGCCTTGCTAACCTCTTTTTAGATTACGCACACTAACGTGTATATTATCTGTAATAGCAAGGCATAATGCTATTTCAGCCTGTGTCAGGCCTTGATTGAAAAGATATATGACGCCGTGATCGATATGCTCCTGCTCCTCTGACATTGCTACACTGAATGATGTTTCCTGCAGTGATTTAATATACTACACTATTGTTTTGTTTTCTTAAGATCTCAAATTGATTATATCGTTATCTCGGGAAAATAAAGTTTCGTTATCTCGAGATCTCGAGAAAATTATCCCGTTTTCTCGGGAAAACGGCAGTTGTTATTTCGAGATAATAACTTGAGATCTCAAGAAAACAAATGAAATTAACTCGTTATCATGGGAAAACGGAGGAAATAAAATGAATGAATGCATGGCCCTTTAGAGCTTCCGTATAATGGGGCTTAATATTAGAATATTAATGAACTTTTTGCATTCTTCTCTCAGTGGTACACAGACAAGGATCATGGGCTCACCGGTGCTGCCTATCCACACGTCTACACCCACATGACTCACTTCCTGCAGAGGTGCTTTGCATGAGGTCCACTGGATCACCAAGATCTCTTTTCACTGCTTATGTGAATTAAATTAATCTGCTTTGGGATAACGGTTGTAATTGTTAATGCAGGCTTGATTGTTAGAACGCCAAATGTCTTGAGCAGAAATGTGATGAGTCCAAAGCTGTCCAAGTCATAATGTCATTCTGTGTCTGTCTTTTGTTGTATATTATATATTCAGTGAGAAACAAGCAGCTACTAAAAAGTTGTAATATTATATTATTATTATATTATATTTACTTATAACACATCTTCATGATTGTTTTTTTGGGGTGGGGGTATGTGTTTATTTGTTTCATAAATTAAGAGGTCATTACTTGACCGATGTAATAATGTTCTGTCAAACTGTAAAGATACTACTTTGACATGAAGAGCTTTAAAATAATGTATTAAATTATGAAACATAATACACCACAGTAATTTTATACCTTTTTAGTAATTTTTTGAGATTGTTGATGTCTGATATAATGGTTGTTTTTGTAAAATAATAAAGAATAAAATAATGAGGAATGTTTTTGTTTGAAATATCTTGTGTTTCATTTGATTTTAAGGAGAATTAGCAGAGTGATGACAGCATTTATTGTTGAACTTCCTAACATAACTAATAATGCAGCTCTGCAAGGCTGTACAGTACCGTGCTACACACTACTAACATTTTAAGGGATGCACTAGCTGAAACCTTTACAATGTTGGCATAAGTTACAACTTAAATCTTAGACCTAGCCCTTAGTAGGTGTAAAGGCCTCTGTAAAATAAGGTGGGATAACATGGACGATGCAGAGGAGCGAATCAGTTAAATATTTTGTCTTGGTCAAACTTATTTTAATACTTTGTCTTAGTTTAGGCCTCCGTAGACTACCCTTTAGTTGCTGTTTGGCGATTAGCATTAGCTATCATTAGCCGTTAGCCTCATAGTTAAGTGTTCAAAAGCAATGGCTACGAGAAACAACACTGCATTAAAATATTGTGTCAGATATTGAAAACCTAATTTTCCGCGACAAGATTTTGGTTAGTTTGGAGTTTATGCTAGTGTAGTTGAGATTAGCCGGATGTCTACATACAACTACGTACAATACAACATTCAGTATCAAACTAGTACCTGCAAAGATAAGGGAACTCCCAATAGCCTCCACTGTAGCCTTATTTTGTCTTTAGTAATACTACAAATAGCCTACAAATTAGCATGCTAACACACCAAAGACTTAGCATGTGAACACACTAAACAATGATGGTTAAAATGTTTGCATGCCAATGTTAGCATTTAGCCGAAATCACTGTCTGCTAGCACAGATCTGCTAGCATGGCTGTAGACTTCTTGAGGAATGAATTGAGGTTAAATGATGACAAGTATGTCTACTACACGATTAAGCTTAGCATTAGGCTACTGATAATAGGGCTCAGTAGGCTAATGTGTCATTCTATTGAATAAAGTTTTGGTTTATGGGAATTTTCCGATCATATAACAGAGAAATATTGCGTTATGTCAGTCTTAACACCCTGCTGATAGCTCTTTCTCTCTCTCAACACATTTACTACGTGGGACTGTATGCGAGTCATATACATGAACGTGTATTTTCACAGGGCGTCAATCTTTATTGATCAATGGCCCTTGTAAAAATGGAGATAACTGCCACTGATGCAGAAAGCCGTCAATTTTTCCCACCTTTTAAATTTGATCGGAAAGAATCCACAAATACTGACTCACCTCCCAGATATGACAGCACACATATCATTTCCTATCATGATGACACAGTAGCACATTAAAGCATCTACCTTACTTTCTGTTTAACAGGATGAGCCGCCGATGTTTGATCTTAACACCTAAGTAGCAGCTGGCATCACGCATGAATAGCACCTTTCCTCTTGGCTTGTTGATTCGGCAGATGAGACAGGGCCCGTGTCTAATGGGTTGAGAGTAACAGGTGGACCTGGCCGAGTGGTAAACTTGTCCCACCTGAGCGGGCCCGTCCTCCTCCTCCTATTACAGTATATAAGACAACAAAGTTAGAGAGGAGGGTTAGATTCACACAGAGGAACTAACAGCAGCGCTCTTTGGAAAGAAAGAAGAAAAAGGTGAGTTTTGTTTTGTCACAATGGTGAAACTTCTTTACCTTTAGCTTTTCTGATGCTATATGCAAACTCTTTCTATGTGTGTGTGTGTGTGTGTGTGTGTGTGTGTGTTGTTGTGTGGCGCAGGTATAACCATGAAAAGCATCCACTCCCTGGCTGGTATCCTTCTGGTCCTCGGCTTCATCCAGAGCAGCTGGCAGGTTCCTCTGCTCGAGGCTGATGACAGCTCAAGGTACAGAAATCACATCTAGACTAATGAGGCTGGAGGATGGAAATAGAAAGTTCTCTGTCACAAAAATGGTCTTAAATCTGACTGAATCATAATTACATTTTAGGTAAAGGTGGGTTGAGAGGGAGATTTTCAAATATGAGAGAACTTTACATGTATGATGATCAATCACCTGTGGCCAAACTGCCGACACGTTGATCTATAATCTGCGAATAATCAGAAAAATCATGACAGTAAAAGCATTTCTCAGGTGAATTTTATTATTGAATGGACCCGAATATATTACAAATAAAGAGGATGAAATATTTTAGCTATGGATAAGATCTTTTTTGAAAACCTATAGATAGTAAAGGCATAAAGTCAAGTCGCTGTCTCAGTTAAAACAGAAGATGATATACTGTAATGTTTTCCTGTCATTCACTTTTACTTCAAAGAATATAAATTTCTAATTTTTCATAAATGTTGGAAGGCTGTTGTACAAAATAAGCACAAATTGTACAGAAACAAAAATGGGAGATAGAATTGAAAATTAGAAATTGATGCTGCTCAAACCTGTGGTGAGGAAGATGAAACATTTTTAAAGATTATTTTTATTATTCAAAATAAATATAGTAAATACGAGTTATCTTAAGTGTTATGGACAAATCTGTGCAAATGTAAGCTCTATCCTGGGAAACTTCCATGGGAAATTTCTGTGGATGCATATTTTATGTTGTAACTGCTTTTTAAATAATGGGTAAAAATAACTAAACTGGAAAAAAACATTTTTACATTTTCCCTTTAATTTATTGCTTTTCTTCGACTTTATTAGAATTACTACTATTTCTTTTTATTAGTAGTATGGAGTGATTCCCCACTATAATATCAACATCAGTTTAAACATGATGATTTGGAATATGTATGTATATGAATGTATATGTATATATATGTAAAATATGAATTGTATAAACTGACCTGTGTGATTCTCCTACTATGTTTTCCCTCCTGTAGTTTCGAGGCGGACGACACATTAGGCGACGGGCAGAAGGAGCTGTCGAACATGAAGAGACACTCGGAGGGAACTTTCTCAAACGACTACAGCAAATACCTGGAGGACAGGAAGGCGCAGGACTTTATCCAGTGGCTGATGAACAACAAGAGGAGCGGGTAAGGGTGGGATCAAAGAAACAATTATCATCACAATTAGAGATTTTGCTTTTAAATTTGGAGTTGTTTGGCCACACTTCTTGAACAATGAAGTTATATCCAACCTCAAAGTGTTAGAAGTAAAAACTCTTTTATACTTGAGTTAAAGTACCAGTAGTACCATGTACAAATACTCCATTACAAGCCTGACCCCTGCATTGGACCTTAAGTATGCAGTACATGTTTTGACTGCTACATGAAATATTCCAGGCGTCCTCACTGAGTCTCTCTTTGTGTTTTCAGTGCTGCAGAGAAGCGCCACGCAGACGGGACCTTCACCAGCGACGTGAGCTCCTACCTCAAGGACCAGCTAATCAAAGACTTTGTCGCCAGGCTCAAGTCTGGACAAGTCAGAAGAGAGTAGGCTGTCCCTCCTTCCTCCTCCTCCTCCTCCTCCTCCTCCTACAGTGCCAAAATCCCACAATCAATCCACCGTGATGAGAGAGACAGAGAGCTAACCAATCGTCAGCTTCTTGTGCCACTTGTTTCCTTTCTTTGCTTTTTTTTCCCCTCGATGTTCCTTGTTGTGTTTGTGCTAAAATAAATCACCTGAACTTTTCTCACTGCGTTGATTGATTATCTTTACTGTGCGAGATGATTTTTATTTTTTGACACGAGCAGACAATGCACCAATCACCAAATGATCACAGCGACAAAAATGTCATCACCAATCAGGAGAATCATAAAAAGATGATGTTCTGATGGTCATATATCAGAGGCCAAGTGGCACGTTGCATTATGTGCCTGTGTACATGCTCAGATCTGAAATGGAGAGGCGGGGTGAAACGTTCAGCAGGAGGCATGTAGACGGGAGCTTCACCAGTGATGTGAACAAGGTGCTGGACTCCATGGCGGCTAAGGAATATTTACTCTGGGTCATGACCTCCAAGCCTTCAGGGGAGAGGTAAAACTGAGTCACACGGCTCATCTGATATGTAACAGGAATGCTAGGCTTGGTGTGATTGTGGTTTTCTCTCTTTTGCAGTAAGAAAAGACAAGCGGACCAATGAGACGCTCCGGGACTCCCTCTGTGCTGCACACTAAGCCATATTCAAGAGGAATAGAAAGCCATACAGCTTTGGATGTAATTGTTTTAAAGTCTTTTTTTACTTAAGTATGTGATGCAGACATATAAAATCTGCCCCTCGTCCATAGTTCTTATGGTGCACCAGAGAGAAGACATGAGATTGAGAGCATATTTTTTTCTACCAGTTTAAATTATTTTCTATATTTATGATGTAAAAAGAACACAAATCTCAGGTTTAGAGGCCTATAGAAAAAAAAACACATAGCGTAGTTGGTTTTCATTGCATATTATAAATCCGCTCTGCAAAATAAAGTTTTTCATTGTGTGTTTGTGGCATTATTTTTATGCTGATAGACATTTGTTGGGGACTATTTTCAGCGGTGGATTAATACACATTTGACTCTCCAGTGAGTGTTTCCAACAGCAGGACGGCGTATGTGGGACTGAGTTTCTGAATTTCCGAAATTACACGCAACGTGCACCAAAGATGCACATTCAAGTTAACTGTTTTTTGTCCAGCCAAAAGTTCAAAACCTAAAGATATTCAGTTCACAATCTGCAAAAAAGATATATAAAAGCAGCAAATCATCCCAAATATGAAGCTGAAACTAGATCATGATTTGCATTTTTGCTTGAACCAATTAAAAAAAATAGCTACTCATGACTGACCTTATGATTGTTCGACCAATAGATCCAACTCTTGTCAAATGTTTACGAAAAATAAAATAATAACAGTAAAGTAAGAAAATAACTGCATTTTGTTCTGTGTGGTAGTGAAACAAAGTTACGTTTAAGTTACTCTAAGTATTCCTACTTTGCACTAGATACTCTGCCTGAGGTTTTATTTCATGCCACTGCATTTAAAGGGAAATACTGTTCTTTTTAGTGCACATATATTACTACATTGTAATTTATCTGTTTGATTACATTTTGTACTAATAATCTGAATCTGCAAATTAACAAGAGACATACAGTAAATATGGTGGAGTAAAGAGTGCAGTGCTTTCCTCTGAAATGTACTGGAGTAGAAGTATGAAGTAGCAGGAAATTGAAATACTCAAATCAAATACAAGTATGTCAAAACTGTACCTAAGTCTGATGCTTTCCACCATTCTCCTACCTTGATTATTTACTGTATGTATTTCTATGAATACAGAACTTTTACTTGTAGTGGAGTATTTGTACTTTAGGGATCTGACTCCATTGCAGTCTGTCTAGACAGACTGGACACAGTGGATGAGATATATGACTCGGTATAATGGAAATAGATAAAGAAATAAAATTAGCTCGTACACACAATTTACTGCAACTTTCAATTATTATTCATTCAAATTGTAAACTTACATTCTTATCTTCTCTCAGCAGTCATTTCATGTAATCCGAGTTATCTCCTGGGATCAGGAAAAAGCCACAACACAATACAAAACCAGCCTGCAGGAGGTGCAACAGATTCCTGCTACTGTTTCTGATTCATGCAGCCATTTTAAACAGGGATGGTGGTCTCTCCGGGAGCATCACAGGTCAGAGATACAGGCCTGTAGCCTGTATCTTTGCCATATGGAGGCTAGAGGAGCTTCAGCCTGAGGGTGCAGGGGGGCTCTCTGCTCTCTATCTCCTCATGAGGCCAAAGACATGGAGCTCCTGAGGTCAAAGGTGGAGAGGGAGCCAGTAACCACACACTGAAGCTGGAGAGCTGTGAAGAACGACTCTGGGGAAATACAGGATGATACAATATTGAAAAAATATCTACATACAGTGCGAGAATTGGCGATCCTATGGACAAGAACAAACTTGTACTGTACAGAGATCAATAAAGTCCACATCGCTTCAGCAGAGTTGGTTTAACATCTTTATTTATGCTCTCACTCACTCGCTCTCTCATTCTCGTGAAACAAATCACATTATAACAACAGATCTGAACTGATAGGTTTCTATACAGGTGACTTAAATTATTAAACAGAAAGTGTACAGCTATCACTACCAAATTTAAGGCAGAATTCCACACAGAAAGTGGTCAAAATATTTGATATTGATATAATTTTGACCCATATTAGTTTATCTCTAATCAACTAAGAACCATCAAGTAGACAATGGGAAAAGAACATCTACAACAAAAACCTGCCTTCAACACTGACTTCGTATTATTAATATATTAGTAACATTTTACATGAATAAAATATACTATGTATTATACATTGTTAAGACTCTTTACTGTTTATTACATGTTGCCCTTCCCAGAAAAAGGGTTTTATTGCATCTCTAGAAGTAACCATGATCCTGCTGCGGGACAGTCAAGTCTGCCTCACCAACATGCAGGTGTTTTCTTTAAAAACAATTAGCTTCTGATGCTAACACATTGAGGGTCATTTGGATAGGAGATCACATGTCCATGGATGACACTTACTGACAAGATGACAAAGAGTATGACGGTGGAAAACACGGAGCTTTCTGTACAATCACCCTTTAGTTCAGCATTTGAGTTTTTAAAAAGCCAAGGCCAAGTAGCTAAAGATACTGAGAGTACCCAAACTATGCCGCCATGCTAGCTTGAAAATGTAATTTTCCAGTAAGCTGCCCCAGAAATACTGTCCTCAAAGGAATAGTGTATTCTGGGAGTTGTGCTTATTCACTTTCTTGCTCAGAGTTAGATGAGAAGACTGATACCTCTTTTACATCTGTACGCTAAATATGAAGCTAGGCTATCGCTCGCTATCGGCCAAAAAACGTGTTGTTTTTGTTCACTTTTTATGCAGATTTTACAAACAGTGTTAATTAGTGAGCTTTAACCAGATTTTTTTTCATCTGGATACAGACAGGTTAGCCGTTTCCCCATTTTAAGTCGTTGTGCTAAGCTAAGCTAGCCGGCCACTGGCTTTAACTTCGGTAGCTTCATAGACATGAGAGTGGTATCAATCTGCTCGTCCAACTCTCAGCAAGAAAACAAATAAGTTTAATTCCCAGAGTGTCTAACTATTCCTTTAACTCACTTGGGGAAACCCTTACTGGAGACATTTATGTGTGAAATTGCAATGGAGAACATGAGTGATATGAGTTGTCACTGTCACAAAAACATTTAGATATACAGAATATATAAAATGTATATTTAATAATTCCAAAAAATGACTAGATTCGCTATAGAGCCAACTCATTGAGATACCAGTGAAATAGATTTGTATTGGCAAATATCTACTCTATAGATTTTCTATTGTGAGGTGCGTCAAGTCAATAGCGGCATTTAAATGCTGCACACAAAGTCCACACGTTTGCAGTTTGCTGTGGCAGGTTTTTAAAAGGACAACTCGCAATTGTTGTTGTTGGAAAAATATAAAAACATACAAAATACAAATAAAGTAGATTTAAAAATTGTTTAAAATTTTCTAATTGGCCCATTGACACAGCATTTACTGTAAGTGTTATATAGTTCTGGCTTCCTTCTGTTGCTGGTATCACCAAACATAGATATACATAGAAAAAGAACACAAGTGTGTCTCGGTTCATCGTGTTAATACTGTTGCTAACAAATTTTTCTTTATTTTACACAACTCGCACACAGACTTACATGACAAAAACACAGTGTAGCACAGTACAAAGGTGGCTGAGTGTGGCACGGTAAAGTTTTTTTTTTTTTTTGATCTACTGATTGACAGCAAAGTGGCACCGCCAGTATGTGTCATCACAAACTTGTCTCCCTGTCCAAGCTCTTCTCATGCCTCCGGCGCTTGTGTCGCTTTTCGCCGCCACTGGAACTACTGCAGGAAAAAAAAGAAAAACTTAAACCAACAGAGAAAAAAGCAAATGTATTTAGATTCAGTATCAGTACAAATTCAAGCGCGGAGTGCAGATGCATTGCCAGCGTGCTGATAACAATCCAGATCACACAGCATGCAACTATGTCTCATAAATCTTTATAGCATTATGCCCCGACACTTCAATATCTTGTGACATTGAAATATACAGTCAGGCTACTTTTACAACATGCAGAATAACATCATAAAACATGTCCTTGCGGTAACATGCACACCCAGGCCATGCCGTCTTGTCATTTCACCATGTATTACTGAATTATCTCTGTTTACCGAGTCGTCGAATCATCACTTGCAGCACAGGCCAGCACCGCTTTCATCATGCAACAATCAACAGTCACCAGCATTAAACACAGGACAAGACTCTCCATGCTAACAGGGTACTGGGAACTACTTACCTTTGGGATATCAGCTTCTGAGAGGTTAGGAAGGGGAGCTTTAGGGGTGGGGTGGAATGAGAGAGGCAGGCGGGAGACACTATGTTAGTCTACTCTGTGGGAAATCTGCGAGGGCAGGGCTGCTCTTAGATAAACCCCTTTTATCTAAACATACTAGCTGCTCGTTTTCCTGGAAAAATACAAAGTCAATGTTCCATAACTTTTCAATAACAAACATCTGCCACTACTTGCGTTGACACCCAAAACACAGTTTCTCCTTGAAATTAACACTTTTTTTTTTGACCCTGCAGAAATACACAGGATTTGGATTCAGTAAGTGTCTATGCAGCATTTGGTATTCAAGCCCTCTGATGTATTAGAGATCTGGAAATCAGAGTAATGTGGATAAGGAGGCTAACCTTTTAGCACTTGGTTCCTTCTTGGTGGTCTCAGCAGGGTTTACGCTCTTCCACACATTCCCGAAAGAGCCTTTGGACATCTCATCAGTGATGTTCACTGTGGCAGGGTCACACCTTCAGAAAAACAGACGACAGACGGATATAAAATATTTCAAATTTCCGGGTAAAGTTTTCTCCTAGGAAACATGAGTACTTAAGGATAAAGGGGAGGAGGAAGTAAGTAAGACTGATAACAGGAGCAGCTGCCTGTTTTTAAAGAAATTCAGCTTTTTAGAAAATCGGCATCATCACTTTCTTGCCAACAGCTGGTTAAAAAGACTGAATGACTTACTTGAAGTTTCCCTCCAGTGGCACCTGTACAATCCCTTCTTCCTCTGCAATAATACTGTGCTCCTCCTGAAGAAAGACACAACAAGAGAAAATCTATAAAACTGCATGACAGCACCTGTCCCGCTGCAGCGGTGAAATAAAAGTCGTCAGAGTCGGCCTACATTAAAGGCTATTACTGCACCTCTTGTTCTGCATCCTCCAGTTTCTTCTTCTTCCACTCTGGCATCAGGTCGTCCAGCCAGCTCAGTTCTCTCTTAGTGAACATGAAGTCTAGCAGCTTACGAATGAACACCAGGGCCAAGACCTAATGCAGCAGAAACAGACAAATATCAACCAATCATATGCATTAAACACACAAGTATATATGCATAGAGGCATACACTCTGGTTACCATCATGGGGAAGACGATGGCAGCCTTGGAGGTCTTGATGACCCAGAGCAGGATCAAGCAGCTGAGCTGGACGATGGTGAAGAGGTGCACCTTCCTCAGCGGGACGTGACGAAGGTAGATGAAGTCCGGCTGATGTTTGGCCGGCATGCTGAACAGCCTCAGACGGTCAAAGAACTGCATAGATACAAACAGATAATCCATTTGTCATCTTGCATCTTTTTCTCAATTAGTTCTTCTCATCAAGCACCAGCAGGCAGAACCTGAGCTCACCTGAATGCCTCTGAGTGAGGACGCTCCCATGTACAAGAAGACTCCGTACAGCACAGGCATGGGGATGAACTGGAGACAGACAGATGAATAATTAGGATCAGTGGCCATATTACAGGAACTCGTCTGGAATTCTATTTTATCTCATTTAAGGATGATATTAAGGATTTCTGGTGAACATTTTTTTTATTGTTTATCCCCTGACCTTTAGCATAGAGGTCATGAAGACAGAGCATCCCATCAGGGTGAAGATCATGAGGCCGGTGAAGCGCTGCTCTCGGATGCCCAGGAACTTGGGCTGCTCTCCGGGGGCCGAACACTCTGACTCCAGCTTCAGGCTGTTGACGTGGGAGATGGAGAGCACGGTGGCTGCAACGAACCACGGCAGGCCCATCACCGAGCACACGCCCAGCATCACCCCCACCACAAACAGGTCCAGGTGGTAGCCGCAGCCTTTCTGGAGATTGAGAAGAAGATGGCAGATGCACATTATTTCATGAACGCATTTGGGGCAGGTGGTTGTTTTTATGTCTTATTTCAAATGCCAGTTTTGAAAATACCTTCAGTTTGTGCTCCTTCCTGTTTATAATGACAGCTGTGATCTGTTGGTCCATGAAGATGAGGATGGTGCAGAGCAGAGCAGGGATGAAGGTGATGATGGTGGTCCACCAGGGGTTAGGACCCACAGGGTTTATAAGCCAACCACGATCGTCCCTAGTTGGCTGGGAAGAGCAAGAGAAAGGTAGAAAGAGAAAATAATCTGATAAGAAGAATCTAATAATATTGGATTTTTAATTTGTTTTCATTTAGCTTACTTAGGATTTTTATTTACTGTCTATGACCTGATATGAGCTCATCTTCAAACACTTAATTGGGCGACAAGAAAGAGACTTCAAGTCCTTTTTTCTACTATTGATGGAACAAAATTATAAAAGATCTCCTATAACTCATGTTTCACTTCTATTATCTAGTTTTCTGCAGGAGTATAATCAAACGTGTGCAAACAAAACTAAAAAATAACAAAAAAACGTAACCAGCAAATTTCATTAATGTTATTAAGAATAAACATCACAGTTGGGTGGCATCAAATCTAAACAATGTTATTAATGTCCATACATTTCCATCGGCCATTTTTCATTTAAAGATCTATAATGGAGGCTTTCATGTGGACTTACTTTGAACTTGTTGGGGACCTGTAATTTAGGTGAGGGGATCCCCAAGGCATAATCTACAAAGACCATAGTGAGGATGGTGATGAAGACGGCAAAGTCACTGATGATGGCCCGCACCTGAAGAGAACAAAGAGATAAACATTCTTCAGACAGTCCGCTTCTATAGGGGCTGGATCAAAACACAAACTCAAGGCACAAGTCAGACACAATATATGCACACTGTACTGATGGGCTCCAGTTTAAAATGATAAGAGATTTAATGGGAATATATGTAATCGAGTTAACTGCCCAAAAGTCTCTCAAATCAAACTCACGTGCAGATATTTTGTCTGACTTTGAGATATCAGTGGCCTGACTACGGTGTAGCATTCATCACCACAAGGTGGCGCCGGTACACTATAGATTATTGTGTCAGCATCACGCCACATATTACGCTCATGAGTGTCATCTCAATGATAAATCATAGAAATTGCGCACATAGACAGGCCTCACAGACTGCAGGATATTTGCTGTGTTGTAAAACAACCAATAGATGGCAGCATAATCTCAAATGACACAGAGGCAAAGTTATGTCATGGAAACCAATTTAAGTGCAATTTCAGTCCCATGGCAAAATAAAAAGTAAATGGAGGACTGTAAAAACCAATGAGGCTTTAATTCACTTGATGACAGTGTTAAACAGGAACATTATTTCCTAATATAAAGACGTGTTTGTGTGTTATTCAGGGATGATTAAAGTGTGGGTACACCTGCCTTGGTGGGGAAGTAGCGGCTCGTCTTGAACTCCTTGAGGAAGGCGGACATGAAGACGGTGGAGAAGAAGAGGACCACGCACCAGAAGAGGACGTCGGGGATGTAGGGGCCGTGAGGGCCACAGGCGGTGCCCACGAAATCTCCGTGGAACATCTCGCACTCCTACTGGCACCAGAGGACACAGTGATGATGATGATGATGATGATGATGATGAGGATGGGGATGTGATGAGGCCAATAAAAATGATTAGAGTGGCAGTGGCGGTAATGGCGATGATGGATGTCGGCAGTGAATTAGTGAAGTCTGAATACCAACAATGTAGCACACTCATTATCGATTTCTTCAGCACTCTATGCTTTAAATATCTATGTAGTGCATGATTCACCCATTTGAAAACAATCCCTGCCTCCCAGACTAGTTTCTGCTATACGTCTAACAAGCACGTGTAGGAGTGACGCAGCATGTAGTCACTGGCACGACTGATTTGTGTCTGGAAGTGAGAGAATCCACTCATTACACCACGTCCACATGCTCATTCTGCACGACTAAATCCTGTGAAATCCTGCCCACACGTTCTTAATCCCTGCCTAGACTTATGACGCTTCTTGATAAAGCAAAGTGTGGGCAAAGTGAGACACAAGACGTTGCCAAAGACTGTGAGAAATAACCCCAACTTTCAAGGGTAATTTGTTTGTGGGTTAAATTTGAAGGCTGTGTGCTATTTCTGTCTCCTCTTCTCTCCACCACACACACTTTGACTGCTATTACTTAACAGCTTACAGATCCAGATCTTCTGCGGGGTGTTTATCCATCATTAGAAGTCTGCTTGCACCCAAGAAAAGTCTGTTTCATCTCTAGGATCTCTAGGCCACTGAAAACACTTATTTCCAACAAGCTATTTTTGCTATAATTTTCTCCACATGTCAAGGGATCCTTACCTTGACCTCCAGCATGGTCCAGTTGACTTGGGAGGGCGTGATGTTTCTGTCCTCCCAGAGCTGCAGGGTCTCATTGCTGGGGTCCCTGGGCTCCGTGCACGCACACCTACAGAGGATAATTTTATTTAGTGTACTGAGAGCAAGTTGACGCTACTAATAAAGAGTAAAAATAAACATATTAATAATGACACTTTTGGAAGAGTAAGAAACACAGACCAAAAGAAAAGAGGGTAGCTTACAAATATTTGCAAGCAATTTGCCCGTCAGTAATTAAAGGGGCAGTTTGTACGAATTTCTAGTCGAAAAAGTTGCGGTAGTGGTCTAAATACCTTCTCACTGATAATAGGTCATTTTTTTAGCTTAATTGTCCAAAATTCACTGTTTTAATTTAAAAATCAAGAAAATAATGAACATATTAAAGGTGCAATATGTAAAAATTGGCCACCGGGCTAATTCATCGTCAAAACAAAGCATATCACTGGAGTAACATTAATTGCTACTTGCTGCTAACTATCGCTGCCGTTGGCTAGTTAGCTCAGTCAGCCGTGCAGCTAGTGGTCAGCGAGGGAGTGTTGGTGCTTACTACACTTGTACAGGCTGGGGTGAGCTGGTTAGCATGCTAACTTCAGTAAATAACATAACATAAAATGCATCTAAAACTCTTGCATATTGCACCTTTAATAAAAAATGAAAATAATCTTCAGTTGCAGCCTTACAGTACACACCACATGTTCAACCATCAACATGATATGAGTTTTTCTGCTGGCATTTTACAAAACTAAATGTCAGCATCCCCCGCTGTCCACCACACCAGAATAGAAAACCACAGAAGGAGCTCTTGGCTTCACACAGCTACTCGCCAGCTTAATGCATGATGCTCCTGACACACACTCAACATGGGATTATTCACTGTAAAACAAAACCCATTCCAGCAAAACTGGACAGGATGTCTACTGTACCACTGCACCATCTGTCCGTTTGATGACGCAGCAAAACATTCGAGCACGTGTGTGCAAATGTGCTAAATTGGGTTTACTGTGCATGCAACATGGACTGCAACAACAATGACAACATCATTAATGTTGTGTACATAGCTTCTAAGCTGGAGATACTGAAAACATATCATTTCAAATGAAATTATTCCTTTTTCAATGATTCACTGTTTAAATATATTTTAACTGTTTTGAGACTTTTTTTTAAATAACATTGTCCACTTGATTAAAATCAAACACAACAGATTTGGCTGAGTTATGACTCCAAGAAGCAAATTCTGATGCAAATTGCAGATCATGTCTCTCTATTTCATGCCACAAAATAGTGGGAAAATGCCAAAATGCATCTTCAAATTGCTTGTGACACTTGCTTTTATTCAGCATTACGAAACAAATATCATTATTAAACAAAAAAACAATGACAGGCAGCACTTAGGGATTTCAAAAAGGCTCTTACCAGTACTGTGTGAGTTTCTGAAGGTCGTTGTTCTTATTGATGGGGTAGTGATGCCCCAGGTGGAGCAGCTTCTCCAGAGCCTCGTAGATGAAAATGATGCAGATCAGCGCTGCGAAAGCTTCCTCAGTGAAGCGTGTGATGTAACAGACAAGCGAGCTGGCATCCGTGGCCACCAGCAGTAGACAGAAGAAGGCCGTCCACAGGCCAATGCAGGCCCTCAGGGAGAGGTAGGAGAGGCCATACTCCCTGAGAGAGTCAGGACACACACACACACACACACACACACACACACACACACAGAGGAGTGAAGGAATAAACAATTAGATAAGGCATCCCTACTCAAGCAGAAAGCACAACATCAACACTGAACACAAAAAACAGATTTGTACAAAAAAACAAAACAGGAAAAAAGAAGATAACCTACTTGCAGAACTTGAAGAGGATCTTCTCAAAGACGAGAACTGGCCCCGTGCTGCCCAGGATGGTGAGGGGCTGACCGGCAAAAACGGAGTAGGCTATCCCAGTCATGGAAGCCCCGAACAGGGACTCAATAGCACTCTGTATTAATAAGGGAATGATGCTCTGATTCAACTTGTCACTTCACTCATTCAAACACATGTTACTTGTGACAGTGAAGTTAATTTCAACCAAAACTTTATATTTTATTAATTTCCTTCATCAATATTAAGGTTCACCTCTTCATTCAATTTTAACAAGACTAGGAGTCTACTAAGAGTCTTGCAGCTCTGTGAGAGTGTGCTTAAACAGAGCAGTGCATAAAGCTAAATGGTAATGCTAGCATGGCAAGATGCGCACAATGATAATGCTAACATTCTGACGTTTAGCAGGTTTAGAGAGCCAAAGTGAAATCTAAACTTCAGGGTTTAATTGCAGATGTAAGAAAACCTCATTCAAAATCCCATTTACATTTCATGTTATTTAATTCATTTCATTCATTTTTCTAGATATCAGTCAAAAAAAGCTTGGATAGAAACACAGCACAAGCTTACAGAACAATATTTAATAAAAGTCACTTTCATGGTAAGTGGAGCAACATTAGAAATTCAAGGCAGTGTTCCCTTTACTCAGCAACTAGTTTCAAGGTGCCTTTGAGCAAGAAGTATCAACAGTTTAACACAGGGTGCTGTTGAAAAAGAGCTTCTGTTCTGAGTCATGTGTTACCCAGACACTGACCCTATATGTAGATTTAAAAAAAAGAAGAGTCAGATATTCCCTCAGGAGGTGGTGGAGACCAAAAACAGAGCTAAAAGAGAGTGAATATTGGCCAAAACATGACTCTGAATGAATGCTAATGTTGCTCTGTAACTACTCGGTTGCTAACAAATTCAACATGTCAACTGAAAAGGTTAAAAAAGAGCAGTTACGGCAGGTTCAAGACAAGACCTTTAGGTGTGATCATAGTCTCTTGGGAGTAAAGATGTTGCTTCTTACCACACGTCCCTCTGTGGCCTCGCCCAGGAGTCCTCCAAAGGTGATGACAGGTGACATGCAGGCGCAGTAGAGGAAGAGGAAGGAGGCCAGACACTGAAGGCTGAGGGCATCCGTGAAGTCAGAAAGGTAGTGAGGAGCCTTTCGCTTGATGTCCAGGAGGAGCCCGCCAAATATCCTGTGGTGAAACAGGGGTTTAATGAAAGAATTACAAATTGTTCCTTGCGTATATATATATCTTTTCATCTTGTTTATTAAAATCCATAAAAAAGAGGAGACTTCAGTTTTTGTAAGCATTAAACAGAAAATATACTGCCTGGTGCTTATTGAGATTTAGAGGAGCTGGTAGGTAGATTTGTTATCTTTGGACAAGACCAGGCTAGCTGTTTCCCCCAACGTTCAGTCTTTAAATATGATGCTATAGCCAAGCGAAGCTAATGGCCTCCTGGCTCCAGCTTCATATTTATCATACAGACATGAAAGTGGTATCAATCTTTTCATTTAAGAAAGGGCAAGAAAGTGAATATGCTGATTTCCCAAAATGTTGAGTTATTCCTTGAAGTACTTCTCTCCACTGCTTAAAAAAGTGTTTGAGCTTAGCAAAGACGTATTGAACGTTCCAGCCCATTTATTTTCTGTGTTTTTACAGTGTTACTCAGGCGAACGACAAGAAAAAAATAGAGGAAAAGAACAAAGTGCCACCACGCTGAGCCCACTTCTGTGACGTGAGTGTTTAAATCCATGTAAAAGCTGTGTGTGTGTACATTAGTCGACTCATGCATCTATATTTGAGCGAGCAGACTCTCCTGCTGCAGCGAGCCGGGACCTAGCTGGAGGTGGTTGCTATGGCAACGGTGGGCGGGACGTTACGCTTATTTCAGTCGGAGCAGTAGGCAGCGATGCCATGTCCCGGGAGGTGGTGGTGGAGCGAGAGGGAGGGAGGGAGGGAGGGAGGGAATCGGTTTGATAGCTGAGACTGGGCTTCTGGCCAATCTTAGCTGGGATAAGAGCCGCAGCATACCGCAGCTCAGCAGCAGCACGTCACTCACCCTGCTGCTACTAAACCACCGAGATCTACACTTCATACCTATACACACATCAGGAATACTCTGGTTGTCATTGGGTGATTTCTAAGTGATGA
This sequence comes from Pagrus major, assembly GCF_040436345.1. Lineage (NCBI taxonomy): Eukaryota > Metazoa > Chordata > Actinopteri > Spariformes > Sparidae > Pagrus > Pagrus major. The sequence continues at coordinate 12,338,545 of NC_133238.1, forward strand.
CAACATGATGCTTTTACATCTTTAATCCCTTCTTTAAGATCTCAATATGTGCCTCATTGTGAAATCATGCTATCTAAAAGCCACATTGCTTGTAAACTCCACACATTTTTGCCCTTTTTTAGTCACATTTTGATGCTAAAAAATGTTGCTTTCAGAATGTGTTGATATTTTTAAACATACCCTTTTATATATTGTACTGTGTTACGCATATACTACTGAACCTGCCCAGTGATTGGCACAAAAACAAGTTGGTCAGCACAGGAATCACTAGATACCGTTAAAAATAAACAGTTTGAGGAATAGGCTGGAAGGGAGGTCTTTTTAAAACAAAATGAAGGGTTAACCGACAATTTAAAAATGCCAACAGTCTAATGAGGCTGTAGTAATATAGAGCCTCATTAGGTCTCTCCTGTTGCGAACCAAGTAATTACTGTTTATTCAGCAATGAGAAATGATAGAAATTCAATTTCACAGCACAAAAAAAGTGCCTTGATATTAGCACCGGGGCATGATTATTATAATGAGGAGAGCGAGAGTGAAGTGACTGAAAATAAACAACACACCATGATATTATGTGTTTTGATTAATGAATGCAGTGTTGGAGGAAGCACTTCTTCACTTCAGTAAAAACAAAAAAGAAACAATCCATCAATGAGTTGTCTAAGTACAATTTATGTAAATGTACCTCAAGTAAAGTAAAGTAAAGTAAAAGTACTGGTTCTAATTGTGATGGATCAATATTCAAGTAGCATTTTACTGTTGTAGCTGAAGGTGGAGCTAGTTTCAACTGCTTTATATACAGTTAGTGTTTTCTTAGTCCAGTAATTCCCAATCTAGGAGTCAGACCCCTCTGAAGGGTCACAAGATAAATCTGAGAGGTCGTCAGATGATTAATTGAAACAAAGTTTTACTGCACAAATTTGGACATCCATCTAACTATCTATCTATCTAACTATCTATGAAGCCATGTGAGAAGTTGAAGCTGTAAATAATGCCTCTACTGGTGCAGGTAGAGCTGTAATACTATTTATACTAAAAGATGTACCCAGTGTACTGTCTATATAGTACTGACACAACACATGGCTTAAATTTACCCAGTACCAATGGGTAGAAAACCACCCAACAGAAGGGTTGTTTTGATAAATAATGTAAAAATAACAGAGATTGGCTCAAAACACCAAACTGGTACAGGGTAGAGTCAACTTAGCATTGCATCTGGGCTATATAACCCCCCAAAAATTGAACCTAGTGTTTTCCAGTTTTTAACAACTCATGCACATCCAAAACATGAAATCAACATGAATCAGAATCACTATAAAAAGTTGAGAACCACCGGTTAAATTTTAAAATTTCCTGAAAACCACTCCGTGGTGAAGTTACTTTCCACCACTGAGTAAATGTAATTGTGAGGAACAGTATGCATTATTGTGACTGAAGTGTTGTGTGACTTAATGTGTGGGATAGAGTGCTGGGATGCCTTTTAAAGTAAGATTGAATTGAAACTCAAACAAAAGGTCTTTGTGGAGTTGAAGTGTGAGGAATGATAATGGGCCAGGAGGGTAGTCTGCCTCTTCAGAGAGCTAAATTTACAGTTTGGGGACAGCGAGACAGCGAACAGGCGACAGGCAGACGGGGACAAAGACGAGTTTAGAGAGCTCCAGGCTGTACATCACGAACCATGCTGTTTCTCTCTCACACATACCTCCCAGTGCGCTGGAGCTCAGGGCCGCCGTGCCCTCCGTGTTCCTCCGACTCTCCAAGATCTGTCACTCCGTTGGGAACAGGGGGAATCTTCCGCTTTTCCTGTGAGGTTAAGATCACTGTCAGTCAACTGTCTGTCATCATGAGAACAATAACAAGCGTCAGCTGCACTTAAATCTCCACTGAGTCACCAGATGTCACACTTATTTCAAACAAGGTTCAGTCCCAAATGAGTGATCGGTTATGCGTGAATCTGGCATATTATGACTCATAGTTCATCAGCATAACAGTCTAATTGCACAGCGGGGTGTCATTAATTCACCTCAGGAGCCTAATGACAAAGAGGCAAAGGAACATTTTTGAATCATCAGGAGCAGCTTTCTGTTAGATAGCAACATTTCTCTCCACAACAAGATGGCGGATCGCTTTTCAAAGTCGACCAAAATAACTAATGGAGGAAAAACAACTAATGTTTTGGAGAGGATTGAGAGCAGAACCCTGGGGAGAGGCATCAAAGCAGCGAGTACAACGCAGTAGAGTTTAGACGAGAACGCAGATGTTAAAAAATTTCTCAGCAGGAAACACGACGCAGAGGGGACTCACAGGAACGGATATATATACAGACTCTCAAACTCTAAACACACTTTCAAATAGTTTAGTTTAGTAGTTTTTGAGTGGCAGCTTCTTTAAAAAAACGGAAACAGTCACCCGTTTTACCTCCTGTTACAAGCAACATATGTGCTTCTTGTAACGTAAATAAGGTGTTTACCTGAGAGGGCACGTTTTTGGGAGGCTCTATTCTGATGGAGGGATCCCACTCTCCGGGAGGTAACACTGTCACCTGGTCCAGGAACTCATCAATGCCCGCCACCAGGTCGTTCCTGTCTTTGGCCTTGTATGCAACATCATGGAAAATCTGTGGAGTAAAAGAGAGAAGATTTAAAAACTGAGTGACATGATGAGTTTAGTTATTATTTTCTTTATTTAAAAATCAATTATATATCATTTTCTGCTCTGTCCTTTTATGCTGAATGCATTTCTGTGGATTAACAGACAGAAATTTACATACCAGAGCCATAAAGCTTCATTCAGCAGAGGATTAATCCTATCTCCATACATAATATCATCACAATAACACCGTGAAATGTCAGGTTATTTCTAATATCCCATTATTAGAATAACAGAATATGATTCTTGCACACCGTAGCTAAAAACACAAATAATATCGATGGGTACAATTCATTCCCATATATTACGAAGCAGATTGACATCTATACGCCTCTATTTTCGTACGTCCCAGAGGACAACATCTGGCTCCGATGATGGGCAGTAACATTAGCTCATAGCTGCACTGTGGGAAATCCTGTCACAGTTCACATGTCATACTCTGCTGATCCCCTGAGGCTTCTCCTGACGTCAAAGGTCAGGTTCTGAAAGGTAGAGCTACTCCCTAAGACACCCTAATGCCATATATAACAACAACAAATAAATATGTAATGCCTTGGGTGGGACTTCTTTAGAATTGAGTCCATGCTAGAAAGAAATAAGATCTAATTTTGCTATGGCAAAGGCGCATTGGAGATGTAGTGGCTGGTAGCTCCTCCAACTTATGCTACGTTTTTGTTTTTTTAATGGTCTTTTTTTTTTGCCTATGGCAGAAATACCCTTGGAGAAGAAAGCGGGTGTTTTGGATTAAGAGCAGCTGACTTTGAGACCATTACGACCCACAGCATCTTTCTACCATCCTGACCGGCCAGACTGCCCCACGGAGGAAGAGAGTCAGAATAAGAGCTAATCCAGCTTGGTTTATGTCTGAAATGGACAAATGGGACTCAGGCTGGCAGAGCAACATGTAATCAGAGACCATTGTGCCTACAGGGATCTGTCTCCACCACATCATCTCGGATCAAGCTGTTGCACTCGATGGGTGGACCATGTTTTGAGCCGACAGAGAGCAGGACTACAGCTGGACGAGGAAAGGTGGACTCTGTGTTTATATCATCGATGCTTGGTGCTCACACACAGTCAAAGTGGATGGACAGTGTGTCTCTGATGTGGAACTTTTGATATGAAGATGCCAACCACATAATCATCACCATCATTTTGCTGCTGTTTACATTCACCCTGACACAAGATACTGTATGGGTTCATGTATATTTGTATATAAATAACTGTATATATGTTCTGTCATTTATGAAGCACGAAGGAGTTTATAAAATTCCATTTTGTGTTGTATAATGATGATTAAATGACCTTGTACCGTGTAAATATCTTTCAAAAACAAACAGGAGCTATTAAAATAAATTATTTCTGGGTCGGAATCATTTTCACAGCCTCAGGGTTGAAAATATCCTTGACATGAAGAGGCGAAACTATTGAGTTACTCACTTATGTGTAAAGACCTATTAGTTTTATAATGAAAGGTTAATTTCACTCATCTGAATTAAGGGTTTTTCTCCATTCTTTTCTGGCATGAGCAGCTGCAACTGAAGGTGTGCTCTTTTCCTGGTTACGTTATTTATTATTCATGACAGTTTGGCAGAGCTCCAAAAGACACAACTACATTCAGTAGGGCTTGTTTTTTTAAACATTTATGGGTCATAAAGTCAAGTCGCCTCAGCATTTTGTCTGCGAGTCTCAAGTCAAGCCTTCAGGCTTACAATACAATATTAATCAGGTGTAACAAGCAATTGCTTATAATTCGTCAGTACTTTTAAAGTCGTATCATGCAGGATTTGTCAGTTCTGCTGAGTCTCATTCCCATGTCATCAAATACTGATGCTTTGGGTTGGCAAGCCACTCAAAACTTATAGGACAAGTGATGATTAAGAGAGATTATTTTCTAGAGTGTAGACACTGTTTTGTTTTGTTTTGTTTTTGATAAATCCTGCATAATATAACTTTAAGTAATATTCTGAATGCAGGACCTGTTTACATGGCTGTTTAATTACTTTTACTGGAATAAAAAATGTGAATACTTCTTCCTAGAGCTATAATTTGAACCTTGATAATGCTCTACTTAGGCCTCACCTCATCAGTCATCAGGGTAGCAATAGACCGGCCAATTTCATGATACTGTGGACCTTTTCCCAGAGGGCCGAGCAAGATGAAAAGAAACCTGTGCAACACAAAGGACAACAGTTTTTTGGAGGGTAAAATTCAAATCCTTTTCTAATGAAGAATTCAGGGAATTATCAGCTGAACTGTACAGACTTGACACACAGTACAGAGAAGTACAGAGAGGGAGCTTTTCAGAGCAGCTGGTGTATAACCTGGTGGTGATGGGAACCTCAGCCAGGCCGTTAAGCAGCACAGCAGGAGCAAGGCGTATGAAGGCCACCACAGGGCGGTCTAGGAACTCAAGCTCCCCAACCAGGACGTTAGATGCCTCGGCACCAGGAGGGATCTTCTTCATGAAGTGGAGGTCAATCTGTGAGACAGAGAGAAACCATAACAACACTTATACAAAATATTAGTATTGAAAAAATATGGTTTGAGGTTAATGAATTGAAAGTGATTATAACAGTAAATCAAAGTCCAAAACATCGGCTGGATCTGACTCTGGTGGTCCACGCAACAAAAGAAAACAAGCTTTACTCCTGTTAAATTCCAGTCAGTTTCCCAGGGCATGAGTCTTACGGTGACCATTTCACACGTAACCCAATCTTGGTAAAATATACAGCACTAGTTATGTGTCCACTATCAGTGCCCGTAGATAAACAGCAGGATCAGTGGTGGGTCCGGCTGCTCACCTTGCTGAAGTCGACGGCACTGTTTTCTCGGCTGACGTCCTGTTTGCCCTCATTGTTAGCTGGCTGGGACTGAGGTGAGACTGTTTGGCCTGTCGGGCAGAGCAGGAAACCAACATGATGTCAGTTTTCATTATCACAACACTGCTTTCCCACACAAAGACAAAGGTCTCCAGTGAGTGACTAGAGGGTACAGTTACATTCTCTGAAAACTATGATACAACAGTGGACCTTTAGGTAGGTGCTGTACCTTTACTGATGTAAAGGTTCAGCCCTAGTGACAAAGGACACAGTGTTGTACCATTTTTCAGAGTGTACCGTGAGTAAGCTCAATATTAATATTAATAATAATATTATTATTATATGATGAATGTTTGGTGGTGCAGTGGACAAAGTGATTTTAGCTAGGCTCAATCTTTTCAAATCAAGTGTAGTGAACTAAATAAGATACAATCTTTGACTTCCATTTCAATCTCATGTGTATCAACTAATAAGTGCTTATTTACATAGCTTATTTGTGTCCTTTTGAAACAAAGCCAAAGATTGCTCCTTTAAAATTTAAGGCAATTTGTGATGTGAATGCACCAATTGTTTGAGCAAATCACAGAATTTGACAGGAATGCTAAAAAATGTGGTTTGCTCAAACCCTAACCTGTTTTAGTGAAGGTGTAATGCTGCTACTGTTACAGGAATTGTTCAACACTTAAGGAAATACTCTTACACTCTTTACTTTTTCCGAGAGTTCGATGAGAAGATTAATACCACTCTCAAAGCTGTATACAATTACAAAGCTACAGTGAAGCCAACAGCAAGTTAGCTTAGCTTGGCTGACTGGAAACAGCTGGCCTGGTTTAGTCCAAGGGTAACAAATCCACCAAACACTAAAGCTCGTCATTGAACAGAGCTAAGCTAGCTGTTGCCATTCTTTACACTAAGCTAACCAGCTTAGCTTCATGTTTAGCAGACAGACATGAGAATGATATCAATCATCTCATCTAATCTAAAATGATAAGAATGTCAATACCAATCTTGTCTGTTTAAAATGAAGCTGGAGCCAGTAGCCAGTTAGCTTAGCTTAGCATAAATACTCTGGCACATAACCCCCTTTGTTAAACCCCAATTTGGTTATTTTCTACTGGATTTCTTACTATTTTTTATGGATTAAACAATCTAGATATAATGTGATAATTAGTGACCTGTTGGCAGAGTTTGTCACCCTTAGCTAAGCTAAGCTAATCGGCTTCATCTTTCATGTAGAGAGATAGAGGTGGTATAATTAACCCACGCAAATAAGTGAATAAGCGTATTTCCCGAAATGTTGCACTATTTTTTTAAATAACAATCCTAAAGGCAAACAAATGAGGATTATATTTTGTGTTAAGTGACACCATTAATTTAAAGTGAGGAGCTATCATTATTAGTAATTAGTGACTGTTATGAGTGTAGAACATGACTCACAACTCTGCTATGGTTTCTAGTCATAAAACACATTGTTGAGGAGAAGAGGAGAGCATTATCATGAATCTTTGGCACATTGCTTGGCCACATACATAAATAATTCAGCATAATGACTACACTTTCTTTTTTCTAAGATGTTGAAAGTACAAAAAAACGTACATACTTTAATCATCTTTTATGCTTAACTTTTAAGTCTAAAAAATAGAACAGCTAGAGGGGCATCACGACTGTGAGCAGTCAGTGCATAAAGAAGAGAAAGCTGCATGAGTTTAAAAATGCAGAGGTTTTCTTCTCTCAATTATTTTCTTCTTGACTGCACATAAACTCTTTCTAACCCCTCATGATGATACTCTCCTCTTTAATGAGTGCCTTTTTATGCTATTACTACAACTATCACAATGCTTTTAGTGTCAGCTAAGGCGTTCTGGTTGCCTGTCCAGATTTCCTGCTCTGTGTCTTCATGTGTGATGGGAAAGTAGCCTTGTGCCACTGCCTGGAGGACACTAAGGCGTTTGGTCGAGGCTACGCCAAAGCCTGTGTCTGGTGCCATGTGGCCATGGCTCCTGGAGGAGCTCGAAGGTGATGGAGGGGTGGACGGACATGACACGCAACACACACACCGTGGCCATGCAACACAGGAAAAAAAGGTCTTTCTGGGTGAAGCACTCTTGGGAGGTGTATTTTCAGGCAAACACTTGGGAGTGTAATAGAAGCCATTTACTGATTAAGTGTATAACACACATGCGCACACACATGCAACATACAAACACATACACAAACACGGAGAAACACAAACAAGAGGAGAGAATGAGATATCAAACAGCAGTAAGACAACAAGTCACAGATGGACACACTTTGGAAAAATCATGCGAAGGATCACAAGATTATATATAAAACATACTTAATATATTTACATACAACAACATTTATGATTACCAGGGAAAAAGCAGAGACTAATACAGAGTGAAGAAAAGACTGCAGTCATGATAAGTGGCAGGTGTGTGTAGGTGTCCAAGTGTGTTCAGACCATTTGCTCACCATTCTTGTCCATGGAATGAGGTTCAGACTGCTTCTTGCCAATATCAGCGAAGGAGCGCACAATAGGTATACGGTTGGCCAGTTTCTTGTGGTTTTGGTGGTGGTGCTGTTTGAGCAGGGCCTCACGGATCCTCTTCCTGGCATCCTGACCTACAGGGCCTGACACCTCATGCTGATCCAGAACCATGTCTGATTCAAAACACACACACACAAGAGAAAAAAACAAACGTGGGTTTTCCACATTACTCTCTGAAGAGCTCATTTTAAATTCACAAAGGTTATTCCTGATAGTGTCTGTCCCTGCATATGAGCCAGCTGTGCTAAGCTGATTATTCCAACAAAAACCGACCCACTGCTGCTGATTTAATCGCACGAAACCAGGTTAAGTTCAAGAGATCTCTTCAGCAGCACAGTGTTTCCCACAATCAGATAAACATTCTCTTTGCTGCCCTTAAAACCTTATTCCTTTTTTAGACATGGTGCAACGAGCCTGCACACGAAGATGCAAGTCTTTGAAACCAAATTGCTGAATGAATCTCTGTTAACATGTCATGGCCTCTTCCCTGTCTTCGGAATGGTATCCTTAAAAATGTATGTTTGTAGTAAAAGGCAAGCCAAGGCAGGTCTATTTATACAGCACTATTCAACAAGGTAATTCTGCAATGCTGAGAAAAGATATATAAGAAACACAATGCAATATAAAAACACACATAAATCAACACACATAAAATGATGTAGAAATTAATTTAAAGTAGCAACAAACTAATTTCCCCCTTAACGTATCCAAGTGGTTTTATAGTTGGCGAACTTGATCATTTCTGTTTGACTCACAAACAGTGATGGAATGTAACTAAGTAAATTTACTCAATTACTGTACTTATAATATCAGATACTTCAGAGACTTTTACTTAAGTATTATTCATATGGGTGACTTTCACTTTTACCAAAGAAATATTTTAACACAATATCTTAACTTTTACTCAAGTATGACTTTGAGTCAAGATCTGATAACTAGAGTCAAATGATTCACTTTCTTGATTGAGTCTATAAAATAAAAAAGCATAGACAATGTTGCAAAGTCTATCTGAGACAGAAGTCATTTAATTTTTTACATATTTTCAAGGTTAACGTGTTCCGATTTTTAAAATTGTCTTAATGTGAATGTTAAAATTACAGGTTTTACACATCAAAGTTTCTTCACAGGACTTTGGGATTTATATTCTGCACACTTGAAAAAAGTTGTCTAAAGCTTTTTATGGCTTCACAGGGAGTGTCATTAATTGCCGTGATACCACCTGAATCAGTGTCAGTTTGGGCTAAAGACTACAAATTCGAAAATGAAAGGAATCTGGGGTTGTGGAGTTAGAAAGAAGTGAGTTTACCTTTGCATCCCACTTATCATCTCAACTTCAGGCTAGCGGCTCGAGGCTACCTCAACCACTACTAGCATCACACACTCAAATCCAACAAAACTGTCAATGGCCAAGTTGTATTGTGAATAATGTAGTTTAAAAACTGCCCGATCATTGTCAAATAAGTGCAATGCTTAATCAGTGGAGTACTCTTTTAAGTATATATGCATGTCGTCTGCATAATTATGTTAAAATATTGGATTGTTTCCAATAATCTGAGCTATTACATTAGAAAAGAAGAGGAACAAGTATGGAGCCTTGAGGAACTCCAGAAGAAGGCACAATCAGTCATATTTTAGCTTTAACCATCTAGCTTTACAAATCAACGCTATTGTTCACCTGCAATCTCCTCCAGCGAGTTGGCCCTCATGTCCAGCATCACGGTGCCGTTCATGATGCAGCTGCGAAGCTCGAAAAGACTGTGTAGAGACAGTGTGGCTACGTAGGGTTTACTCCACCGCTCTCCACCATCCTCAACATCCTCCTCAAACTTCAGCCACCTGCACACATGACAACATTTGTATTGAGTTATTAAGTTGTATTAAGTTATGATGAAGTTATACAATGTACAGAGGAACATTAGGTTAAGTGTTCCACAACAACAGCCGTGCGTTAAAGATGGCAACTAGACAAAAACAGGATCAAACTCTCAGGTGCAACAGAGGAAAGTAGTCACAGCTGGCCAGACTCAGCCCGTGAGGGGCCGACTGCAGCGGTGTACCTGGCTGTCTCTTTCCATTCGGCGTCCTCACCCTCCCTGAGGCAGATTTCGTCCAGCTCGGTGAACAGGGCGTGGGGGATGTGTTCCTCGTCGCCATCCTCTGTCCCCAACAGAAACTGCACCCTTTGAGCTGGTGTGTCTGCTGCAGCAGATGGAACAGGCAGAGGACAAGTGGAAATAGAGAAAGAAGGATAAAAGGAACAAAGAACACAACAAGAGAAATGTTGAAATATGATGTATGCATGCATGTATGCATTTTTAAAACTGGTTTTGAGTGAACTCTTCTATAATGGAGTTGAGTCTATTTTTGAGACCTACTGTGTGAGGGGGATTCTCTTCCATCATCAGCTGTAGAGTCCCGTTCCTTGGACCTCTTCCTGTGTCTGTGTCCATGGTGACGGTGACGTCTGTGTGACCTCCTGCCCAGGGGGACGTGAACCCCAATGTAGAGAGTGCGGTGACCTGGAGAAAACATGCAGCAGACAACATTAGATTCCTTTGTCTGCATTAAAAGGAGTCTTCTTACAATGTCACCAGAACTCACAATTTTTCTCTGACCTGACCCCTACGTCCCTTGCACAAGGATTAGAAAGCTTATTCTTTGAGGTAGCTGAGATCAAATCTTGACTTTTATGATCATTTTTGTTTCAACCTGAACAGAACACATTATGAGACCTGACCAAATGTTTGTTAAACTTCTAAAAGTTCAACTTTTTGATTGATGCAAGGTATAAGGAATAAGGTCGTTGTGGGGCTAAGAATAAGGCCATCGAAGCAATAACTATCAAAACACATCAGAAAACAGAAAAGCACTTAACAAATTAGCTACTATCTCCAAGCCCTCTTGTGCCTGCGCTTCAGTAAAGAGCTGTTGTCCTCTTTGAGGATGCTATAATCAATTTTGAAACTAGATGGCTTTTACAATTAGGGGTATTTCAATCTTAAATCAATACGGAAAAGTTAATGAGACTGTGATTCTGAAACTATCTGATGTGTTTAGCCTGTGCGTGTACAAGCACATACGAGTGTGCATCCACGGGGTCAGCGTGAAGATAATCTGAGCTGACTCTCTCCTCCTTTATTGCGGTCGAGCTGCCTGGCCGATGCTTCCTTCCCGCCCTCGGCTCATCGGCCGGACACAGACGAGACTACTGGACACCCTGTTCTCTTTATCTGCCTCCTGCATGATACGAGGCGCCACAGTGTCCAACATTATGTGACACCAAGGGCAATGTGATGCCTGAGAGCCAAAATGGGGGTCCATCAGAGGATAATAAATTGGTTCCCTAATTCATCATTACCTCTTTTTTTTTTTTTTTACCATTAAGAGAGCACATTGACCGACTGCAGAGGGATCACTGTTCATAATTAAGTTTGCTCACTTCACTGCTCTTCTCACCACAGCAGGCAGTCGAATCGCACTTTACCAGCTTACAAAAATATTCCCACATGGCATTTATTAAACTATGCTCTAATCAAGATGAATTTCCAGTGGTAATGGCGGTTATATCCTCCTCGCTTTTGTCCCCCTGGCTTTTACAGTCTTATTTTCATTTATAACTGAAAGTCCACTGAACAATGTCCTCTACAACCGACAAAATCCAGAAATAAGCTATAGATATTACCACAATCTTACAGCATTTAAGCTTTATAAGCAGTGTTGTGGCTAATTTGGGGTTTGTGAGGAAGACTGAAGGCACTATTTGTGGCTGAAAAGGTCCCCAAACTCCTCTGCATTTACAGGTAAAAGAGCATTTCAGGTTTACAGCTATTTTTTTCTAAAAAGGATCCTAAAGGCCTATATACACTGGTTGCGTTTTTTCATCTGATTAATTTGCACTTCGATATACCTTTTACAGAAAGATGCTATTACATGATGAAAAAGCAATATAATTATTTTCGGAGTGAGGTCAATACTTCTGAGCTTTCGCACCATGAACAAACACATCCACTCATGACACTGATGTTGATTGTCGATGTTTGTCATCACCCTGTTTTATATGACTAAGGACACAACATTATAAAGACAATGTGACAAAGATGATGTGGGATGAGTAGCCTCGATTGCTCTCTGCACAGGCAGAGTGCTATGTGGGATTTACCAACAGGGAGCTGAAGCTGTTATCTCCATCTGTGCTCTCTTCAAATCCACCAGACTACATTGATAAAAACAGTATTTTAACTCACAGAACATGGGAGTTGCATATCTACTCAACTTTGGTGTTTGAACGTATTAATACATCTTAAAGGACGGGCCAGACTGGAGCACTGAGACAGTCAGCTGAGATGAACCCGGTGAACCTCTCTCAACCTGTCAGCAAGTGGGTCAGTGCTGCAGAGCAAACCTAGAGACTTGTAGAGAATACTGCCTCAGATTTCTGTCGCTGCCAGCATTATTTATTGACTTTAAAGGGGCTCTATGTTACAATTTGTAGTCATTTACATGTTTTAATCACATTTTCAGTTGGCCGTTTGTGAGCAGATTGTAACGTGACATGAAAAATGAGACCTTCCCCGTATAATTGGTAGACTAACATTATTTAGGGAAGCATGATAATCAATTTCATCATTTCTTAATTAATACTACTGCTATTAATTTTATATAACCACAAAAAATATCATTTATACTACTTGTTCATACTTTTGAAACTAGATTCACCCTTGAAGTTATAATAGAAAAATATCAGGGAGCTGCTTTGCGTTCAAAGAGCCATTTGTGCAGATTTAGAAATAAATTATCTAGTTATTGTCAGTGGGAAAACTCAGTATGTTTTCATTTCATCTGGGGGGAAAACATTCAACATAAATGCCATAAATTGTTTTCACTTGCTTGGAGACACGACTAATCACATCATAGCGCACTAATCAGATTTAAGCAGAGCACAGACATAACATGAATCACCTAGGAGCTGACACTGACATCACAGCATTTGAAAAGAAGCCGCTCACGCTATGTCTTTCGCCAATAGTAAAACTGGTTAAGTGAGGTCTCCAAGAACGTGATGAGAAAATTAACTAATGTCAAATTGTATTTGCCGTTTGGGGGTGTATTTGACTGTCAGAGTGTTCACCGCTGTAGACTCGTTCATCCGGAGCAAATCGCTGTTAGCATCTTGTAAATTATGTATGTCAGGAGCAGAGGAGAGAGGAGAGACTGCACATATAGCGAATTTAACAGTAAAAGGCACATTCAGGAGCAGACAGGAACAATAAGGTATGCAAAAAAAAACAAAACATAAGGACGAAGCACTTGAGCTTTAAAGTTCATGAGTCAAGACTCATGAGTGGAGGACTTTACAAAAATAGCTCGCCTCCCCCGGGCCTGAACTACTGCTGATGTCATAGAATCTCTTTTTTCTCTTTTTTTCTGTCGTTGCGTCTCAGTGGCTTTCAGTCAGTCAAGGCTTGAATTCATGCAGTGGTGTGTGACGTGCTGAGTTTTTGGTGTTCCATATCTGTAAGTCTTTGTGTGTGTATTCATGTACGTACTGCTTCGCAAAGCAATTCTGATTGGCTGGGTTTAGAGTTAGGGTGAGGGCATTCTCCTCACAAAACTCGCTCTGGGTATGCTGCTCTGACGCACACTAGCAGCACGGCGGGGGCTCTTAATTAATTCTGCAGTGCAGTTTCTGGCCCATGATTTCTCCTACTTGTTTGGGTTTAAAGGCTCCACACATACTTAGACCACACTTGATAATGTGATACACCTATTTGTCACTATTAATAAAAATACAGAATATTACCCGACTCATCCTTTAAACCGCTGCTGTTGTTTCTTTTTTGACATTGTAATTCAAACATGTAGTAGAAAACTGCTCCGGGATTGGGATCCCCATGCAATCAGATCATGTCATGTTAAACTTTTCTTTTTATCCCAAACGTGAGGGTGTATGAGAATGAGGAGGCAGGCTGACAGGGGACTGTTTGGTTTGGATCTGAGGATCTCCCATCTCCTTCTCTTGCGTGGTGCTGACGCAGTGCAAGTGTCACCTCAGCGCGAAACAGAGAGCTAGTCATTACGGCAAACCATCATCCGAGGATGAGGGTCCTTCAGATGAAAGCGCCGTCTCACCGGCACAGTGTCAGAATCAAAAGAGTGACATCTGTGCCTGGGCGAACGTTGCCTGGCAACAAAAAATAAAGCGGATTCTGACGGAGGTACCAATTCTGCTTCAGTTATTACTCACCTTTTCAATGAAACACATTTTATATTATTCGAGTGTTATATAAGAAGGAATTGTCATGTTTTATTTTACATTTTGCCCATTGATACTGGGTGGTTCTTCTTATTTTCTCCTTTTTCTCATGCTATAGAAGAAGAAGAATTTTCCTCTAATACACCAAAGTTACAAGCTATACACATCATCGCTTATACATCCTGCATCTTCAGTACATCCCTGTAGTTACTCTCTAATAAAGCATTGTAATTTATTGTCCCCACTTTCCCTCAGCTTGCCTTGCATACTCCTGCTTCTGTTTGTTTCCCAAAGTACCTTTCAAGAACACTCAGACAATGCGCCTGAACTTCAGCTGAGCTGAGTTAAACACGTAGGTGGGGAGATAGTAGTAGCATTAGGAGTAAGCAAAAATGATTACGCACAAAAATTAAGCACAACTGAAGAGCCACTTATAGTGCTGTAGCGTAACACAAACAACATGTAATGTGGCTGCATTGCATCCCGGGACAATTTCTATCTATTTTTGTATTAATCTTAACTTTTAAATAAAGGAAAATGAAAGAAATCTGGACTCTGTTTTACATGATTCTATGCTCTGGTTTAAAATCTCAGTGAACCCAGTTGTGGGTCAGGCTTTGTGTGGATTGAGGATACTGTTGGTGCAGACATGTGCTTCTCTGTGTCTTTCATGATGGATGAAATGCTGACGCAAACATACAGTATGTGAAAACAATAAAGCCCTCGCTCTTTGATCAAAACCTAATATGCATCTGTAATGATTTAGGTAGGCGGACTAAGTTTTATGCTATCGGTAAGCTTTTCTGTCAGTAATTCTGCTACATCAGACACGTTTTCTGACATCAAACTGTGCCGATGATTGGCTGGAAATATACTGTGACATCCCATCAGTTCAGCCTGACTACAAAGGGAAAGAAAATGCTCCTCCAAACACCAAAACACCAGGGGCTAATTCAAACATAGGCACAGAGGTGCAGTGTGGGTGGAGCAGAGGTGCACCAAATCAAGCTTGTTACTGAAACACGTCCACCTATGTGGAAGCATCAAGCTAGCAAAGGTTAACAAGTTAGCAAGCTGTGTTTACACAGACAGAAAAGCAAATTTTAGCTCATGTTATGAAGTGAGTTTGATCGCAGTTTCATGTTTGTTTACTTGCGCGAGGTTGACCTTTGGGTTTATTCACCCCAAACAGCCAGAATACCTGACTGTACATTAGCTCTAAGCTAGCGGGTAACAGCAGGCACCAATCATGTTTGTGTGTTTGTGTTCAGTTTAACCTCGGATTGAAGTCAGCACTCGCCAGAAACTTTGGTTCTTTCTGTTTTACTCTCCTCTCTGCACTTTCAAGTAAAGTACATTTCCCATTCAACGGTCAAATAGGAAATAATTACAGTACGTTACAGTGGATTCTGGCACCTCCACAACTCGCTGCTGTAAAGGTGGTCTTCTCTATCCAGTTCACACTTCAGGTCAAGGAAATCCTGCTATGTTTTGGTTCCAGCTGTGAACACACTTTTTTGGTTCTGAACCAATTTATCTTTGGTCAAAATACTCAGAGTCGTTGAAAATAAAGTCTGTTCCATGTTGTGGAAAAGGGATATCTGAGAAAAAAATAACCCAGATCACTGGAGTGCCCATTTTCTTTCATCTTTTCTCCTGAAAATATCTGCAATGATACCCTCTCTATAGTTGTGTAAATGTGTAAATACCTTCTAGTTCTTCCTTCTCAAAGTTGGTGTTGAGCATGGAGCGTGTGCCCCCGCGGTCCACCACGGCCTCCTCATCAGTTCTCTGGAAGAGACACACACAGCGACAGAGAGTATGAATAATTTACATATTTAATATTTTTCTCAGACGGATACACCCACATGGTAACACTCACTAATAAATTGTAAAACATGTATAGTTAAACTTTAGATAATAGTTATTTCACTGTTAACAAACACATACATTTTTTGATTGTAAAGTTGCAACTGATGTTTATAAAGCTTGACAATCACTTTATAAATGGTAATAAAATAAAATATTATATATATAATAATAATATAAATATTCATCTTATTAATGATGGTTCTTACAAAGTGTTACCACACACATATACAATAAGATATGAAGCACACAAAGGCTAACATTTCTCCTTTCCCCGGTGCTGATCTCTGACTGGACAGTCTTAATGGCACATCATATCGGGTCCAAGGAGCCTTTCTGTCCTCTCTGAAGCAAAATCCATATTTCATCTACATGCTACAAGTTGTTATATAAGAGCACATTGAGCGCACCCGCCCACCCTCCTCTTCCCACCCACCCTCCTCTTCCCACCCCCACCACTGCCTAGTGGGAGGATGTGTCCTCAAATAAATACTCACGCACGCACAGAGAAACTCAGCATTATAAGGCTAACTTCCACCGACTGTCACCATGGCAACAAAAGGCAGCCAATCGTAATTTGTAAAGAAAAATAAATAAATAAATAAAAGCCACGCTCATCTGCTGAGTGCCAGATTACGCTGTTTTTTGAGTCATGGTTTTAAAAAAAGAATGCATCATTGTGCGTAAGCTGTAAATCATGTTGAAACGCTTCGACACCCACACCTCTGGCAAGACGAGGTACTCTGTGACTGGAGCAACTGGGAGGGAGGGACTGGTGCTAATGGATTCAACAAACTGCTCTTCTGGTTACTATTAATAGCTCTGACCTTGAAAAATGAAACAGGGATTGGTCTGTGAATGCTAACTCTGCTTTAAATATTTAATGACAACACTGGCTTGTTATTCGTGGGGCTTTAATTGTTTTGCAGCAGGATGGAAACTTACACATCATCTGATCCTGGACAGAAATACTGCCACACAGCAAAAATTGTCAGTTCTGATATGGTAAAAATTAACACCACGTGACTGTGTGTCTGCGTCAGAGCTATTTTAGCTCTTTTGATCGTTGCCCTAAAGCCATATCAACTCTAATCAACATTTATCAACTCAAAAAGAGTCACTGAAAACCAACCCTTATGAACTGAGGCTTGAACATGAGGCTGCATGTATCGAGTCATGATTATTTTAGCCAGTGGACAGTGATATTGACAGTTTTAGCTCTACTCATCAAACTGAAAGCTTTTCTGTCAGGGCAGCTGCACGCCACGAACACCAGAACAAAAAGTTGTCATGGTGACGCCTCCTCCATCACCTTCTCCCTCCTGTCCTGCCTCCGTCCAGTCTCTCTGCATGTGTGTGTTTGTTGTGAGTCTAGTGTTTATCATTTAGATCATGTGTCCTCTGCCCTCTGTTGTCCTTGTTGAATTTGCTGCAGGTCTCCTGACTGTGTACCTGTTCTGCATGAGGTCATTAGTGTCGTAACAGCAACTTCTTTTCAAGTCGTTGTACCTGATGTTACCTTGCTGTTATTTAACCGTTGTGGAATGTAATTATTAAAGGGGCACTATGTAGTTTGGAGAAGAAATTCAAACACATAATCTAAATATTTACAATATCAATGAGGTAGTAATAAAGAGTCAGAAATGTTTATTTTTCCATAACTGAATAAACAAGCTTTCTCAGAGGAAAATAAGGACCCCAGGACACTGTTTGAAGCTAGAAAGGTGGCAGGGTCCGCCACATATAAACAAAGTAAAACAGTATGAAATTGTGTTGTCCTTTAAGGTCAGTTTGTTTATTCAGTAATGAGAAAGAAGAGAGTTTGTTTATTTAGTTTGCTCAGTTTGTTAAGACAGATCTGTAAGTTTTGTATGTTTGTCTGACGTGACCCAAGTTATAAATAATCCACCTAAATACTACGCCTGTAGTAAAAAATAATTAAATCTCATGTACTTTAAAACCTCAGTGTTGGCAGGCATGGTGCAGGAGGTGGAAGTCTGCCAGGTTTTTCAGGTTGCTAACTGATGACTAGCTAGCTCTGAGAGATTTTGTGATTATATAAATTCATGTATAAAATTGAGAAAAAAAACATACCAAACTGACTACTTCAAGCCAGTTCCCAGCGTTTAAGCCCTCCATGAATGTAATATTTGTAACTTTCTGGTCTAATGCTGAATAATTTTGAGTTAACGCAGATGTGAAACTGAGGGATACAGGCTATACTGCAATAACAACCCAGGAGGCATATGCTGCGCTGCATTGTGACAAGCTAAAGGTGCCTGATGCTGGCCATCAATCTCTGATCCCCAGAGATTAAGCAAGAGCACTGGTGCTACAACAGTCCCTCACACACACAGAGAAACACACACACACACACGCTCACACACATGGGCATCCATGTGAGGCAGACAGATGCTGACAGCTGACGTGGTGGGCTTACTGTATATAGGGACATTAACAGAGCCAGACATGCAAGGCCACATACTGTACACTGGGCCAGATGGGGATTCATTATCAAGTCTCTGTAGACAGACTTCCCTAGATTTCCCCTGACAGATAGTTCATGGTAATCTGAAAGACTCTGACATCTTCTTAATGTGCTAATTTCGTCATTGTCTGTGCCTGTGCATTCCAATTCACTCCGATCCAAGGCTGACCACTGCACGTAATCTACTGTGAGAAGAGCACAGCACTCAAGACCCAGAGCTAATATCGCAAACCAAGGGTGGCCGTAATAACTAAATAAAGAACTGACAAACCTGTCTACTAACTGTTACATTTCTTATCTTTTCCCCCCTGTGGTCGTGACAGCAACAAAGATGTGAGTGTTTGTGACAAGCCTGGGAGAGGAGCAGGGAGGTTGGCAGTGCTGGTTGGCCCTGCAGGTCCCAAGGGAAACTCCCTCAGCCTCACTAACACACTGTGTCGACCCATGAGAACCACACACAGCTAAATACAGCTAGTGTGCAGTTCAAAGCCCCAGCATGAGCACCTGAATGCAACAGAATGAGCATTTTAAAAACCAGTCAGATTAACTGTGTGTAACCTCCTGAGTCTATATAACACAACAAGTACTCTGATAGCCTCAGGTCCTCTATATCTATCCTGCATCTCCCCTGCATTAGCACTGCAGTGGTCACTGCAGCACCGTTTATAACAGGCAGGCTGTAAAACATGAGGAAAAGGTACAATGCAGCCATATTTCATTGTAAAAAGTAAAAAACGTAAGCATCTAAACACTGTACCCTGGTTTCTGATCACTCTGTGCCATGCTCGCATGTGCATCATCAACACAATTTATTAATAAGTATCTCCAAGTAATTTATCATATACAATCATACACTGTAATGAAACTTGTTCTTGGCATTTCATTTTACCCATCCCTCAGGAGCAGTGGGTAGCCAACAGACGTCTCCCAGGGACCTACTCCACATGCAGGCCAGCACCTTGGTCAAGTGCACTGACCGCAGAATTAACCTAATATACATGTTTTGTTGGTGGGGGAAACCGGAGCACCCGGAGGTGACAACACAAGCACAGGTGGAACACACAGTCTCCACACAGGAAGGCTGGGAATCGAACCAAAGAGGCAGCAGTGCTACTGAGCCACCGTGCTGCCTAATAGCTGATCAGATGATCAACATGCTGACAGAAATGGCAACCAGAAACTAGACTTTGCTAATCCGTAACTGTAGCTGATGCAAAATGAGCCAATACAAACTGAGGAAACTCAGTCTCCAGTGTCTCCAGGTTTCTGCTTATCCAGCACATGGACGATCAGAAAGCTGGATATTGTTATGATCAGGTACAAAGGACATTTTTCATGTTCCCAATATGATTAAAACCAAGATAAGATTCAGAGCATAGCTGGTAGACACTAAAACTCCACGCATTTGTTTAAACCAGGCCTTGAAAGCGACATCATGTCACATCATTGGTTAGCTTTAAAAGCTACTCTTACCAACTTTGAATCCAGTAACACAAGTTAGATGAACTACATAAAAAAACAAACTCAAGTTAGAGACACTCATTCCTCTGAGAGACTTTAAAGTTCCTCTAATATCTTTAAAAACGTTAATTTAATAATTATTTAAATGGTCTGAGCTCGGTTGAGCAGAACCCCTTTGCTCAACTTGACTACTCCTTGATCCAAGGTTGTGGTCCAGGCCGACTCCCGTCAGATGAAATAGCCACTTAGCTGAGCTACTTGATACAGTTTTGGAGCTACCTTCCTATTTAAAGGTGCAATATGTAAGAACTGGCCACCTATCAAATTCCGTCTCCAAGCAAATAGAGAGTAGCATATCACAGGAGTACCCGCTAAACGCTGCTAACCGTGGCTGCAATTAGCTTGTTAGCTCAGTTAGCAATGCAGGTAGCAGTCCTATTAGTCAGTGCCCACCACCGGAGGCCTGAGTTATACACTGAGACTATCGTGTCTTGAGGTACAAAGCAGTACTTGAAAGGAAGGGCCGGCGCTAGCTGGTTACCATGCTAACTACAGTAGATAAAACTGTTATTTGGTCACATTCTGTTAATAAAGTTTTAAAGTAAAATTCTTACATATTGCACTTTTAAATAGTTGTCTGAACAAGCTGTGTTTGCTTCTCATAAAATGTACAGTTTTCAGTCCTACTTTACCTTTCTGATGTCAGTTTCCATCTCAAACATGCACCTGCCTGTAGACAGACCTCAAAGGCAACGTGCAGTTTGGCCTCCTAAAGAGAAAGTGGCCTTTTTTCTGGGCTGTCTTTTAAAATAAATAAATAAATAAATGTTCTTTCCTGTTCGCGGACATCCTGCCCTGCTGAACAAATATATTGATTCAATCAAACTATCAAATCGGGAGCTTGGTGTTCCCCTGCGATGCCCTCTACCCTCCCTCCCTCATGGTTTCCTGCCACAGCAGTGTGCACTGTCTGGGCACTCATTTTACTTTTATATTGATACTAATTGATTAGTTTACTAATTGATTGATTGATTGCTTGATCTATTTAGCAGCTCGACATGTGCCAGCTAGCTAACAGTTGCTAGTAATGCTGAAATCAGTGAAATATAAGAGTCCTTGTGTCCTCTCTACTGAACATGCTTAGTTAGAACGAAGCATTTGTCCATTGGCTCAAAAGGGAAAATAGTGAATAAGAGAGGCTGAAATCCACTTCCTTTTCCTAATGGATCTCTATCTTTTAGTTACAACAAAGCCTGATACTATGACCCTCTCTGCTTACATTTACACTTAGGGCATTTTAGCAGATGCTTTTTTTGTCCAAAGCGTTGTCTGCTCTGTCCCAAACAAAGCTTTACCCTGCTCAGTAGGACAGATGAGCCAGAATCTCCTCCCTGCAGGTTCCTGCTTCTATTTATAGACACTGGTTTCTCTACTTCACGATACTGACCCCAGACCAGCCCAGAGAGTCGCATCCCCTGCTCACCAATCTGGGCTGAAATTAATCTGCCAGCCTTTACGGAAGGATAAAACCTTGTCTCTGACCATGGGATCAGTGATGGAGGGCCCTGTGTGGTGGTGGAGAGAATTAAATCGGCCGTTTCTCCGTTGGTCTGCCGGTCGGTGATGAAGGCTTCAGGGGGGAACAGGAGCACGGACCACGTGATCAAGACCACTGGGGAGTTGGGATGGGAGGGGTGGGGGTAGCCATGTGACCAGGCATGATGAGTAGACACGCGATAACAAAACATAAATTTATGTCTATATCTTTTATCATCTATCTTGGTTTCATCATAAGCCACTTTGCTTTACAAGTCATTGATTTGTTTGTTTGTATGTAGCCTCACAAACACTATTGTACAATGTAGGCTGCACATGTACTGTACACACAGAGGAGCACACATCATGCATATAAGCCCGCTAATGCATACAGTCCCTTTGCAGGCAGTGGTGTGATGGGGAGGAGCAGTGTGGATGAATGAGCACAGGGGTGAGGAGGAACAAAAGGCTTCAGGCCTGGAAACGAACCGAGGACCAGAGGATGTTCTAATGTCACACAGTGTTAACGGGCCGTGTGTGTGGTCATGTATGTGCCCACAGCTCGAGCATTTGTGCAGTGATGGTTAAGTAGAGCATCGTGACCTTCATGAGAGGGGCTTGACATTGGACTTCGTCTGATTGGGATTCAGTGCACATTCTGTAGATGCGTGCGGTAAAGCTGCGAAGTCGCTAGCACAGATGCTCTTGGTCATAAAGGAGGTAATCAGTTGTTCATTTGACTTTTTATTTATATAGAAAGTAAAGAACAAAGATCTGATTCAAATCCTGATTGGTGTTGGTTTGCCCTGATTGGTGTGTGACATCACTTTTATTCCCAGCTGATCCCCTCCTACTTCAAACCAGTGTCAATATCAGAGAGAGAAAAAAGACAGAAATCTGTCATGTGAAATGATTGTTCTTATTTTGGCAGAAAATGATGTGATCATGCAGGACCCCACCAGCTGAGAGCCTTTAAACCTCCTTTTCACTTACTCTACTGATCTACATCCATGCTCTATTGTTGTGTGCACATAAAAACCTGAAGCTAAGTGTAATTTTGTTTCCCTTAGAATGAGCCTTTTACGTATATCTACATATATAGACATATTGCACCGACATGTTTCTACAGTAGCCCAGTATAGACAATCCAAACACTGGCTCTGAAGAGAGTTTTTCACATTTTTCGCAGTTTAGCAGGGATTGTAGGAGTTTTTTTTTTCTAGAATACCACACTGGACCTTTAAGTCCCCAAATGTCTTGTCTAACTCGCTATTTAAAGGCAATTTGACACATCAAAGTCTGTTTACAGGTGTAGGGGAGTACTACTGCATGTGAAAAAAAAGTTGTAGAAAGTCTTTCGTGCCTCCGGGTGTGATGTCTGATAATTTGCCTCAAGTGAGTCAGCATCAGTTGGGTCTGAACACTTCAAGTTTGAACATGAAAGAAAATCTGGAGGAGGGAGTTAGAAAGAAATAAGATGCCACTCATCATCTCTGCTTGAGGCTTGTAGAGTACACTTTAAATAGGCAAAAGTAATTCTCCAGCATACAGTATTATGTATATCTAGTTCTATAGCCTGAATAAAGGTTTTTTATTTTAGTATTTTCTTCCTGAAGAGACTTAAACCTAGCAACAAAAATCTGGGTAATTTCCCCGGCAGCTACAAAACATTTAGCAATGAAACAAATCTCTAGAACAGCCTAAATCTGTCACAGGATTACCACCAGCGTTCCCCTCCGACGAACAGGTGTCCCTGGAAGCACTGAATCTAGAGTTACAGCTTTCCCACAGGTTGATATATTGTTTGTGGTGGTCGTGACCAAGCTGGATGTATCTGGGGGGCTGCAAAAACTACCAATTGCACTTAAAAGCACCATTACAGCAGACTTTTTAATCAATCTGTACTTTGAAATGTGATTTTAGACAGGGGCCACTCAGATAAATTCTATTCAAGGGAAACACTGGAGGCATTTCTAAACCTATTCATCCACCACCACTCAAAACCTGATTACACACCTCAGGCTGCTCCACGTGCGGTCCGTGTCCCTGACCACTCATCCTAATGAGTTTCATGTCTGACATTGTTAAACAGTGCCTCCGGAGGATCGAGTGATTGACCCAAAAGGGCCGACAAAAGCCAGTGTGTCCTCGGCATCACCAGCCGGCCACCACCCTCGCTTTTGTAAACACATCTGGTGAAGACTGGTGAGCGGAAAAAGAACTAAAGATCGTGGGAAAGCAGGAAATAAAAAACATCCATGCACTCACTGAATCCTACTAATTAATATTCATTGTTTTAAAATCTTACATGGGACAAAGGATGAGAAAACCTTCTCCGAATAATCCTGTACACAACATCTTGTGGTGTATTTTCAACTGATACAGTCCAAAAATAAACCCAGCCACCGTAGAAAGTGACCTGAAATGTGTCTGAACATCCTGCTCCAAAAACACTAACAAGACTCATCTTACTCTCTGAATCTCCTTGACAACGTGCTCCACTTTCCTCCTGACTCCGACCTCTCAATGTTAGTCCAGTTAAAGGTGAACGCCACTCAATTGAAACAATGTGACAGCCAAGTCAGCGTTCCTCCACATGTAGACCACCCGGCCACAGCTGAAGAGGGAATGTAAGACTGGCTTGTCATAGCACATGGTGTACAGCCTGGAGCTACTGAAGTGACAATGACTTTGTTGACTAATGTTGTTTGTATGAATGCACAGATTGTTGGAGGGCACTTTTAATGACAATCAATGACATTTTCATTTAAAGGAGCACATAGATTATGAAAATTATATGTCTCTTGTGGCTCAGGAGGAGCTCTAGAGTAAAAAACTAATGATTTAATAATTACAGAAAGCCTGTATTACAGTCTGAAGGTGTGGAGAGTGAAAGAAGAAGAAGAAGAGGTCATTTAGGAGGCAGTAAGGGTCTAATGAGTTCATCTTCCCATAGATAATGTTACGTGACTCACAGTTGGAGCCATTCTTCGACTCAGATCAACATGAAACTCTCCTGTCTCCTCGTCGCTCAAAAAGATGAACAGCTGCATCAGAAAATATCTGATTCTTTGATAAAATTGTGAAGATATGCCTGTGCACATAAAAACGAGAGACAAGACTCCCAAGGGCAAAGCATCCAATCACTGAGCTAAAACTTCTGTCAACTGAATTAATAAACTGGTTGCAAATGTAAATTATGGTCCCATTTAAAGTAAAATAGATGATAAAGCAGGGGATGCTTTAGGTTGTGGCTACCTTGTGATTGACAAGTCATTATCTTTGAGTTGTCAGTCAGATCCAATCAGGATATCCTCCCCAGCTCTACCCTCTTGTCCAAATATGATCACTTTTGGCTGCAAAAACCCAAGATGGTGACGGCCATGGTGCCAAAATGATGGTGAAATCATGGTGGGGTTACACTTAATTAAAAGCTTAATTTAATACTAAATCAAAAGATTTAATAAATCACATGCACAGTCAATTGACCTTCAATTGACCCTGGTCAATTACAACAGAAGCTACTTTTCTTTTTCCAGTAAAATCTGGTAAATCTGTCCTCTAGACCCCCAAACACTCTATGATGTACCCTGGGATACTACAACCTCAGATTACAAAGTAACAGCACGCTCACCCCATACACCTTCACCCCATCCCCTTGAGATACAAATACAGCAATCAGCTGTCAGCAGTGTGGACAGTATGCTACTAAGGATTGGGAGCTTCCTACTTAAAGTAGTAGAAATACTGTTGTAGTATAAATAGCATACTTTTACTACTTGCAAGAGCGTTGATCTGTGTTATAGTGTTTGGGGCACCTACTACCCAATTATATCTCCTTTTCTGTCTCTCTGTCCAACTCTGCTACCTGTGTTGAAGCTTTGCTAAGTTACTCATGGACGAGGCTAGCTATGTAAGCTAACTAAGCTGACTAACATTACAATACAGTCAAGGAGGACGCCAATAATGTTTACATCCCGCGCTGATATGAGCAAGAGCCTCTCGTCCAGGAGTAGATGCCTGCTTCCTTATTTTTCCGGTGGCATCAGTGTGAACAAATGCTTTGAACTGATGTTATTGGTCTTAAAGTAAAAAAACATGACTCTGAAAACCTATTCTGTGATGATTTTGCGTATTCCACTAATAAATGCAAACAAACTACAGAAGAAACACGACTCCTTTCTACAAAGACAAAAAAGAAACAGGACTGCTTCACATGTAGCTCTCAGAAACCACTCATTTATTTTACAAGAGCCTGGCCTAATGATGAAAGGATGAAAACTCCTTTCGAACTGATGCTTTGGCTTTCAGTGTTCACAGACATAGCAGTCGTTGCAATAAGGATTAGTCTGCAAAACAAAAATGAAAATCTTTAATTTCATGTCCTCTTATTTTCGTACAGTCAGATTGTTACCAGCACATGGAAACAAAAACACAAGATGTAATGGAAAGTGAATGCAACACAGGCGGGCATATTAACTATCCGGTGATGTTATCTTTCAGACGTGACTAGTTATAAAACAACAGAGAAGATCTGTTCGACTGTCAACAACAGATTTGTCTGAGAGCTTGTATTCCATTTTCTCGGCCAGTGTAAATCACAGACCTATTGATTCTCACAGGCTCCGTTCCAGGAATCTGTGCACATTATCACATCGCTCTCAGGGAGGCAGATATGTGCCCTCATTCCTGTGTTCTCCTGAGGCTTTCACAACAGCAGGGATGATTAATGTTTACATTACTATACCTTAAGATCTAGGCCAGGAGGTGTGGCCTTAAAATCATATTTGATAGAGTAAGTTGCACACATTCTTTCACAGCAAGCTCAGAAAATATCCAAGCACGTGGCGTTTCATGCAAAATCCTTTGGTTTAAATGTCAGTCTATTAACTTCCAATCTGCTTTAGTGGACTTTATATACATGCTAAGAGTGATTTTATAGCTTCTAGCTAGCTAAGAGTGGAGATGGATTATCAGCAGCTGTACAAGCCTTGTGATTGGCCTACAGCTTCTGTTGTCATGGTTTTCATCCCTACAGATGGCCACGGTTACTGTGGCAATAGCAGCAGGATCAGCATCGGCAGCATCACAGGGAAGAATATGCTAAATACACCGGGAACATCTCTGCATCATCACTTCTCTCTAACCTCGTCAGACATATGGAGATGAGAGGTGTGGGCGCTGACCTCCATAAAAAGCAGGTTTTTAAAAGCTTCTCAGATTTGAACTTTCTGCGTGTCCTAAAAGCACAAAACCACCAGAAAAAAACTATGTACGTGACAAAAGTGCTCGAACACAAACAAATCCAGTGTTTCTGGCTTTTATTCGCCTTTTGTTCCCTCAGAGATCACCAGGGTCAGTACAGCGGGTATAAGCTCCTCACTCACCCCAGAATGACAGTCCCATCTGTCAGCAAACAGACCCGGGACCTTTCGCATGCACATCAGCACAACTGGCCCTCTCTGCAAGCTTCCCTATCAACTATACATGCATTAACATTCTGCGGTTAGCAAGACTGAAAGAGCACACGCAAAGCTTTTTCTGGCAAATATTCTTCATCTACTGTTGGTATTATTTAACATCAATGTCACAACAATAGTGCCGTCAAAACAGTCTCAAACGTGGCTGGTTAACAAATGTACATTTCTGTATGTTGCTAGATTTGACAACACTCAGCAAATTACAGCAAATTTACAGAAATGCTCTTTCTCTTACACCTTGAATACTTTTGCAACATCAGAGTAACCTACCTGATAAACAAATCCTTTACTGTGGTCCACTGAGAGCATGGTGTGCTTCCTTTAAGGTTGGGGCAGGATGCCCGCTAACTCCCCTTGTGCTTGCGGCAATGGTAAGACGAGAGGCTAAGGCTCAGGGCCTGAGCCCCGCTCTGGACTCAAGAGTGTGTTTTAGTGATTGTGTGTGAGAGTCAGAGAGAATAGCAGACACAGATAGTGTCAGCTCCTCAGTCAAAGCCTCTCCTCTCTTCTCCTCAGCCGCTCTCCTCAGCCGCTCTTCCCATGCTGGAATATGGCAGCAGCCTCACTCCGAAAAGCTCCACGATTACTACATAAAAACAAAAGCACGGAGCTCAGCACAGCTCCGACTCTGCCTCTCCCTCTGCCTCCAACGGCTTTCATCCAGGGTAGCATCAAATGTTTCTGACAAGCGTCCATCCGCCAATCCCCCCAGAGAGATTAGCGCTCTGACATCACCGATGCTGTGCTGTGCACAGTTCTGCTCTGCTGAGCCTCCAAGCAGCTCTGTAGCTCTGTTACCTAAGAGAAGCCTGAGGTCGCAGGGAGTCAAATAGCACCATCTTGCATGAGGGGCTTCACACAGTCCCAGTACACCTCACAGCTACAGTGCCATAGTCACCACACACCTCAAGCAGGAGAAGCAGCTAGCTTACCGTATACAGGATGTGCATCTTTACGTGCATGCCTCTGTGTTTGCACAACCTACCTGAGGCAAAGAAGCTGTTCTCTGGCTGTAGTGCATTGTCAGCGAAATTGTGATCGAGGCACGGTGTGCTAGAAACAGATCCGGAGGAGCAAGCAACTATTTTTGCTGCACTGCCTGTCAAATTACAATAACGCTGTCTTTGTGGTTCATGTCATCTGATACTTTTTAAAGAAGACTTGTGATATTTTTACAGGTGAAGATGAGACAGCGAAACCACACTTAGCACTGCATCTCATTTTCCTCATCTTACCATCTGTCTCTCACGTCCTCCATCCAGCTCTGTACCCTCTGCCTCTACCTATCTCCATGCCCTCTTCATCGTCCTCTCCACTGACACTGCTATAATTAACCATGGAAAGGAGCACAGCCGGTCCAGGCTCCTAGCTGCGGTGGGGAAGGCTTCCTGCCTGCCTGCCAGTTTTGCACAGTTGGATCATCGAATCAAACAGTGATTTCACACTGATCCAAGAACAGCACGCTCAAAAGAACAAGCCCAGGCAGCTCCGGCAGACTTCCTCCGTCTGTTCTCGCTGGTCTTCTCAAATTCGACCAATCAACCAGCCCTAAGTGGACAGCCTGGCAGACGGCCTACGATTATGTCAGGGTTGTAATTAGGACCACGTCAGTTTAAGTCCAAGTCAAATCCAGGACCAGTGGTACTCGAGTTCAAGTCAAGAAGTGGTCAACAGAGGTTCAAGACCTAAGTGCTCAAAGCATTTTAAACAGCAGGTTCACCAAAGCAATGCTAATGATGCTTGATGCTTCACCAGCTAACACGCAGACAACACAAGTGATGGGAAATGGACTCTATTAACCAAAGACAATTAATACAACCTCCCTTTGCTTTCCCTTGATGAGTGGCAATGGCTGAGGCATGCCAAAAACAATGTAAAATACAGGATTTATCTCCACATTGTCCATTATTTTCTTCTTCTGGGACACCATGTTGTACATTATGACTTAGCTAATTCATTAGAGATTGACAAATCAGTTAATGCGCAGAAGTTTGAGGACTACAGTCCCCTACAATTGTCATACTGGTTCAAAATTACACGAAACATCCATAAAATTACACACTTTAAAAAATAGTTTTAGGGCATTTTCCCACCTGAAAGTCCAAACCAAGGTTGTGACCAAGGTTTGGGTTTTTGTCATACAATGCAATCATTCCAGCAAACTAAGGCATGTGCATACCTATGTTCTGTTGTCTTCACCTATGTGAGCTACCTCTTCCTATACTTGCAATTGATTGGTTTGTTGAATGGATAGATTCAGTTTGTTGTCACTAAGATAGTATTATTATGGCATTACTACCAGAAGCACCAACTTCATGTGTGATACCCATGTGCTACCTTGGCTCATTTGCTTTTATTGTGTTGGTTTTCCTTTTTCCAGTTCTGACAATAGCCTGCCAGAGCTTCTTGTAATTGGTCCAAAAGAGCGAAACATCCAAAAAACAACGGACTGAACCATAGTTTCATTGGATCTAGGCTGAGACCACCTCTTTTTGTCAGACAAAGGTTCAGCTGTTTGGTCCGGGCTGTGGCCAGGGTGAGCTTTCACACCTGTAATTTTGGTTTTGGATTAAACCACGAATCCAAAAGACTCAAACAAGTCCAAGTCAGAGCAGATAAAAGGAGGTAAGTCAAAAAGAGCCAAAACTGGCAGAGAGTCCATTCAAGCTTTAGTTTATGAGCCAGGAATGCCCCTCAGATCCTCCGGCTCTTCTCTTTTAGCTGTTCCACAAAGCAGTAAACATTTGGTGAAAACATTTGGTGATGCTGCTCTCAGCCATGATGCTCCGAGCCGCTGGAACAGCCTGCTGGATGTGAAAGGAGCTGGAAAAATGTATACTTTTTTAACGTAAAGTAAAAACCTACTGTATCTATTCAGCCTGGCTTTTATATTATGTCTTATAATCTTATGGTTTCAGTGTTTATACCTCATAATACCACATCATAACTCTTTCTTTTTTTATCTTTATTTTACTGTTTATCATTGTTGTTCTGTTCTATTTTATTTTATTAATATTTTTACATGTAGTAGTTTATTTTACCTTCATCGTTATTGTTATGGCTTGTATTTATCTTTAAGTCTTTATTATTTATGATTTCTTTTACTTTTCTTGATATCCCATGATTTTTTCAATCCCTTGTAAAGCACTGTGAAATGCATTTTCATATGTTTGAAAGGTGCTATATAAATAAAGTTTGGTTGAATGATTGATTGAAAATGAGTTCTCAAGACTGGATTCAAGATTAAAGGAGTACTTGGACACTTTTGTAAATACGCTTACAGATAAGAACATAGATGGACAGATTCCTGTCCAGCTAAGCTAACCAGCTGCTAGCTCTAGCTTCATAATTAGGGCACAGCTACTAAGGAGTACAAAGGTTAACACTGCAGTGATAAAACAACAAATATGACAAATATCCCTGCATCCGTACAATATTTCGGACTGAAGAAAGTTCTGGTAAAGAGAGGCTTCACAGTTTGGCCAGTGGCACACACTTTGTGCTCAGCCTTGTCCTCAGTCTGGCCCACAGCCCACAGTTGCATAAGCAATATTTTTGTCAGAACAGATGACATGCATGCATCAAAACTCCTCTCCGGCCGGCTTGATTGTCTGCCTACACTCACATCCTGCGAGCTCTTCAAAGCCATTTCACTTAACTCCCATTATCTATTGTTATTTATTTAGCCAGCCTGTTCTCAGCCTCGCGTGGTGGCTGCCAGATGCATAGTGACATGTGTGACAATAGTGATCTAAAAATACATGACATCTGCTACTCAAGCTGGCTAATTTAAGACATAAACCAAATACAGCTGTGCAATATTACTGTAGATTGTAGATTATAGAATACATGGATTAAGAGCCATCACACTTCTGCCATCAGAGTCATCAAGAGAATACAACAGCCTCCTGAAATCTGCCTAATTTATTACTTTTTTAACTTTTAATTACTTCTTTGATAGTTCAGAAAAATGTAGATCCTTTATCTAAGTGTAACTACTAATACAACAATTTAGAA
This sequence comes from Pagrus major, assembly GCF_040436345.1. Lineage (NCBI taxonomy): Eukaryota > Metazoa > Chordata > Actinopteri > Spariformes > Sparidae > Pagrus > Pagrus major. The sequence continues at coordinate 12,369,671 of NC_133238.1, forward strand.
ATACTCCTTTACAAGTTAAAGTCCTTCATTCAAGAGTTAGGGGCTGATAAATTACATGATTAGATTTTTAATACTGATGCATCAATGTGTGAGCAACATTTTATTGTTGAAGCTTCTTGAGTTGGAGCTAGTTTCATAGATAGTTCGTAGAGTAGTCCAGTGTCCACTCAACTATTAACATCTCGTAGACATCTGAAATGTGACAAGGGGCCCCAACTTCTACCTGAAGGAAATGCTAAATATTCTACTATGTTAACGAGCTGCTGTTTGATGTTGGGCAGGTATAGTACAGTAGATTTTTTTGGGACCATAGGCAAGGGGGGACAGGGGAGACACGACAGCCATTCTGGGAAAAATAGGATTTGTCCCCCCGATACATCATACCACACATTACAGGAAAACACAGTTATAATCATCACCAGTTTTTAATTACGCTGCACTGAATTAAAGGTCAGCCTTATGTAAGCTAGCGGTTAGCTGACATATGCTAGCCAGCCGTAGTAACATCACCCAATGTTTGCGGCTGTTTGAAGACAATGAGAGAAGCTGGCAATGCAATGTAGTTTTCTTTAGCTGGTAGTGTGACAGAGTGTCTGTTAGCAGAGTTATACATTTCATGTTATTGTACCCTCCTAAGTCCATATGCTTATTTTCATTTTCGATTAATCTGCCGATTATTTTTGCGAACATCACAATTGCTTCTCTTGTCCAACAAACAGTCCAATACCCAAACAATAACTCTTCATTTACTGTCAGAAATGACAAACAAAAGCAGCAAATTTCTGACATTTCTGCTTTAAAAATGACTGAAACGCTAAATCGATTATGAAAATAGCTGGCAATTAATTTCCTTTCAGTTGACTAGTCTAGACATAATTAAGTACAAGTACTTCACTTACAATTAATCACTTTCTTGAAGCTCTTTACAGACTTGCTATAACGTAACAACAGTCAGTACATTTCTTGTGACCTCCTTTTTATTATCCTTGCGTTGCCCTTTATATTTCTTACTTTATTACTTTTACTATTGATTTCTAGATCTTGTGTTTTTAAACTAGTCTTTAACAAGTGCATTAAATTGAGTTATCGTTCATATTATGAAGCAAATCAATATGACATTTTTGCAAGGCAGATAAAGCGAATAAGAGATGTAGGTACTCACCACATCTTTATTTTCTTGGGAACTTTGTTCCTGCAAGTCAAAGAACATGAAGAAATCAGTCAACGGGACAAAAGCAATGTGGATACTTTACTGTCCGTTAATAATTTCCTGAACATGTAATAAACCTGTCCCAATTCAAAACAACTCAGCAATTAGCAATGCTTCCTGCTGTAAATTAAACATACTCTCATGCTTGACCTTGGGAACCTGGTAACCTAGAATGGGGTACAATAGTGTTTTTCCTTGTCATGTTGTGTTGGTGAGGAGCCCCTGAGATTCTCAACGTGCTTACACCTCACATACCCATGCACATCCCGGTGAAACCATGACAACGCATTTGCTTGCCTGTGTAGGCAGAGGGACAGGGGAAGCGGCGATGAGTTACAACAACAGGAAGAGCAGCCACACTGCATTGAGACTGCAGGGGAAACAGAACAGCCATCCCACGCCACATCAGGCTTCACTGTAAGCTCTGGAAAACTAAGTCCTCATGTAACACGTCCACAAATAGGACAAAACAAGGAGGGTTATTGATTCGCCTCCGGAGCAATCACTGCTTTCAAACATGAGCACAAAGCAGGCATATTTCATCTCCCTCTCCTCTGTCTGGGCATCCGAGGAAGCAGCGGACATGTTTTTTCCCTCCTCCTCCTTCTCTGTACAGTCTCACCTGAATGCTAATGAGGGGGGGCTGACCTGCAGGAGGAGGATCTGCCTTCAAGTGGCTCAATGTGTTAGGTCTGAGACACGCTCGCTTGGTGTTGTGCCAACTGTTTGTGTCCTGTTGTACTCTGGCAGCATGGGCCCACTAGAAGGAATCTCAGTGAAATAAATAAGACTTTGGGATGCTTGTGTAGCATCTTTATCATCTCTCAGGTTGATGGATGGTGATTCCAAGAGATAGCTGCTCATATGAAAGATTACTTTTTTATGAATTTCTGTTATGCTCTCAAAACGGGCCAAACAGGTTATGAAGAATAATCCAGTGAAGCTCCTCATGCAAAGATGCAAAGAGCGTGAGCTTGTTGCATCCAACTGATGAAGCCTCCCTCTGTCTCCTCATTGTCAGGATCAAACACCTCATGCTCTCATCCCAGGCCTGTAGACCTACAGCATGTACTCAAAGCAACAGCAGGTTCTCACAAAGAGTATATAAACTGGGTCGATATGATTTGGCTGAACATGTTATAGATAACAAATTAGAAACTGTAGCTGCTGTTAAACATCCTATCCAACCTGGACAGTGCATCACAAATGCCTTGTGTTTGAGAGATGTCATCTTTGGCTCAAAATATGAATTGTGCGCAAGGTGAAACCATCAATTTTGCCAATTTATGGTGCGCAGCATCCATGTTTGTCATGAGATCCATTGCAGGCACCAGTAAAACACTCATAATATGGGTCATTTTGACATCCAGAGGTATTGAATATGAATCATACACTGATGGGACGTTTTATTCTAAAGAGAAATTACATCAGACAAATTCATCTCAGTCTAAAAAAAAGCTCCAGGATGTGAAATTGAACACAAACACAACAATCGCGCGTGTATTTGGGCTTACCGTTGGTAAGAGCGGCTCCATTTGAGCTCCTTGGTCCGTGATGTCCATCTTTTCTTCTCCGTGGCTTCACAATAGACACGTCGTGCGATGCGCTGCTGCGCTTCAGTCAAACGCTGCTAGAAGAAGAGCTCTGCTTTTTGTTGGTTTCTCTTTTTCTTTTGTTCTTCTTCTTCTTCTTCTTCTCTCTCCCCACTCTCACATCCACCGGCCGGGTTTTCTCAAATGGAGGTAGCACAGCATTCCCGTCCTGCCCTACATAATTTACGCATGAAGGAGGGAGGTAGTGCTTCCCATTACACGCGTTTTGAGCCCCGGCGATGATGATGAGGCGCACTAGTGAGACGCGGAGCCGCTGTGCGCACACCGCTTTTTATCCAGAAATACATTTATGACGGGCTAATCCTCACTAAATGTGTGTTTACGGCCACGCGAACAGGCGTAAATGAGAGAAGGCGCGTGTGTGGGTATCCCTCAATTGTGAATTTAAAGCGACCTGGCGCCTCATCCACAGGGTACCATGCTCTCATAGGCTGTAATTGTATTTTTTTAATCTAGATTCTGCAGGATCTTTGTGTGATTTCACCCACAGAAGCCAGACATGTGGCAATGCCTTCATAATGTGTCATGTTTGGGCGAACCATGTGGGTTTCCTGCGCCATGCAGGCCCTCTGTTATCAGGGCAGGTTGGAAACATCCGCAGCCATTATGATCACAGACTTACAGGCCAAGTGATGTTGTATTAAATGTTCTTTGCGAATAAAAAAGCCACCAGCTGCAGTAATGCACTGGACATCCCATTATTTGTAGCTGCGGCACGCGATGGTGCACCGGCATCAGCATCCACATTACACAAGGAGGCTGCTGCAGGGAGGTTTATACTGTGGCGCCCTCCTCTGGTGGGACACGGGAAACGTCAATGAGACTGCAAGGCATGGGCTGGAGAAGCACTGTAATTTGATTACTCACAATCCAATTGTGTTATCTCACTTCAGTGGGTGTGCACTCGAATCATTTCAATTAAATGTGCATTTTCCATCTTATTTTCTTACATAGGTTCTTAAAGTAAAGCTATTCTATCATTGAGTCAGGGTAAATACATTTAATAACTTAGTCTGATTAAATTAAATCAGTGCAGACGTATAGGCTACATAAACCTGATGTTTCTATTGAATCATTATGTGGGAAGGAACACCAAAAATGAAGGTTCAGTCATTATCTACTCGCCCTCACACTGATGGAAAGTTGGGTTAAGTTTCCGTAGTCCACAAAACATTCCCAGAGCTTCACAGCAAAACAGAGTAAATTGACTAAACTTTACCAGATTTTCAATCAGCACGATCATTTCTGGGTGAATTTATCCTTTAAATGGAACTTCTACATACACATGAAGTGTTTTTAAGTGTTTTTAAGTATCTTTCATAAAGATGATGACGGTTCTCGGTCATCCAGGCCATGGTAACTCTAAGTGCTATATCATAGGCAACTGGACAAGTGGCAACTTTCTTTGACATAAAAGTAATGCATTTCAGATTGTTTACTCTCTGTCCTGTGATAAAGCATACATGTGATGATTTACACATGTATACATATTGACTCAACATGATAGGAAAACCTTGCTTTAGGTGAGACCCTTTAAATTGAACTTTTAGATGGAAAGTTTTACTTGTAAGTGAAATACTTCCAAGACACTGTTGTGGGCAAGTGTATTACATGAATGTCAGTATTAAAGAGGACATATATGCTGCGATCTAAGGTGTTATTTATGAAGATTAATGCAGGCTTTAATAATAACAAGTGTATTTTAGTGTGATTACCAGTGAGCCTGAATCAAGTGCAGTGATTCCCAAGTTGAGGCAGTGGATCCAGGGTCCCTGACAGGCTTGCATAGAGTCTCATACTAATCTGAGAAGGGATTTAATCAGTACCTCTCATTTTATTCAGCTTTGCACAAGATAAAGTGGTTCATTAATTAGCTTGATAGCGTTTTATCAGGCAATCTGGACCAAATTACACTTTATCTGCTGGAATGTCACCTGATTGGATTCTGTGGTACACACAGCCACAACAACACAGTTTAATATGGATATATGTAATTACCATTGACTCAACAACTTTTGGGGGGGAACCTCGGTCCATCCACCTGTCATCAGCACCTGGTGAGAGACCAGTCAGGATGTTGTTGTTGATCCGGATCCGGATCCGCCCAGCCAGGCGTCACACAGCACCGACAAGATGGCCGAGAGTACGGGACGAAAGTGAGGGAGGAAACAAAAACACTGGCGAGCTATCCTTGCCGCAGATGCCAGACCTGTAGCGCTGCCGAGGAGACGGTAGAGGAAAGCTAAAAGCTCGGTGGTCGGCTCGGTCCAGACTCCGCTGTGTGGGGGACATCTGCGGTATGCAGACAGGTTGTGCTCGGAGCCAGCGCGCTGACAGAACGTTTGTCAGGTTGTCTGCGTCGGCTAGCTAGCTAGCGGGCTAACCATGTTAGCTAGCTGACAAAACCGTTAGCGAGAGAATACGCTCCCAGAAAGTGACAGTTGGGTCATTTTTAAGATAAATAATTGTTGCTGCGTCTTTGTTTCGTTTGTTGCTGCAGAGAAAGTCCCCCGAGTGGGAAAACTCGGATTTAACCCACCACTTTGGCGAGCTGGTTAGCAAACTAACATTGCGGATTTCTTGTTTGCAGCTACAGCGTTAGCATTAGCAAACGTCTGTTAGCTTGCTCAGCTGTTTTGGATGACTTGGGGTTGTTCCGACGCGGGGAGGGTGCACCAGCGTGTGTGGAAGGACGTTTTCTCTCCACATAGAAGTACCTGAGACGGTTCTCGGTAGGCCTGTGTAGCCGGGGGTGTCCTGGAGGATTGCTAACATTACCCGCAGCGCCGCCGGGACTGTAAACATAAGTCAAGCCGAGGAGAGCTGCGCGAGGTCGAGGCGCAGATCCAGTCAGCATCACCATGGCCCACTCTCCTGTTCAGGGCAACCTGCCGGGGATGCAGGTAAGCCAAATGTCTTTTCAATTCACCCCGCAATAAGTAGTCGAGGTCAGTGCCAGAACAAAATGTTCACTCTTTGACTCCCTGCTGCGGGGCTTGTGCACTGCACACCTAGCCAACTCTTGTGATTTTGGGCATCTTTGGACTCGAGTACACCTCGTGAAATCTCATAATCTCGCGGTGGGAAGTCTGAAATATTTCAAATACCATGATGCAACCAAGTGTTATTTAGTAATGCTGCAATAGGCAGAATAAAATGCATCTAATGTGTGTTAGTAATGTCAAAATGAATTTAAGGGATGCCAAATCTGTGCAACAGAAATACGCACTAAACCCAAAATTCCGATATTTTGGCCATGACTTGAAGGCAGCCGAGCTCTCTGGGTCCCCTGTACAGTGAGACTATTATGCACACATGAGCCTTGTTCTTGCCTCTGCTGCTATCTTTAGGACTGTGCCTATAGGGGATAATTGTGTTGGGTAGATAACTAGGGGAGATAACTGTGTTCCTAATGTAAACTGCCTCATGCACCAGATTATATCCCCTCCCTGTGCAGGCTTGTTAGCAGATATCTCGGGTTGTGAAAGCCAATGCATGCAGATTCAGAATCTGGGGGAGGATGCATCAGAGGCAGACAAACTGCTGGGATTTTGGCACCATTAAAGGCTCCAGTCCATTTAGAAGATAATAACTCATTCTATCTTGTAAAGACGTTTTTTTTTGCTGCCAGTCAGGTGGAGAGCGATTGTTCTTAAATTAAACTGCAGGACACAGAGGCAAGTGCAATCAAAGTTTCAGCTTGTCAGCTGGATTTTTTTTTTTTTTTTTAGCAGTCAGGTCTAAATCTAACACTGTAAGCTGTAAATCAGGCAACAAAACTCATGTTCCAGTGCCACCCCTTGGTCCCAAACAAAGCATCTTACTGTTAATGAAATATGACTCATCATTTTATTGCATCTTAATCCACTTTCCATTAGCTGAATCACTGTTTGGTTTCTTGAATAAATCACCTTCATGGCACCGAAAAGATCTCCGTCTGTGACATAAGGATCCCTCCTTGCGTAAGGCAGCAGCTTCATTTTTAGCAATCTCAAAACGGGCGTATTGACCCTTTTCTCTGCTCCGAAAAAAGGTCATAAAAGGAAGTTGTTTTTGTCAGTGCCTGCTCTTGTGTTTCCCACATAACAGCCTCTGGAGAGTTAAGTCATTTCAGTTCACTTCCTGCGGCGGTCAGTACAAGTGTTTTGGGCTTTTTTTTTCCCTCTTGTTCATCGCTCAGATACACATGCCACCCCAGAAAAGTTGGAAATGGGGCTTTTCATTGGATTAACTGAACACATTTTCATCTTTTTTTCAAAGTCTGACCACCGCAACACACTTTGAAATCGGGCAACAGCCCTGGATTTGTCTCTCTTGTCCTTCTAGCCTCAAGAGGCGTTATAATTATGTCCTAAAGCACCAACGGGCTGTAAAAGTAATAGGATGTTAGAGATTTTTCATCGTCGTATCTGAGCACAAACTGGCTCATTTACAACTGCACAACCTAATCTGGAAAGAAGGTGTTCTTCAGGTGACATGCAGGGTCATTTTAATCATTTTTGTCATATTTAAAATTATTACCTGAACAAGACATTAGATTCAAAGCAGGCATCACGAATTCAAAATGATTGGAAATCTTTATAGTCTTAATAAGGTGCCTACGATGCTGCGACGATGACCTCCACCACCTTTGGGAGCCTGCTGTTGGCTCAGTTGGTGCTTGAAGGAGGGCTTTGTGGTTGGACATAATTGTAGTTCTTCTTCTAAAACACTGAGGACTGAACACAGAAGAATGATGCCAAGACTCTGTTAAAACTTACTTTTAGATTCTTTATGGAAACTGGAAAAAGTCCTAGAAATGTTCTGACTCATCACTCAAAGTTTAGGACCATTTTCAAACAAACGTCACCAGTACAGCTGCAACGATTAGTCAATTAATTAGTCGATCGGAAACTATTTTGATAATCAGTAAGTTAGTTTTTGTTTGACAATGTATTGTCATTTTTCATGCAAAAATGCCATAGATTTGCTATTTCAGCCTCTCAGATATAAAAATGTTCTGCTTTAATCAGTTTATAATATTGCAAATTTAATATTTCTTGGTTTTGGCCTGTTGGTTGGACAAAACAAAAAATTTGCGGGCATACAGCTGGATTCTGAGAAACTGTTTTCTGATATCTCATTACCTATTCGATTAATGGAGAAAAGAGTCGACAGACAGTAAACCCCAAACATGAAGTAGGGCGTTGACTAAATAAATTATTTAAGGTGCATATTTTGTGTTATTTAAATTCTTTTTAACCTGCATGTTATCCGATTGTTACACTCTCTCCCTTCTTATTCTCCTGTGTCTCTCTCTCTGTGTACACAAACAAAAGGTGTTGCAATGAATGAATTAATGTATCCTGTAAGAATGGCACCCTGCTGGTGTTTCCTATTTACTCCCCGACATTCAGTTCTTTTCAACCGTTCCTTTTATCTTTCTTTTCTTTTCTTTTTTTCTTTTTTTTAAAAATCCGCCTCCCTTTTCCTCCCCTGCTTTGTTCCCCTCTCCCATCGACCGCCAGAATGCCAAAGCTGACCCGGAGGAGCTGTTCACCAAGCTGGAGCGCATTGGCAAGGGTTCGTTTGGCGAGGTGTTCAAAGGCATCGACAATCGCACCCAGAAAGTGGTGGCCATCAAGATCATAGACCTGGAGGAAGCGGAGGACGAGATCGAAGACATTCAGCAGGAGATCACGGTGCTGAGTCAGTGCGACAGCCCCTTTGTCACCAAGTACTACGGCTCGTACCTGAAGGTTTGTTACACACAAGGTTAAAATCAACAAAATATGCTTAGCTCAGTATTTTTTGCATCAAACCTCCATGTGAACAAATAGGATGCAACATGAAAGGATTTCTCTTCCTCTTCCCACCTTTTCCCTGAATAATCCTAAATTAGAAAGGGATTAGCTTCAGACGACTTCAGACGCCCACCAAGCCCTTATTAGTGTCATCATGATTTGTTTAGGAATGCACCTGGCTCCTGCCGTCTCACAATAAGCCAGTCACCACCTCTATAAACCATCTTTGAAGTGCACTATAGTCTCTAACCACCCTTTTCTTCCTCTGTCTCCACTCTTCCAGGACACTAAGTTATGGATCATTATGGAGTATTTGGGTGGAGGCTCCGCATTAGATTTGGTAAGTGATTCCTGCTTCGTGTTTTTGTCGCACTGAGCTCCGTACTGTCTCCCTGATTACCCCGAAAAGACAAGAAAACATCAGTGTTTTCCCAGAAAGCTTGGAGGAGCTACGCTAAGGGCCAGTTAGAAGTAGCATTAGCTGCTAAGATTAGCATTACTCATGTTAACAGCGCTCTGCCAGCCCAGACATCAGCTCCTCATTTTGAAGACTGCAGACGTGCGGTTTCCTTACACGTTTGGGTTCATCTTTACAGCCGTACTATTTTGCTTACAGTACGACATGCTGCTCTAATTGATTACTGCTATAGTAAAGCTGCTGTAAGTGATATTTTTTAATCCAATTAGGAGGGAGAACTCAATAAAGAGGCGGTCCTGTCTGCTCATGAATGTGCAGAGAGCAGGATCCTCGCTGCACATTCATGTGGTGACGTAGAGAGGAGGGAGAGGATTGTTAACTGCAAAACACACAGGAAGTTAACTAAAACGACAGCTTTAATGAACATGCAATGAGATCAATGAGTCAGTCACCTGCTGAATCCAAAATCACTAATTCATTACTTGACTTTTGCTGTGTGATGTGTAAGATGTGTCAGGAAATGCTGAGCTGTGTTTTTCCTCCTCCCTTTTCCCTTTGTTTAGATTTGGGGATATCAGCTCAGGCACACCCAAATGTAATCAAGTTCTGGTGCTCAAAGTGCCAAAAACTCATATCACCTCCTCAGCAATGTTTAAAACAGCAGGTCACTGTAGTTTTTAGCAAATGTTACTCAAACAGGAAGAAATTGTACATTTGTTGGGGACTATTTTCAGTGGCGGATGAATGTATGTGGGAATGAGTCAAAATACTTTCATGAGATGTGTTGTCAATCAAAAAAAGTATATATATCACCAGACTTGTTCTTAAATGTACTTTTAGGTGAGTTGCTCCTTTAATTCATTATAAAAGTAGGGTTTCTGGCTGTAGATAAGTTACTTCTTGCTAGTGCTCTGCTGTCAGCTGTGGTTTTGACCTCGTTTGTGTATTTGTTTCTCTTCTAAAGATGGAGCCCGGAGCTCTGGACGAGACCCAGATCGCTACGATCCTGAGAGAGATCCTCAAGGGCCTCGAGTATCTGCACTCTGAGAAGAAGATCCACAGGGATATCAAAGGTAGCTGACCGACTGAGAGTGCTGCTATTAGAGGAAGCAGGTTTCAGCTGACTAAATGGCATCAGTGTGCACACACAAATATCACATAGCACGTTAATGGTATCGACGTCCACTTACGGTTTCATTCATTATATAGTTCACATTTCATCGGGGGAATTGAGATGAACGCTGCGGCGGCTGGCTAAAAGGCTTCTCACTGTTGTTCCCTCTTTATTAAATAAATTGCTGCTCCAGATAATAAATGGCATTGACAGAAGTGTCTGATGATGCGGCACAGCCTCTCACTCACGTCAGCCTCCCATCTGTCCTCCCTCTCCACAGCTGCCAACGTGCTGCTGTCCGAGCAAGGAGAGGTGAAGCTGGCAGATTTCGGCGTGGCGGGTCAGCTCACCGACACTCAGATCAAACGCAACACCTTTGTTGGCACGCCCTTCTGGATGGCCCCCGAGGTCATCAAACAGTCGGCCTATGACTCCAAGGTAAGGTCGAGGACACGTTGTTATGTTTACGCTGTGTACTGGTCTTGCTTCATTGATTTGCATTTCTCTGTCAGAATACCAGTTAGCTTTTAACCAGTGCTAACAGCTAAGGTACCACTTTAAACTACAAATATATTCATAAGAAAAGACCATATTTATAAAGTTATAATGCCCAAAGCATATGATCATAATTAATGTACAACATCCTTACTTATTATAGTAGTTGAAGAATATGATCATGTAAAAGAAGGCATTAATAAGTGCTAATAAGGAGCCATTATGCTACTGATATGCAGGCTATAAAGAAACTAATTAATGGTTAATATGTGCACCCTAGTATAGAGTGTTATCATAGCTAATGCTGTTGGGTTACGCCCTGTTCAAGTTGTGTGAACATCACAGTGTTGTTGACGCTAAAGTGACAAAAAGCAAGAAACTGTTAGTTTCCTATGCACTTAATGTTTTTTGACGACACTACCAATGGTGTAATACGATGAAGAGTTAGAATAGGTCATCTGTTCTGTACAATGAAGATGAAGCGAACTGGTCTGGTCACCTGCAAAGTGCGACTGAACATTTTCATTGGTGGCACCAATCTGCCGAAGTAAAACATGTATTTGCATTTGAAATTAAAATGAAATCCAGATAAATTCTGCACTGGAAATACAGAATTTAGAAAGTATTTTCTAGTCAAAATTTGTCAGAACTAAACAGGAGGGAAAGACTAAAGAAGCACAGAAAATTGATGAACGGACGTTTTTCTCTCTGCTGTAGAGTTTCGTCACTGTTTACCATCTTCTACAGTACAAGTAAAAAAGCTAGTAAGCCAACCAAAAAGTTTGCAGCCCCTCAGAAGACTCCCTCCTAGTGATTTTTGTTAGTTATTGAATCTCTCCATGCACAACTTTCCCATTACCTCTCTTAAACGCTTCATGTATTCAGCTAGCGAATGAGAGGTGCTTGAGGTATCTGTTTAGCTCCGTTCCCATCATTGCCACATTTGACAGTTTTTCTCAGCAGATGAAGTATTCAGCTGCGGGACACCACCGCTACCGCAGCCACCTCCCTCCCATCCACAAAAAAGTCAGAAAAAAACAAGCAGCCTTCCCTCTCAGGGCTGAGATGTAACAGCATTTCTTTCCTTTCTGCTCTATTTCCAGTGACAAAGTCTTTCCAGGAAAGCATGTCGTGTTGCCATGACAACAGGCAGCTGTGTGTTGTCTTCAGCAATCTTAGCTGCTGCATAATTGATAATGTTTTTAATACAGTGACGTTGATGTTTGTTGCTTTTTCTTTCTCCCGTCATGATGTTTTAAAACGTGATATAAAAAAGTTGTAAACGTCAAACTCGTAAAAATCAAAAACGCTACATGTAAACATGTTTGTTTGCAAAAGAAAACCTCTTCAAGGCACCTTTAAGACTCCCTGGGGTGCAGTGACACCCACTGTAGGAGCCACCGATTTTAAGTATGTGCTTCTCTGTTGAGCTGCAGTCACTTCTGGCAGCCTGTGACTGACTTTTAGTATGAAGTCAGTCTAGTGTTTGGCCGCTTTCCTACACTTTCAGCTATTTTGAGCCCAGTTTTTGGCCGCTGTACCCTCCTCTGGTGAAAGGTCAGGGACTTCTGAAGAGGTTGTGATTCATTTGCTGCACTTAGAGTAAGTGCATCTCCACAGAATCTGTTTTTTAGACCACTAGAATTAAAAAGCAATGTAGAGAAGTACTGCAAGTTTGAGGAAGGTCAAAGCTGTATGCAAACGAGGTGGTGGATTACTGTAGAGGGAGGGGATGTTAGCAGCTCTGACTGTTGGTTAGGAGGTTTTTGTATTAATATGATGTGTCTCTCTGTGCGTTCCAGGCTGATATCTGGTCTCTGGGCATCACAGCCATCGAGCTGGCGAAAGGCGAGCCGCCTCACTCGGAGCTCCACCCCATGAAGGTTTTATTCCTCATCCCAAAGAACAACCCGCCCACGCTGGAGGGCAACTACAGCAAACCGCTCAAGGAGTTCATCGAGGCCTGCCTCAACAAAGAGCCCAGTTTTGTACGTTTTCTACTCAGGGATTAGCTTTCGACAACTTTTCAGTGCGTTTCTCCTGACTGTAATGTGCTCATCTCGTCGTTCCCACAGAGGCCAACTGCCAAAGAGCTGCTGAAGCATAAGCTGATCGTCCGCCATGCGAAGAAGACCTCCTACCTGACTGAGCTGGTGGACAAGTACAAGAGGTGGAAGGCAGAGCAGTCGAGAACCACGGAGTCCAGTTCTGATGAGTCTGACTCGTAAGTCTGAAACCGTCCTCCCCACTTCAGATAGAATACACCAGTGATTTCTATTTGCATCTCTTTTTATTTTCACTGCGTGCTTTATGCCAACAGCTCTTTTCTCTCCTATTTGTGCTAAAGTAAATTTGACACCAACACATCCTGCAGAGGAGAGAATCGTCCTCTGAGCTCTGTTTTCCACCCACATCAGTTACAATGAGCTTTAAGCACTTAACACGCATGACTTCATTACTCATCCTGGTAAATTCCAAAATATCTTTTCATATCTGTCCAATCAGAGAGCAGGATGGCCAGGCGTCGGGCGGGAACGACTTTGGCAGCGACGACTGGATCTTCACCATCCGGGAGAAGGACCCCAAGAAGCTGCAGAACGGGGAGGGGCAGTCGGGGGGAACAGACCAGGTGAGACAGATTATTCTTCAGGTGATTAACACTTGCAAAAAGCCATCTTCATCCCACTTCTGAGTGAATAATTTTGCAGATATTGTGCACTATTTCTCGAGCACTAACCCATGATGGCATAATGTTACTTGGGGAAATATGCATGCTTTGCTGATTTAAAGAGATTCACCCTAAGGTGAAGCCGCACTACTTTTAATTTCCTTCCACTCCCCTCGTTCTGACGTCGCTCTCTTCTCTTTCCACAGACAAAAGACATTCCAAAGAGGCCTTATTCACAGAGCCTGGCCACAGTAATCTCTCCTGCGTTAGCTGAGGTAAGGAACAGACTGGCCGGCCATAAGTTGGCCTCTGTCAGACTCATGATTAGGCCTTTGTTGAGGAAACTTCGGTGCCTAAAATTGACCCTTCATCCCTTAACAATCTAACCAAACGTCTTCCTTCCTCCTCGCTCCCAGCTCAAGGCGAGGCAGGAGCAGGTGAACGGGAACCCCATGGTCCTGGATGAGCTGAGGGAGGCCATCCTAATGGCTGAAGAGGCCTTCCCCGGCATCTCCGATTCCCTGGTGGCTCACATGGTCCACAGGCTGCAGAGGTAACATCTGGTTTTGTACTTAAAGGGGCAATATGCCAGATATTGCCAGAATTTTGCCTATGGTGACTCACCCCATGATGTGACGTTGCAACCCAGGCAGACTCACGTCAGCTAATTGGGCCCCTTGGCTCCACAGCTAACTGAGCTACTTGCTAACGGCTAGTCGCTAAAGCCAAAGACAGCTAGAGTAGCTATTATAGTAATTTCTTCCAAATTAAACCTTTGATCAAGATTGAAGTTTTCTTTCATGCAGCAGATGATAATGATCTTACCGTTGGTGTTTTCTTTTTCTTGCAGTTTCTCCACAAGCAGGACGTCCTCCTCCTCCCCCTAGTAATTGGCTCTCTGCCCCAGCCCTGCTCTCCCAGGCCCCCCAACCCCCCCCCAACACCACAGCCACAGGTCAGAGGGTTAAAAGCCAAGGGTCATGTCATTCAATACCAGCTGACCACGTTTGACCTCCCGTGTCGTGGGGGGGGCTAATCTAGCCTGTAAAAAATTACTGAACTCCGACGCGGAGGACAACAGAGAGACTCTGGAGAGCTTCTTTTAGCCACTTTTGAGAGGAGACGTTCAGGGGACGGCAGAACCCGCGGATCGGCTGCGATGAGACTCAAAGTCGGAGCGAGTCAGACTCTGGGCTCTGCGAGACTTCTCCAGCCTCACACCGAGGCCTCTCCACACGGAATTTGCCCGACGAGGAGCCCCCCAAAATCCAAGACTTTAATCCCCCTCTTAATGCAGGCGTCATATCCCCAGAACCTCTGAAAGCATGCTTGATGAACCTGCAGGGATATTATCTTTGTGTGCAAGCTGCGTGTGTGTGCGTGCACCTGCGAGCGTGTCCGTCTGTCTGTCTGTCTGTCTGTGTGTATGTGTGTGTGTGTGCACGTGTGCTCTCACGTATGTAAGACTCCCTGTTAAGGCAAATTGCAGCATTCTTAATGAAACCTCAGGTAAAGTGCTTTAAGTGGACTTCGAGGCAGTGGGAGGAGGGGGGAGGGGAGGAGGGGGGGGTCGCCATGCTGTACATGATTACGAGTTGTCATTGCGGGAAATGAATCACTGTGTACAAAATGGTCATGCGCATTTTGTAGATATTGATAATGTTTAAAAGTAGATATTTAAAGATTTCAAAAGTTACTCCAAGAGAAAGAACAGAAAATGCCTTGCCTTTTTGAGATACACACGTCTACGTTCTGGCATTTCATCCGAGACTTTAGTTTGTTTTCTTTTGCTCGTCGGTGAGTGAAAAATTCAGTATTCATCAGTGTTTTCTTACCAAGTGACTGAGCTCCAATCTGACATTTCAATCACCTGCTGAATCATCGGACTAACTATGATACTAAGCTTACTTTGTTTAGAGGCAGAAGCTTTTCCTTTGTTTTTGTAGTCAGGGGGAAAACTCCTCCCTGGACTTATGTTTAGACAATTTAAGTTTTGAAATTGTTTAGGTCAAGAATGAAGGTAGATCTTGTGTCGACAGTGGCTCTTTTAATAATAATACAGAGTAGAGCCAATGACAATTACAAGGGGGAACCACATGCTGATATCATGTAAAGTATTACTTTTCCTTGGCTTGTAATTTATCCTCACTTTAAAAGTGGAGCTGAGGAGTAACCGGCAAGGACCATCGTAGGCAATCACATCATGACACTCGCTCATGGCCAAAACTAAACCGTAGATCAGGACGAGCCAAGCTGCAGAAATCAACGCCATCTTTATTTCCTCCACTCCAGACATTTCTGTTCTCTGTTCTCACTTCCACACCACGCTAGAAGTGCCATGTTGTCTTTTATGCTTTCACCAGATGTTTGTAGTATGATTTGCACCTTTGTTTTTTAATTTTCAGATCAGTTTTTTTTTTTGCACTTTGAAAGTGTGTCGAGTATTTAAAGAAACCTGTAAGAGGACAAAAAAACAAAAATGAAAAAAGTTGCTAATAGCCATGTTTTACTATATATGTTTACTTAAGAGTTCCAGAATTTACTACTGTGCTAATGCAGCAATAATGTTGAGGAGTTGCATCAAGACGCACTTGTCAACACAGGGATTGAAAGAAATTAAGAAATATCTGATATTTTTATAACTGCAAAGAGTTAAGTATGGAAATATGGAATGCTTTATGGATATGGGCACCTGCCTCCGGCAAAAAAATATCTATACCTTACAGAAAAACATATGCTACGGAAATAACTACAAAATGTGTACATTTGGTCTCCTTTATCATAGCTGACAGTTTATAGTACTGTATATAATCTTTGCTTGTGTCATTTGAGAATTCCCAAGTTAAATGTAAGCTCCTTGTAAGCTTTCAAAGTGACATGAGAAATAAAGATCTAATGCTAACTGAGAACTTTGTCAAGCATGGCTCATTTCCTTGAGTTAGATGTGTTAAGAGTAAGGCTGCAGCTAATGGAAGGAAGTTGTGTTTTCACCTGTGTTTGTTTGTCGTGTTCGTGTGGTGACATAGAGAGGAGGGAGGGGATTGCTAACTAAGTACAACAATGCTTACAGCAGCTTTAAGTGAAATGTCACAAAAGAAGAGAAACTGATTTGACAAAATGCAACGGCATGGGTTTTGAGAAACCTGTGTTTATTGACAACACCTCGCTAGCATCTTACTGAGCAGCCGTTATCACAGGGCAAATGAAATCTGAGGTTGAATATGGAATACAATTAAACATTTTCTGACTGAATGAGCAGTCCTGGCTCTTAGATTTTACCCTGGAGATGATGAGAACATCATATATATATATATAAAACAGTGACAATATATTACAATACATACAACACTGTGCTTTGAAATAAATACAAATGTTGGAATGGTTCCCTTGTTTGTTTACAAAAGCCTTCTACACAAAAATCACATGAAGATGATGCTACACAGTGCAAAATAAATCATCTTGAAAACAAATTTACAACAGCTAAAGCACCAATTACCAACCAATAAAAATCCAGGGATTTTAATTACATGGGTAACCTCTAAAAAAAAGGGATATTCTTTAAAAAGTTTGAGCCAAAACAGTGTTTGAATTATCCCTGCCAACACTGTCCACCAAGAGCTTAACCATCTAAGCCCTATTTCTGTGTTCGTCCACCTTCGGCACCATTTCACTCCGGTCATCCATTCATTCAAACCACCACGTGTCGAGCAGTGCACCAGACCGCATTGACAAAATGACCCAAAAAGGACTTAACGGCATAGGCACTCCCAGAAACGACGCACAGAACCAAGCAGCATTCGTACACTAAAGAGGGAAAAGCAGCAGAGAAGGGTCGCTTTAGATCTTGGTTTGTACCACCTCCTCGTCAGAGCTGGATCCTTTAGAGCTCCTTCTGTCCTCTTTGTGGTTCTCAACAGACACCTTCCTGGCCATCTCCAAACTCTTCTTTCTGTCTTTCTCATCAGGCTCCATCTCTTCAGGCTTCCTCACGGCAAACTGGGCTTCTATCTTGGCCGGGTCGATGTAGGTGTAGAAATAGGCCATGACGGCGAAGATGATGCACACCAGCACCAGCAGAGAGGCGAAGAGGATGTACTCGGCCCACTAGTGGATTAACAAAAACAAAAAAAAACACACACAGTTTTAATCTTTTAATTTTTGAATGTTTGAAACTAAAATTCTTACGTATCGCACCTTTAAATTTAAGTTTAGCTCTCAAAAATACACAGAGGAAACCAAATTCATCAAGTTTCACACATTAACCATGGGCATTTTATCACACAAAATGAACTTTGAGGACAATATGTGTCAAGTAACGGTTAAATAATATCCACCCACCTGATCTTCGAGCGTTGCAGCCTCAGCGATAATGAGCACAATGATGTTACCTACAGCGACAGTTAGCAGCCAACCAGCCTGCAGCACAGACTTCATGTTGCTGGGTGCCTTGAGGGCAAAAGTAGATTCATACAGAACTTTAATTATTTGTGTTTTTCACTTGTTTCCAAAATGCTTTTGTGAGGAAAGCACCCTCTACCTGTGAGTAGGAGAACTCCAGGCCGGTGACAGAGAAGACCACCTCTCCTGCAGTCATGAGGAAATACTGAGGGATCTGCCAGGCCATGTGGAAGGTGTTAGGGCTCATGTCCATAACTGGTTGGATGTAACTCTGGCACTGCAGGACAGAGACGGGAACCCAGATGTGTTACCTCAATCAAAAACAGCTACATTCGAGCTATATTGTGACTTAAAATGTATTTATGAGTTACATCTTGTCCAAAAGTGAAATTCGGCCTGATGATCATGGTGTAAGAGCTGCCGAAGCCAAATTTCTGTTGGAAGAAACACTCTTGTCCTTCGCTGTCCTTGATCGAGAAATTTGCACTGATGTAACAAGAAAAACACCGGTCAGTACAAGGACATTTCTCAAACACTATTGCATGTGACATATTAACAAATAGCAGTCTTACTTTCCCTGTGGAACCGCACCATAAGCTGACATGTTGTTGGTGTTGGTGTCCCCAAACAGCACCTCACCCAACGTTATGTTCAAAGTAGAGTTAAAACCATTCAGGAATCTGGGGAAGGAGAATTCAGCGCACAACAGTCAGTCTAAAAGTGAGTTTACGCAACATTTGGAACAAGATTAAACACGTTCTTTTGCTGCTACAGTGTTATCTTACCAAAGTCTGATCTGAGTTCACTAAAGAACTTGAGTAAAAATAAAAATAGCTTGTTGTTCATTTGCCTATGATGACAGGCTTACTAAATCACACATATACCATAATAATGGCCGCCACCTGGGGGCAGCATATCACCAGAGTAACTGTTATCTGCTGCTAAATGTAGCTGCCATTAGCGAGTTAGCTGAGTTAGCCGTACAGCGAGCACTCTGGACTGGAAGCGCGGAGAGGTTTTATGAGACGGGACTAGCTCGGGCTAGCTGGTTAGCATGCTAACTTCGGTAGATATCTGTTCAACAATACATAGATGTCTTTGACGTAAAATCCAAACTGTTATTTCTTCACATTCTGGTGATGTTAAGTAAAAATGTGTACATGTTGCACCTTTAAGAACATCACAGTGGCCTAAATGTAATGGTTCTTTTAAAGACAAAAAAAAAAAAAACAAGTAATCAAACAGCCTCATAACAATTTGAAACTTGCCTGATAGCGTTAGCGCCTTGCTCCGGCTTTGCTTTGATGTCCTCGAACTGAAGACAAAAAGATACATTAGAACCTCCACATCTTTATATGTTAAAGAAACTTACAGTTTAAACATAATTTAAGTCCATTTAAAACAACATGTTGTCACTATCTGGCTCTCGTACTCACCTTTATGTACCTGGGTAGGTCCCCATCCTGAATGATAACCAGGGTAGTCCGATTGCCATCTGCTAAACTGGCACTGTAATTGGCGTCAGGCCCCAGCTGCAGTTGGAAGGTGTCAGTAAAGGTCAGGTAGTCCTCGCTGCCCTGTAGCAGAAACATAAATCAATATTAACCCGTCCTCAACCCTTTAGTGTACGGTGACTGAGAACAGACAGTTTTAGTAACTTTGTCAACTTTGTGTCTTATATTGACTGAAGTACCATGTAAGGGTCCAGGGGAAAGGTGTTGTTTCCAGCTTTAATGTCCAGCTTTCTGTCAACCATGTTGATGAACTTCACTTGGACTTCATTGCTTGATGGGAACGTAGGCAGTGTTTTCTAAAAGAGAAATGGCATCGTGTCCATGTGTGTGTGTAAATTGCGCCTCATAAGATTTTGTGTACATCGAAGTTACTCGGCGTACGTTTTAATGTGTCACACTTACATCAATTTGTATCTGGACCAGGGCAGCAGCGATGAACGCGAGAGCAGCGAAGAGCATGCCCACAGTCATCCTCTTCAACGGACTGCAGAAGACACGTGTTCATACACATTTGAGTTTATCTTCATATCTCTACGCCCTACTCAGACACATGGAACAATAGTTTCAGGCAGCCAAAATGGACAGCAATAAAAATAGACTCACCTGAAGTTTATTTTGCACTTGGCAATCAGTGGGTAGATCACACTGTCCATGATTGGCACCAAAATGAGGATCAAGATAGGGTTGACAGTCTGGTGGGGAAGAAGGCGAGTTGCTCTTTAAAGCCATGTCAACAGCATCGAGGAACACCACAACAAAGTGAGGAAAATAATCAGCTCAAATGTCTCACCTGCATCTGATCGGGCTGGATCGTGAGAACTCCCTGTTGAAGAAGAAAAGGAGAGAGACAAACAGAGTCTCATTTATAAAACAGTCTTTTCTGATGTTTTAGTAAAAAATGCTAAAAGTAAATCACTTACAAAGTCGCCGTTTAGGGTTGTAGCCTGGAGGGTCCATCTTGAGCCCTGTGGAGGAGACGCATCTATTCTTTAGTCTGACTTTTGAATCTGCCACTATCTTTTTCTTCTAACTGTCAAGTGTCCAGGAGAGAGAATTGGTTGTTACCTGCTGGTCAAAGAGAGCCCAGAACATGGGCAGAGGGATGTAGAGGAACAGCACCTTCAGCACCATCTTCACCTGCGCAATCAGGAGTTTCTGGAGCCAAACACAGACAGTGATTATGATTTTTACATCACTGATTGTGCTGTTTGTATTTGCACGGGCATTTGTACTGCACTTACATCATATCCCTCCTCAGCCCAGTCCATCCAGTGGTCTCTCTTTGGATATTGAGGACTACGGTGTCTAAAGCGGTTATTGAGGGCAAACTACAGATAGCAGAAAGAAAACATTTCCATGTGAATTTTCCCTCTAACTGGAATGTACTTTGTGACTGAAACGGTAACTGAAAGTTAACAAAGGTAACTAATGAATGTTGTAATAAATTATACATGTTCCACTTACCCCGATGCAACGGCAGACCTTCACGATGATGTTGCCTTGAGGGGCAGTCTTATTGTACATACCACTTCCAATGATGAACACAACTGCAGAAATGATCAGAAATTAAAGGACATCATTGTTAGAACTTATTTTAAATACTGGTCCAGCTTGTGCATGCACTTCACATGGGGTGTGAGCTAACGCTTTTAGCCTAGCAGCTACAATGAAGATTTCAGCTTTAAAAATGGTGTAAATAACATCTTTCCTAATCAATTCTGGATCTCAGAAGACTTAGGAGACTTGGATTACGCTGGACAAGCTGTACGGAGCCATTTTATGTTTCTTTTCAGTTGTTTTTTCAACATTTTAAAACAAGTCCCTATCTGCTTCAGTTGTGTAGGAGAACGCTGCTTTGCTGTGAAGCTCCAGAAATGTTTTATGGACTACGAAACTTCACCCGACTTTCCATCGGCACGGGGGTGAGGAGATAACGACTGAAGTTTTAATTTTTGGGTAAAGTTATCCTTTAAGTTGGGGAGACTCACAAGAGACAATTCAAAGTTAGACAGACTGACTTTTATTCTCTAGTATGGGCCAAGATCGGAACAACACTGGAGCCTACAATTCCCATAACATCACATTACTATCCGCTTACATACGGCCAATAAAAAAGTGATTAATTCATGTAAATTGCTACAAATTGTTCTACAGAGCCCTTTAATAAAATACTTCTTACTATGATGTAGCACTGATCTGCTCACAGAAACAAAAATAAAGAAAAGAAGGAGTTCTTACTCAGAGCTACCACCATGAGAAGAGCGGGGACACCAAAGGCCAGAGGGTAGCACTGCATCTTTTTGTGAACACCACACTCCTGAGCTGGAAACCACAGCACACACACACACACACATTTATTAAACTTCCATATGTGATATCTTTCACATAGTTTAAGCTTTGTGATCAACTTCTGCATACCTCTCAGGATGGGGGTGATGATAGTGGACAGCAGACTGCCAGCATTGATGGACAGGTAGAAGATGGAGAAGAAGGTGCTTCTCTGCTTCTCCTGTTGGACACAGAAAGTAAAAAATAAATCAAGATTGTGACGTTATAGCATCGATTAACATTGGATGCATTTTCCCCAAACTCTTACACAACATCTCATTTCACTTGAGTCATTAATATTATGAGTAATCTTTGTCCCGGGCCTTGAACGGACAGATGGACCTGTGATCATTAGTTAATCAACAACAGGCTGGAATGAAGCAGAGATACAAGAAGTGCTGACGGCAGGAATAACTGAGTGAATCATCTTTTTAATTGCTGTGTGCACGTGTGTGTGTGCGTGTCCTGCATGTGGTGTGTGCATGCATTCATGGGAGGTCAGCGTCCATGTGTATGTTTACATGTAGCTGCATCATGAGTGTGTGTACCTGTAATTTGCAAAGTGGGTATAAGGGTTGGACAAGAGTGTGAATACAGTGTGTGTGCTTGAGCGACATCTAACCTGATGGTCTTCAAACTGGTCTCCACCAAAGGCAGCCACGCAGGGCTTGATGCCTCCTGTTCCCAGGGCGATGAGCAGCAGCCCCACCATGGACAGAGCTCTGTGGGCACGACACAACACAGACACTCTGTCAGTATATCTGTTTGTCAACCTGTTGCGTTTCTGTCACAAAAACCTGAGTGTGTGTTCAACTCACACGTGGAGGGTCATGTCATCGGGGATGCCATCCCTGTCGCGATCTGTTATGTCATGGATGGCACTTATTGCCATGATGATCTGTCCCAGCGTGTAAACGATGGACAGGTAAACAATGGTCCTGTGCAGAGGGAGGAGGAGGAAGGAGCGAGGTGTTAAACAGGTGTGCATGAGGTTCAGATAGAGATAAGATAGACACGGGTCAAAAATCCAAGGATGAAAGTTAACAGCTGATTCTGTGATATACTTTGACCCTAACCTAACCCTGCAGACAAGCATACATCTACTATTAAAAAGTTTTTTTTGCAGGATTTGAAACTCACTTGAACTTGCCGAGCCATGAATCGGCCACGATGGCTCCCAGGATGGGTGTCAGGTAGCACAGAGCCACAAAGGTGTGGTAGATAGTGGTGGAGAAGTCATCGTCCCACTGCAGGAAGTACTTGAAGTACAGCACCAGCACGGCTGCAGACGGGAGGGAAGACGGAGAGAATGGGAGAAAGTGAAAAAGAGGTGGAGAGATGGGAAGTATTAAGATATTTAGCTTACAGAAAGTAAAGAAGGTCACGACCCCTCAGATGTGTCTTGTGACCCTTTAGAGGGGTCTGAACCAAAGGTTGGGAACCACTGAACTTACTACCTGACTGTATATAAAGTATTTAAAATACTCACAGGGATCATTTTTCTGCAAAGCGGGTACTTTTACTTATATTGTACTGATAATACTTTTTATTTTTATTTGTACTTAAGTACAGCATGACTTTGACTCATATTGGAGTATTTTTACATTGTTGTATTGGTACTTTTCCACACACTGATCATATATTTTGTGTGTAAACTCTTAAATAAATGTAGTAAAGAAGCACAAAGTCGCATAAAATGGAAATACTCGAGTATAAGCACCTCCAAATTGTACGCAAGTACATAAAACAACTTCTTTAAATATGAATAAAGCAAATTAAACTGTATTAACTGCATCAGACTGAGAGCAAACCAACTCACCTCGCATGCCATAGTAGGAGAAACGCTCGCAGAACTCATTGACCACGATGAAGAAGATGCTGATTGGGTAGCCGAGGATGGTCTTCTGTTAAAGGAAAGGAACAGATATTAAATTACATTAATTAAATCACTCCACTTCAGTGCCTGGAACTGGATTTCTAATGCCATGATTATGATTATATTTTTGATTATATACAGGAAGTCCTGTTGGTTATCAGAAAATTAAACATTAAATATCTGCATCTTTATAATTTCTACAGACGGTTCAATAACAGAAGGACTTACACTTTTCCCCTTGTGCTTCTTCTCGCCTTTGTCTGCAGAAGTGAGCATCATAAGTCAGACATTATGTTAACTTAAAAAATATGAAAAAGCTAAATATGCAGATAAACATGCAGGAAAATAAATCCCAAAATGTGAGGCTGGGACTCACCTGCCATGGCTGCTTTGTTTGTCGACTTCGGGTCCCTTCTCCGACAGAATCCTTCAGCAAAAAAAAAGACGCAAAGAGACTAGTGACCCCTGTCTAGATCCACGGCATGAAGACCGAGCCGAGGCCCGGCCACCTTCTTATGTAACTTCCCCATCGACACCCCCTGCAACTCCCACTGATGCTGCAAACATCATGTCCAGCACCTCCCAACGTGCAAGTCACCATTGTTCCCTCCTCCCAGCACATTCTCCTCATCGTAAGTGTGTGTGTGTCAGTAATTACTTTATGACTCAGGTGCAATGAGAGGGTCTTGCCTTGCAGATAAAGAGGACTGATAAAGGTAATAATATTCTTATTGCTTTCCAAAATGTCCTGACAATTCAATTATTAGCATTACTGCCTGGATGCATTGTGTACACGTATGGCAAAATAATTTTAAAAAATACATGTGTACGCGTACTTCACAGTACACACCTTTAAGACCTTTAAACCCGCTTTAATTTTTTGAGTACAAACTTATAGACTGGTTTGTTTATTAGTAGATAAAGTGTTTGGCTTGACACGTGTACATGTGGTTATATGTGTGTTTAACTAATGATGACCTCCGAGGAAAATGGCCGCCGTGTGAATATGGTGTATTATGTCATTTCAGGCTAAAAAATGTTTTTATTAAGCATTAGTCCATAGGTTTTTTTTACCCAGGTGGTTAGAAGAGTCTGTGAGAAATCTTTAAATACATCCAGAAAAGCAACAACTTTTTGTTAAACCACCATCTGAGTTTTAAAAAAAATAGCTGGGTGTTTATTTTGAGCTCTGGACAGTACTGGTACTTGATAGCAGCAGTGACTAAAGCACAAACACATAAAAAGATCAAGATTACAGCAGTGACTTCTTGCGTACTTCATCAAATAATGACACACAAACACACAACATGAAACACCAGCAGGACTCACGCCAGACGCATGATGTTTAGCAGCCCGAATCTCTGAAACAATGACTCAGTCGGGGTGTTTGTCGGGGTGTTGGGGTGAGGTAGGGGGGCTCTGTCGGTGATCGGAGGTGGGATTAGCTGGTCATTTAAATGACACAGAGCTCAGTGGGGGTTTTATATGAGTCAGCATCCTGATTTCACTCCCGTCTCTCTTCAATGTATGCACTGCTCTGTTCACCAACATGCTTACTATTAATCACACATGCACAATAGAGTTATTTTTAACAGATAATGTAATGACCCAAGTAGATTACAGTATCTAAATATGACACATTATCAGTTGTCAACTACAGTCACATGTTACACCCAGAGTTTACTCTTAAAACTGCATATTGTAAAGCTTTGCTACTGATGTGTGGTGCACTGTCAATAATCAAATATAGCAAAGTATATGGATGAATATTGCTTTGCACTAGCAGGCTAAAGCTAGGCAGCCCTAGCTTATTTAAAAAGCTGCTGCTCTGATTGTTTGGCTCCTAGTTTTGTCTGTCGAGCCTGCAAAATGTGAGGAAGGCGGGAAATGTTGGTTTGGAAAAAATAGGGAATAAATAAATAAAAATAATATGAGTTTGTTTAAGAGTAGCCAGTTAATGGTCAATGTTAGCTTACTCCAGCTAACAGTGAGTCATGAAGTCAGGGAAGAGAATTAGTGATATCTGTGAGAGCAAACTCTCAATGTTAAGGATGCTAACATTAGCTAACATTTAGCAACCATAACCTACTAGAGCAGAAATAACTGTGTGTATTGAAATGTGGTGTGTTGAATGCTTCAGAATTTATTTTCATTTGGAGGAATGTGTTATTTTTCTCTTTAAAGTTATTTTTTATGAATATTAAAGGAAAAACATTAAATTTAAAGGTGCAATATGTATGAATTGGCCACCTCTCGAATTAACACTCATAACAAATAGTGGGCCGCATAGTACAAGAGTAACCACTAACTGCTGCTAACTGTAGCTGCTGTTAGCTAGTGAGCTCAGTTAGCTGTGCTGCTAGTAGTCCAGACTGGGAGCTCAGAGTGGTATTATGAGAAATGACAGGCCAGGGCTAGCTGGTTAGCATGCTAACTTCAGTAGTTATCTCTGCAACACAATACATAGATGACAAAACGACAAAACTCTTATTTCTTCACATTCTGTCTTTAATTTCAGTAAATTGAATATTCTAAACTAAAATTCTTACATATTTCACCTTTAATGTCTCTTTTTAAACTCTATTTTAACTATTGAACTAACTATTAGTATTATTTATCAATGTATTCAGTTATATTCTTGACTTTTCTGATAACCTTTTGCTCCATGTTGTCAGTTTCGGGCGTCCACACTGATGAACGCAAACATCTGCTTGTCTCAAAGTAGTTCTCCTTCAATGCACCGCATAAAAACAGCATACAGTAGGTCTATAGTGATAGTTTGAGGCAGAAATCTATCAATTTAACGAGTCAATAACCAATTTTAACAGTCCGCTTTTCAACTTACCCATGGCAACATGCAGTCCAGCCGTACATCATGAGTCACCCTTCTGTTACAGACAAAAGTGTTTCCTCCTCTGAGGTAAAGCTTGACTGACAGTTGGACGTCTGTGGCTTCCTCTTCACAGATAAGAGACTGCTTTGAATTTTATCTGAAACAAGAGAGGGTGCTCAGTAAAACTAACACAACGAAATGCCTTCACACGTCTTCACATTGTTGACTTTCAAAGCAGACGCACAACATTTTAGTTAGGTGTGTTTAAAGGTGCAATATGTAAGAACCAAACAAGACAAACAAATAGAGGGCAGCACATCACCGGAGTTACAACTACCTGCTGCTAACTGTAGCTGCCGTTAGCTAGTTAGCTCAATTAGCCATAGCTGTCCAGCCTGGGAACTTAGATATTAGGTATTACAAACTAGCTGGTTAGCATTTTGACTTCAGTGGATGTATCTGCAACACAATACATAGTCATCTTTAACATAACATCAGAACTGTTACTTCTTAACATTCTGGTTTTAAACAAAAAATCTTACATATTGCATCTTTAATGCTAGCAAATTTTAGCACACTAAACTAAGCTGGTGAACATTAGCAACATACCTGATAAACATCAAAATGCTGATGTTGTTATTGTGAGAAATTAATCATGCTAACATTAGCATTTAGCTCAAAGCACCACAGTTGGCTACCTAAGTAAATCCTCAAAAAGCGTTGGACGTTCAAAGACTTTACACTTTTAGAAAAAATTAAATAAAGTGCAAAAGAAACGCTAATAGCAGAAGACAACAGTGATACGTTAAAGGTGCAATATGTAAGATTTTAAAACATTTAAAAATTAACATCACCAGAATGTGGAGAAATAACAGTCTGATGTTATGTTAAAGACGACTATGTATTGTTAGCATGCTAACCAGCTAGCCTTGGCCTGTCCTGTCTCGCTCCAAGCACCCAGTCTGACTGCTAACTGCATGTCTAACTGAGCTAACTAGCTAACGGCAGCTACAGTCGGCAATTCTTCTTACATATTGCACCTTTGAACCACATGAGCGAACTAAAAGATGACTTCGTGATCAGATGACACTGAGTTACACTGTTGTGCTGCCAAGTCATGACTGGATCAGTTACAGAAGTGACTCTTAGGAAATCATTTTATCAAAAGCTGTTGACTGTGATGAAATGTGATCTGCAGATAAAGGGAAGTGTTATCTCAACACTCCCTGTCCACAATGTCCAGCTTCTCCTGCATGAATGATTACACCAGATCATACAAAAGCAAAGGCACAGAAGAGGGTATTATGACAGATTTTTTATTATTTATATGTCTTAAACATATTTACATGGGCAGTCATTAAGTAAAAACGTTCTCCTTAATTTTGACCTCACAGATAATAAAAGGCAGCTACATGACAGACAGAGAAACAAAGAGGGTAGATTACAAACAGTCACACCCTTGTCTTGCATTGCACAGTCCTTTTTCTAATGTCTTTGGCAAGAGTGTCGGTAACAATAGAAAATATTGCACACCATTTTTTCTTTACAGAAAATAGGTTAAAACATTGTGGTTCACTTGGCTTTAGACAGTTTCTATACACGTCCATTGGCCTAAAATAGAGCGAATAATTCTTAAAAGATAAACTCTGATGCCTCCGCTGTAACAGGGCCTTGATGGGAAAGAATAGAAAAGGGGGAAATGTAAAAAATACTGTGCACCAGCTGAAGAATGCATGTACGGCTGCAGCAGTGGCATTTGTTTATTTCCATTAAAAACTTCCTTGAACACTCTCGTACAAACACTGTACATGAATGGGAGCCCTAGATTTAAAAAAAGAGAGATAAGGTTTAGACTTGGGTCAAATTCAAATACCGATGTTCCTCATTTGTTACAACATCCCTCGGGTGGAGCTTAAGACACCACGATGATTAAGATAACATTGTGTTGTCAGTCACAGTATTGGATACACACTTGCTGTGTCAGATCACATGCTTAAACCCCTCTAACATGACATAAAATAAACTATACAAAAGGATAAATGACCCAAATCTGACATAAGTCAAAATAGTATTGACCGGAGTCTCCATAGGAAACATTTTCCAGCTCATGACATGTAAAGTAAACCAATGGATGATGGCTTCAGGTTGTGTTCAGGTACTTTATGGTTTCCTCTCGACTGGCAGGTAGTTGAATCCGTCATTGGT